>NC_045175.1:9747685-9790185 GCF_900700415.2 Clupea harengus | reverse complement strand
TCAAGACATGACAGGCATCCTGGACTATCAATACAATACACCCGACGCCCAAAGGCCTTTTAGAAGTAGTAGAAGTAGAAGCCATAGTCACATCATATTGTAATAATAATAATAATAATAACAAAATCATATTAATAATAATGAGTTCTTAGTACAAATCTCAGAGAAATGATGCTATCAAGAGCATATATGGCAATAGTTATTCTGTATAGAGCCATTATGGACTAGCGTTGTAAAGTTTACCAACTAATCTTTCAAAAATAACCACCATTATGTTTCTGTCTGTTTGTTTGTTTGTTTGTTTGTTGATTTGCTTTTCCACAGGCTGTTCTCATCTTTGATACTGTAGCATCTGGGATGGATACTGCAACTGAGTGAGTCCAAAAAAATCTAATTAAAAAATACATTTAAAATAAATACATTATTTTGACAGCTGTGTTTAATGGCGAGGGGATGCTGGCATCAGCCACCCTAGTCAAATATGTCCACACCTGTTTGACACACACAGAAGCTATTATTTTACCGTGACTCACATCACTTTTGGTCTTTCCTAGTGCGCCATGGTTACTTTTCTGTTGTCTATTTCCATCCAGTTGCATGGTCATGTGTCTGTTGTCTGTTTCCGTTCAGCGCCATGGTTACATGTCTGTTGTCTGTTTCCATTCAGTGCCATGGTTACATGTCTGTTGTCTGTTTCCATTCAGTGCCATGGTTACATGTCTGTTGTCTATTTCCATCCAGTTCCATGGTCATGTGTCTGTTGTCTGTTTCCGTTCAGCGCCATGGTTACATGTCTGTTGTCTGTTTCCGTTCAGTGCCATGGTTACATGTCTGTTGTCTGTTTCCATTCAGTGCCACGGTTACATGTCTGTTGTCTGTTCCCATTCACTGCCATGGTTACATGTCTGTTGTCTGTTTCCGTTCAGTGCCATGGTTACATGTCTGTTGTCTGTTTCCGTTCAGCATCTCGTTCCAAGTGCTGCAGGGCTTCACCTGCACCCGTGTGGAGAGCTTCACCAAGATCAAGGTCAAGAGCCTGATCAGAGGCTGCAGGAGACGCAAGAGCCGCAAGCTCAAACTCAAACAATCACAGGTGAGTGGGCACTCATACACACACTTCAAAAACACACACACACGCACACGCAAACAGAAGCGCACACACACACACACACACACGAAAAACACACACAAACAGAAACATGCACACGGACACATTAAAGTTGCCCAAACAGACACAGACACAGACACAGACACAGACACAGACACAGACACAGACACAGACACAGACACAGACACAGACACAGACACAGACACAGACACAGACACAGACACAGACGACAATGAAAGGATGTGTTTATGCTTTCCCTAGTTGACCTGCATGTACTACTACATGAAAGGGGAGTCGGATGCCACAGACTACTCTCTCTTCCCTGCAGATGTGCTGCTCTACTACGAGTACGTGACCTCATGCTCATTCTTATCCAGAATACATCAAAGAATATATATCAACCATTTGAAGCCATTGTGTTCGGGATGTGATTGGTGGATTCAAACAAACAATTTAAATGTGTGTGTGTGTCTCTCTCTCTCTCTCTATCTATCTCTCTCTCTCTGTGTGTGTGTGTGTGTTTATTTAGTTATTCCACGGTGACAAACTGTTCAAGCTACTTCACTGAGCTTGGATTTGCGGACTTCAGTGTTCTCTCCAATGTATACGAATCTACCAAAACAACGCTTCTCAGCAACGCCAAAACCTGCCTTGTAAGTCACCCGTTACCAGGAAATTAGTTCATCTTTATGTCTCACCAGTATGTTGAGATAACTGTGTCCATGAAAGTCAAAATCTTTGATTTGTTCATTTGTTTGGCTGTTGTTTCAATTTGATATGTTATTGGTAAAGGTTTGTCAAAATACACCAAAGTACACACACACACACACACACACACACACACACAAAGATCATTTGCATACAGGCCTTAAAGAGCAGGAATTGAATATAGTTAATAGTTTCGGTATTTGGCAAAATAGGCTTTTGTCCGAATCGATCACATATTTAATACAACACTTTCCTTTATTTTTCTCGTTGAGGTTTGATAAATACAAAAGAAACACAAACACACTGCGCTTTTAATTGCATTCCCTATTTAGAACATCACTGGGTTCAACATCGGTGCAGCGAACATCGACATCCTGGGCAACATGGTGTGCCAACTGAACAGCTCCTACGTCCAAGACTCAGACCCCTCCATCCTCGAGAAACTCAAGAACTGCGACGACCTCACAAGTTCACTAATCTCCGGCATGGAGACACTTCTCCTCTCGGGCGAGACTAAATACGGGTACGTAGACTCGCCCACTTGTTGTACATTAGCGCCTTTCTACTGTACATGGAGGTTCAGGAGGAGTGGGACGAATTTGCCCAATTTACGTGTGTCAAACCTCAACGCGTAACTAATTCACAGCTTAAAGGAGCTATATGTGGCTACTGTAGTAGCTATGTATTCATTCGTTCAGATTTAGTCACATAATAAATTAACTAAATAATTAAAATAACTAAAATATCAATAGGATGTGTAGAAATAACATTTCTGGCATAATGTCAGAAACGGAAATGCGCTGATGACAAAGTTAGGCACTCCCACAGTGGGCATGACTGAAGTCATTTAGAAAGAATCTATTGGAGCATCTTTTCAATTACCTGGAACTTTCTGGTTTTATTTTGTTTGTTTGTTTGTTTATGTTACCATAGCGTTTCGTCAAGGTGGACGCAGCAAACTCTAGAGGATTTGGACATTCTGCCTCTGTACTTCACGTCCACTCTCTGGAGAGAAATCAAAAAGGTAGGCGTGGATCCTATCTGCGTTGTGTCCGGCACTCACAGGGTCTGGCTGTCAAAGAGAAGGGGCTCGCCTTGGTACAAACATGGAAGAAAACAGGTGTACTGTAAAGTGTTCTTGTGTGAGTTTTTGTTTGCTTGTTTGTTTGATCCCCACCTCCACAGAGGGACGGCCGCAGATTCCTGAAGTCTTTCATTAAAGAGCTGAGACTCAAAGGCACTTCCAGGAAGAAGATCCGAACCTTGAAGAGGGCATTCCGAACAGCTCACAGAGCCAAACGTGACGCATGTGAGTGGACTGACTGACATTACATTTGGATTCACTCGTTTAGAAGATGCTTTTGTCCGAAGTGAATTGCAATACAGCACAGATATCTAGTGTGGCCAGGACGTAGGCCTTCTGGGTGTGGAACGTCTGTTATAGTTGTCGTTAGAAACAAGCTCTTTCAGCTGCTTCACCGGCCAAACCACAAGATCACATTACCTGTCTAGGTGTGCAGGTAGCATGCTGGCTAATGCAGGGGCCTATTTCACATTATGCTTCACTCTAGTGGACAAAAGTAAATGAACAGAGATGACACCAAGCTTTTGCTTCATGAAAACTCTTCCAGCCAATTCAGATCGTTCTATGAAAAAAAAAAAAAAAATCAAAATCACTCGTCAAAACAGAGCAACACAAAGGCCTTTTCTCTACTGAACTTTAACCTCTTTCTACCCCCTGAAACCCTCTTTTTACCCCCCTGTAGCAATCGAGTGCACCGTGGGCACCATCACCCAGGTCGAAATCAATGACGACACCTTCCCTATCGATTACGACGCCACACAGTTCAACGCCTGCTTGAGCGTCGCCACCCTCAAGAACAATCTGCCAGCCATCACAGACAAGGCAGATGAAGACAGCTACCACCAGATCATTCTGGAGAAGTTAAATCAGGTACATGCCAAACAAAAATGGCTTCAGCTGTGGATACAAAATGGCTGCAAACAAAACAAAAAAAACAGAAAGAATATGGATTTGATGACCTTTGACACAGTCTACTACAGGGGTGGATAGAGAGAACAAAAGACAGTTAGTTTGTTTACGTTTGTTTTTGGCCTGTTCTAGCTTTTGTTTACCAGAAAGTAGTCAAGAATAGACCGGTTGCTGGGGCGTGAAAACGCTTCACTGTAATAAAGAAAATGTGTAACGTATGTAGTAAAATGTGTGGATGCACATGTTTTTTCACATGCCTTTAATATTGTTGTTAAGAAGTCTGGAAACACTTTTTTTTTTTTTGCTGTTGTTGACAAAAAAATTCTGCACCGTTTAGTGGTCACTTAAAAGAACACACTCTGAAGTAGCAACGCTAACTTCACGCTAACCGTAACCCCTTTTGGTTATTGACCTTTGCCCTTGGCTCCTTGTTTGTTTTTTCCTGTCACCCAGGCCTACCCAGAAGGCATCTCAGACAATGTGGTCCAGATGCTGGGGCCAGCATCCCGAGGGGCGACCACTGATGACATCAGCAAGTGGAACGTGACCAATATTGACACTCTGTCCTCTTTGCTTAAGACATCAGACGGAGACTGGGCAGACAACCAGGTTAGTCCGCAAGGCCAGAACTCTACCCATCATTGAGAGCTGCTTTGATATGCACACACTCTAAATGGATACACACAGTTAGAATGGGATACACACTTTTAGAATGTGATATACACGTTTAGAATGTGATACACACATTTCAAATTTAGATTGTGTGTATACATGGACTTTACATATGTCTTTAGACTTTACAATAGCATTTTGCGGGCCAAGAATTACTGTTGCAGTTATAGTTTTGGTATTTGGCAGATACTTTAGTCCAAAGTGACTTACAAAACATATTTGGAAAAAATTTATTTACGACAACAATAAACATGAAGCACAATATAACAGAATATGTATGGAAATATTGAATATTGATTATTATTATTATAATGTACTAAACGCTCTCTCTCGCTCACTCCCCTAGACCGAAGCCATCATGACAAAGTACCTTGCTGCAGGGCAGAGCATTGACAGTTCTGCTCTGAACTCTCTGGGAGGCTCGGGTCTCTGTGCCCTGGACACCAGTGTGCTGGAGACCGTCACCTCCAGCAGCCTGAAGTGAGTATTATGGGCTGGATATTCAAAAAGATTTACATTAGTCAGAGTACTGATCAGCATGGATCTTAGGGGCTGAATATTAAAAAGGTTTATATCAGAATTCTAGTGAATGTGAACTGTATCAGTGAGTATAATGGGCTGGACATTGAAAGATTTATATCAGAGCTCTGGTGAATGTGAACTTTCTCAGTGAGTATTATGGGCTGGACATTGAAAGGTTTATATCAGAGTTCTGGTGAATGTGAACTTTCTCAGTGAGTATTATGGGCTGGATATTAGAACCTTACATCCATTCTACTGTACTCATCCAGTTCTACATTCTAATTCTTCCTCCCCTGTGCTTCCTGACTCCAGGCAGGCGGACGCTCTCACCACCACCAGTTGCAGCCTGACCAAGAAGAAGGCCCTGTTCCCTATCGCCCTGGCAGCCTTCGTCAGCACGGCCATCACCAAGAGGTCAACCACAACGGTCACCTCCACACAGTACCAACTCATCCAGTCATACCTGGGTATGACCAAACACTGCTCTTTGCTCATAATAATAATAATAATAATAATAATAGTTATAATAATACATTACATTTAGTAATTTAGCAGACTCTTTTATCCAAAGCAACGTACAAAGGAGAATAATAACAACAATAATAATATACTTACTGTTTGTTGTGGAATTATATGATTATGTGCATGTGTAAACAAAACTGAATGGGTCCCTCCCACTTGATGTTACATGGCCTTAATAAGCGTGTAATAACAAATTATAGCTTATTATAATAATAAGTTCAGCAGTGTATTGCTGTTTTAGGCTGCCTGAGAAATAATGAGTGATGGCACATTGATACAAACCCGTAGCTTGAGACTGGAACGTGCAAGTACAGAGTTAGCAACCTGCGGTCACAGTGTGTTGATAAAAGTTAGCAGAGTTAGCAACCTGCAGTCACAGTGTGTTGATTAGAGTTAGCAGAGTTAGCAACCTGCAGTCACATTGTGTCGATTAGCTTTAGCACAGTTAGCAACCTGCAGTCACAGTGTGTTGATTAGAGTTAGCAGAGTTAGCAACCTGCAGTCACAGTGTGTTGATAAGAGTTAGCAGAGTTAGCAACCTGCAGTCACAGTGTGTCGATAAGCCACTGTGTGGTGGTGTTGTTAAAACGTTAGTCGTTAGTTGTTCAAACGTTCCCAGACTGAGTGTGTTCTCACGTGACTCAGGTGGTGCCACAGAGTCGTTTGTCCGAACCCTCACCTCTTCCAGCATCAACATGGACATGGACACCTTCATTGCTCTAGACCAGAGTGTCATTCAGGTGAGTTAGGGAAACACACACAATACAAAGTTCAAAACATACACATTTACTACACACTCACACACACATTTACACATTCACTCACACACACACCCACACACACAGTCACTCACTCACTCATTCACTCACTCAGCCCCACACACACACACACCCACACACACAGTCACTCACTCACTCATTCACTCACTCAGCCACACACACACACACACACACACACACACACACACACTTATCCATAATCTCCTCACCCCACCTGTCCTCCTCTCCCTGTCCCTCTCAGACCCTCAGTGTGTCGGACGTTTCAAGCCTGCTTGGCAGCACCAACGTGAACGACCTGAGCGCCTACTCCAGTAACTCCATCATCCAGGACTGGATCAGTCGCCAGTACCAGTCTGACCTGGACACGCTGGGCCTGGGCCTCACGGGAGGCCGCAGCACCCCCGTCGCCACCACGGTAAATGTCGATGGGAACGTTGCCACGAACGCTGCCACGAACGCTGCCACGAACGCTGCCACGAACGCAGTGGCCACGACAACAACGACAACCACGACAACAACTACTACAGTGGCGACAACAGGGGCTGCCACCACTGGTAATTACAGATTGTGTGTGTGTGTGTGTGTGTGTGTGTGTGTGTGTGTGTGTGTGTGTGTGTGTGTGTGTGTGTGTGAGTGAGAGTGTATATGTATGTACATACTGTGTATATACTGTATGTGTATAATAGGGGCTATAATATAATCAGGGCCCAGCACTATTAACTCATGGTAGCAACACTTATTACGGACATGGCCATTTCTGCACTACGACTGAATGCTGCTTGAACAAGGACACAAGTCCTCAGGCAAGGACACAAGTGCTCAGGCAAGGACACAAGTGCTCAAGCAAGGACACAAGTGCACTATTATACACAGAGTGCTCAGGCAAGGACACAAGTGCTCAAGCAATGACACAAGTGCACTATTATACACAGAGTGCTTAGGAAAGGACACAAGTGCACTATTATACACAGAGTGCTTAGGAGACATCGGGGAGATTCCACAGCCTTCAAGTCCATAGGTATGAGTATTTAATCAACACTCGTTTTCAACACTAACCTTTGTTTCCTCTTTGCTTCTTATTTTCTTTCAGCAAGCGGAGGAGCGATTGTCAGACCTGCACATGGCCTCTATTGCCTCCTGCTGGCCATAACTGTCTCTGCACTTTACCTTCTCCAGTAATGAAGAGTCAAGAGCACTGAAGGAAATCTAAATCAGTTTACAGCCATATTTATATGCACATTACTGCATTTTCTGCACAACATGAACACACACATGAAGGGTACATAAGGAATGTCATCTCATTCTCATCGAGAACACGTTACTGGAAATCTGCGTCATAAGACATGTCATAAAGATGCTCTGTCCTGTGATTGGCCATCATGAGAGCTGATGTTACAGTCATCAATAATAATCATGACAGCTCTCAAACGTTGATATGCCATAAATATCAATGCTTTGTAATCAGGGTGTGTTACAATGCCAGGACAACGTGATGAGACCCAATTATGATAGCACCCTTTGAAGCCAAATGAGCTCTGATGTCCTTTCTCAGAGAGCCTGCACTTTCTATTTTTAGACCTATACTCATTTAATACTGTTACCTAACTGCAAAGTAAAGATGTACTGAAGGAAAATAAAATCAGAAGAATAAAAACATTCTAAGACTTTGTGTATGACCACTGGTGTGTCTCTGTATTACATATTGGACAATGATGCTTGAACCAATGGGTATACATTAAAGGTCCAGTTCTTGATTATAATCCTTTACATTCTCCATTGAATTCAGTAAATAATTCTCCTCACATCCCTTTAGCTGTCTGTTCGGTGTGCGCTAAAAGAAAAACAACAACTCAGGGGTTCATACACAGCTCTGTAAATGTGAAACAAACAAACAAAAACAAATATCACTATTCCAGCCAATCAGCAACAAGGTGTGCTCATGTTCCAGCATTGCTTCAGCACCACAGAAGGGAGGGGTGTAATCTGATTGACTGTAGAGCTAAAAAATCAACAACCTTTCACCAGGATCAAGGACTGCACCTTTAAGGTAAAATAAACAACAGCGTTAACAAGGAGGTGAATTAGACTGTTTATTGCCAATTAACAACAACAAGGACAGTACAGTCAATTGAGAGCAATGCCCAAATGAACTTCACTACAGTAGACCACATGATTAAGTGATGATGAAGTTGACCAAGATAATCTAATGGATAGAGAATAACTAATTTAAGAACAGTAACAGTATACTGGTAATTAGAGTTGTTGTCAAAAATACTGTTCCAGCCCTCTATACACTTTGCCATCAGCAGTCCTCCCAATGAAAAGTGTAAAGTCACAACCAATGTCTGAACACTGTGAACAGAAAATAGATTGAATGTCTACTTCCACTCAAACCAAAAAAACCTGCCGATCAGTTTTAACTCGTTGAGGAGTGAGGCAAGATTATCATGTGTTTTTTTTTTCACAGTCAGTATCTAAAAGTCCAAATTGACCTTAACCATACATGTTGCTCAGCTACAAATTTGGAAGAATGTGTTGTTTTTTTCGTTGGGTCGCCTGACCGTTTTTAGGGGGCGGACACCCCACCCGCGTGCCCCGTGTGTGACCGGTTTCCCTGCATAGCGACACCAAACAACAACACACCAGTTGTTGCAGTGCCAAGTGAAAGGGGTGGTCGGTGACTGCAGAACCTTTCTGTTCTCCTAAATCAAATCAGAACCAATCTCAGGGCATGTGACCCAGTATGGCCTCATGTGCTCAGAGTCTGAGAGGGCAAACAGAGACGGGTCACAGAGGAGCCTCTGACAACCATGAGGAGCTCAGGGGAGGATAAATATGTAGAAAGAGAGAAAATGACAGAATGTCATTATAGAGAGAGGGAGTGTGTGTGCATGTGTGTGTGTGTGTGTGCATATGTGTGTGAGAGAGTGAGTGTGAGAGAGAGGGAGTGTGTGTGCATGTGTGTGTGTGTGTGTGTGTGTGTGTGTGTGTGTGTGTGTGTGTGTGTGTGTGTGTGTGTGTGTGTGTGTGTGTGTGTGTGTGAGAGAGAGAGAGAGCTTATGAATGTTTATATGTGGTTGAGTGTCCATTCAGGTTTATTGACGGTTTTAGACCTACAAGCAAAGGTGTCTTTGTCTGGATGTGAAGCCATTTATTTGGACTGCCATCCCAATTTCTAAGTGTATGTGGTGAGTTGCAGGTGTGTGTGTGCGTGTGTGTGTGTGTGTGTGCGTGTGTGTGTGTGTGTGTGTGTGTGTGTGTGTGTGTGTGTGTGTGTGTGTGTGTGTGTGTGTGTGTGTGTGTGTGTGTGTGTGTGTGCTCAGGTTATAGACGCTTGTAGACCCCAAGCACAGCCTTGCAGTTGGAACAAGAGTGTTTTGCGTCCCTCAGACGGTCGACACAGAAAGGGATGAGACAGCAGCCAAGGACCAGCCTAGAACAGAGAACAGAGACGTCTCACTTACTACCCCAGAGTTCAGCTTGGGGAGCAGAACTTTGTAAAAGACTCTGTGAAAACACGCTCTATCTTGTTTAACAATACTTTTTTGAAACTATTTTTTTTTAAACTATCAGTCCTCACACTATCTGTCAACTCACTGTCTATCTTGTTTAACCATACTGGTTTTGAAAACTATACTCTTAAAATACTTTCTTGGAACAATCTTATTTTTTGGACAAACTTTCTGTCCCCACCCGCACATGAAGAGCCCACCACAGAAGGAGTTGTCTACTCACTGTCCATATGGTTTAACTATACTGTTTTTGTATAATACTTTTCACTTTTAACTTTATTTTTATAATACTTTTTAAGTACTTCCTGTCCTCACCCGCACATAATAGAGCCCACCACAGAAGGAGTTGTCTACTCACTGTCCATATTGTAACTATACATGTATAATACTTTTAACTTTTTACTTTATTTTTAAAACACTTTTTAAAGTACTTCCTGTCCTCACCCGCACATGAAGAGCCCACCACAGAACAGGTAGGTGATCAGGCCGGAGGAGAACTCCACCTTGGTGACGCCCGTCTGGTGGCAGCTTGGGCACGTCACCTGCACCGGGCTGTCCCCAAAGGGGCCGATGGTGGCTGGGAACAGAACGGCACACTCCACTCAGAAAGAAAAGTGCCCTCAGTGTCTCTTCATAGTGTCTCAGTGGCTTAACCTGCAGAGCAACTGGCAGAGCTAGGCGCTAATAACAACAAGGTCACGGGTTCAACACGCAGGGAACACATACAGATTAAAATGTATATCTTTACTGTAACAGTAATAAATGTAACCAGCATCTTATCTGACTCTATGAGTTCCACTGCAGCAGAACCCTAATGCAGTGTCCTAATGGAGGGGAGATGAGGCAGCATGGGAAACCTTCATCATAAGAGTGACATAACCTTGTTATAAACATGACATAGCACATGACATATCCTGTTACCATCATGACAGTCAATAGCCAATCACAGTGTCATGGTGTCATTATCAGTAACTGACATGACAGCTGTCAGAATATTTGTCAGGGATAAGACCCTCAACAGTTAGTTAGCAGGTTAAGAACACTACCCAGCATATAAGTGAACTGGACGGTTTTCGAACGGGCCCCGACGGAGACAGACACCTTAAGTCTGTCTGACGTGCCATGCTGAAAACAAGTCCTTTTATTCAAACACAATGTTTACACAGTATGACAGTCAAGACGCTGGGATGCACTTAGGATACCTTCAGCTCAGCTGAATTCTACTTCTGCTTAGCAACGAGACATTTCACAACCCGCTCTCTCCTTCTTATCTTATGTAAACATATACGTTAGGTTTCTGGGTTAACATTCTTGACTCTGCTAATTGTCTTCCAAAGTCCAATCTACATGGAGAAGCAGGGCACACAGCATTTTGGAAGAAACCTTAAAACAAAAAGACATTCATGATAAAATATACTAATACTTTCTTTAACAATATTGGAGACTATAACCATAACCATAATATATGGCACAGAGTGTCACAGCATGACAAATGGAAATGGTGGACACTGACTGTCATGACGATCATGCCATCATCTGCCATGACATTGTTGTATCTCATGATGGCGGGTACGTTTTTTTTATACAAATATAATAAAAAGTTTTACGGTGCAATGCCATCTCAAATCATATTTCTCTGTCAACCAGGAAACTGTAGAAATGTTTACGTACCAACAATGACCTGGCCTGCAGCATTGGCCATATTTTTCTACAAAGAGAGTGTGTATCAATTTCATGACACTCGACATATTCACAAATATTTACAATGAGGAAAAACAACTTGGCTTATCATTCACTTCAAAATAAATTCAATGGCGAAGAATATACAGGAAAATAGTAGCTGAATTTGAAATACATAGCCTATACTGAAAGCTGGATTCTCTGAGAAACCAGAAATAATGATGGAAAGCCTGAGAATGCAATACATATTTCCTCCAAGACTGCTCTTAAATGCTCACATTAATATACTCCTATCTCCTATTCAAGCCAGTTCTCTACAATTATCAGCAACACAGATAATTACAGATAGACAGAATTAAACTAAACTAGTAAAATTGTCTATGACTACTAAAATATTTTTTAGCAAAGTACAGTATATAGTCACATATTCAATAAAAATGGTAATGCTTCCATTGATTTTTCTTTGTAAATCCAGAGTTGGAAAACAGAGACAGTGTAAACGGTAGCCTACTTACAGAGCGGTCAGTGGTCAGGGTGAGCGTTGTGGAGGCGCGTGAGAATAACGGGCTTGTGTTCATGTAGGCTATGTCCCTGCCCTGCCACCATGCCCCGCTCTCCTCCCCTGACCCCCAATGAAAGAGTCCTCTATCTGCGGCGCACGGCCACACTCACGAGATGCAGACACAGACGCTGGAGCGCGGAGTGCATCTCTGTGTCCAGTTAAGGACAGTCGAAGGGGATGTTGGGCTGTGCTTGTTTTCTCAGCTGGTAATTGGCCACACTTTGTTGTTCTATGAGATTATTGTTGCGTGGAAGCGGCCAACGTAATTGGTCAGCAACTCAAAAAGGTATTTTTTTACCTCACAGTATCACCTGTTGTGCAAGCCATACAGTGTTTAGTGAATGGGACCACAGTACACCCAGACAAAGCTTGCATGACATTGATATGATATTTCTCCCTCTGCTTTTTGTTTTGATTTTTTTCACAGTTTTCAATAGTTTCATTTGTTGATGTTTTAGTTTTTTTAGAATAGACAGTTAAGAATGTACTTATTTAGTCATGAAAACACCTAAGCCTTGTCCCTTTGTGTTTTAAGAATTATAGAAAGTGGTCCTAATTTTTCTCAGATATTTTCCTACAAGGACATTTCCCCATATTAAAAATAATCATAAGATCTTTTTTAAATAGGGTGGGACTGCGTTTTGGTAATTCACCTGACGTCAGGATAGAAAAGACACAAAGACCGACCTTTCGCGTTAAAAGCGAGATGTCATCAATATCTAACCAAATGAGCGGCCGATCCCGAGACCAGCAGTTACCAAGAAAAGGCTCCAGCTGTGCCCCAAATATAGTCTAATTTGGTGGTTATAAAAAGGAAGAGAGCGGGAAATAACGCGCACATGTCCTGGAGCTAAATTCTATTAGCCCGCTGGGCTTCATCGCACATGGCTCTCCTGGCAGCCACCGCACACGGGCAGACAAAAGATTAGCAGTCATGAGAGGCTAGTTCTAATCGCCTCACTTTCGATGGGGTGTCATGTGGCCCGAGGTCTTTAGGCCTACTTACTTACTTACTTACAAAACACAGTAGCAAAAACAGTATTTTACCGTAGCCTAAACTAATTTACAAGCATGTAGAGGGAACGTTTAGAATGTGCTTAGTAGGCCTGAGGTAAAGAATGCGTCTCATTCTGTCAGCGCACACGCAGAAGGCTTCCTCCTTCATTTGTGTGTAACTGGTGATGTTTTCTGTGGTATTAGAAGCACACAGTGAGACTATTCAACATCCTTTCTAAATGAAATCATCTCAGTGTCTCTGCTGTAGACGACCTCTGAAGGACTGAAGTTGGAATGACCAAATTCTATTAGAGAATCCTGATGAAATTCTACAGAGCTGACCTGGAGTTCTATAGATGAGTGGAGATGAAGGAGAAAGTGTCTTAAAGAGGATACCCCCTCTGTAGCCATTTCTGAAGGGGCAGTAATGTATATAAAGGATAAAGACACATACGGGGGTAATAATGTATATAAAGGATAAAGACACATAACTTCTTGTTTGACCAGTAAAAATGACATGAAGGGGTAAATAACCTTTAGTAACACTTTACTTAAACCCAGTATTCACAATGTGTTATAAATGCATACAATAGGGGTTATAAAGTATTCATAATGCCCGAAAATGATTGACTTAAGTCCGTAAAGCTATTTATACATAGTAATGACTGTACTCATTAAGTGTTAAGATGTTATAGTAAACATTAATAAATGTGTTTATAATGCTTTATGAATCATGGGTTTAAGTGTTACGGAACCTTTTTATCAAGGTACTACATCATAACCCTTTATGAATGCTGTCATGTCTTTTCATAAATAGTTATCTAGACTTATATTAGTTGCTATAATGCATCATGAATCATTTTTTTTTAACATTTATAAATGTGCTTACAATGCCTTGTGAATACTGGGTTTAAGTGTTACGGAACCTTTTTATCAAGGCTTTTGTGTCTGGCCGTTTTAAGAAACCAATGGGAACCTTTTTCTCCTGCGTGTATCTTTTTTCTGAACACCTATTCATTTTGTTTAATAGTTTAGGACAGCTGTACAGACTGTACAGACTAACTGTGGTCAGCTGAGTGAGATCTGAATCAACATCAGCATGTCCCCATAGCCTTTCACTGTTTACAAGCGCCATCTACTGGTCATGTTGAAAAAGGCAAGGAACTTCAGGTCGTCTGAGGCACATTTAAGGTGTGGTCCTTAATTCTGGCAAAGAGGTTGTTGATATTTGAGCTTAACAGCCAATCAATAACACCCCACCCTTCCTTGTTACAGAAGCTACGTTACTGATTGGATGGTGTAGTGTACGACTTGGTAAGAGTCTTTGAGTTTCGAGTTTTTTGAGTGCACAGAACAGACAGCTAGAGCACCGTGAGGTGCAGTAATTTACTGAAGAAAAAAAACAGTGTATCGAATTAGAATTGCATACTGTTGGACTTCCGGTTATGGAGAGGTGCTGAGAGGCCGCACGTTATCAACCCTCCTGCAGTAGTCAAATTAAATCCTTAAAATCTACTCACAAACCGTTTTGAAACTGCTGTAAGACTATCAGAATTAAGTTGGAAGATGCATAGAAGAAAGAAAAAGATGTCTCAAGACAAAACTGGCAACGAAGAACAAGAGTTGGCTGACCACGCCGATGAGGGGGATGTAGAGGAAGATGGCGAGTGTGTGGTAAAAGACGTTGACGCTAGCGTTAGCACTAGCCCTAGCAATGCAGATGTCATGAATGCCATAATGGGGATGGAGAAACGGGTCACAAATAAAATAGACGGTGTGTTCCAAGTAATTAAAGAAGTTACTGAAAGAATGAAAGTTGCAGAGGAGCGCATTTCAGGGGCAGAGGATGAAATGGTTCAGCTTCGGACCCTCACTAAAACTTTGCAAATTCAAGTTAAGGCGCTGACTGAGAGGGCTGACGATATGGAGAACCGAAGTCGGAGGAATAATTTAAGGCTTGTGGGACTGTCAGAGAATGAAGAAGGGCGAGATGCATGCAAGTTTTTGGAGAAATGGATTCCTTCAGTTCTAGGTATGAAAACTAGCACACCGCTAGCATTGGAGCGCGCACACAGAATTGGCCCACAGCCCCGGAACGTGAATAACAGTACACCTCCACCCAGAACTCTCATCATGAAGTTTCTTAACTACAAACAAAAAGAAGAGGTGCTAAGGGCGGCTAAAGTCAAGGGGACGTTCAAATACAAGGAGTACACCATTCGATTATTTCCAGACGTCTCTGCCGAAACTCACAAGAAACAGAGAGCCTACGATGGAATACGACAGAAGCTACGTGAGAAGGGAATCGACAAACATAGGATCATCTTTCCATCGCGGCTGCTTCTGACACACCGGGAACAATCCATACTGTTCAACACGCCCGCTGAGGTGGAACACTTCGTCGAAGGATTGGATAATGAGAGAAGGGAGAGAAGGTAGAGAAGGACAACTATGTGCATTTAAGTTCATGCCAAATATAGTCATGGTGTTTTTATTATTTAAATTTCCATAAAAAAGACCGAAGAGAAAGCTTAACGTTTTAAAGTATGTTATGCAACGGGCTGTTTTCTCCACCTGTGGGCAGTAGGCTAATATAAAATAGCTAACCTTGATTTGACCATGCTGCCTATAGGAATCTTTTGTGTGTGTGTGTGTGTGTGCATTTTGAGGATTTAAGCTCGGACAAGGCCACTAATTTTTTCTCTCTCTCTCTTTGAGGGAATCAGGTACTTATTGATACCAAGGTACTATTTTATTTTGCTAATTCTGTGCATTTCTCTCCGTTCTGAGAATTTATGTCAATATAATGTTGTATCGTCCAATAACTGTTACTTTTCAAAATGCCTTGATTTCATTACAGGCTTAGATAGCCTATCAGTCTAGATTCAAACTAAACGGCATGTTCAGCTAAGTTCATGACATGAGTAGAAGTAGACTAGCAATGTTAAGGGTTGTAATAAGATAACTGGCGAGAAGAAATAGGGTAGGCTCATCAGCTGTTAGTTCCTCACATACGTGTGGACCAAACTACCCCATATAAGAAGCGAACTTGAGGGGGGAGGGGGGGGTCCACTAGGGACAGCCCTATAACAAGGGATTTAATGGGATTTGAATTTATGTTGAATGTATGTGTTATGTTTATTTTTGTGCTTTATGTTTATGGTTTTTGTTTATGCTTCTCAATGGTAAAGATATATATGAATGGTGTGTGGCAGATGGTTATTACCCACAAGCAAGGATGTCTGAAACTGGAAAGGTAAAATGTCTTACTTGGAACTGTAGGGGAATGGGCAATCTTAAAAAAATTAGGCAGGTAATGGACAGAATAAAACAATCACAGGCAAAAGTAGTTTTCTTACAGGAAACGCATATGATGACAGAAAATACAGTTAAGATAAAGAGGAGATGGCAGGGTCAGGTGTTCTCTGGTTGTTATGCCTCAAACGCAAGGGGTGTAATGATTCTTATTCATAAATCCATTCCTATACAGGTTGAGAAAATAACAAAGGACCCAGCGGGCAGATTTGTTATTGTCCAAGGTGTTCTTTTTTCAGAAAAAATCAATCTCATAAATGTATATGGCCCTAATGATGACAATCCTAATTTTTTCAATGACCTATTTCTCACAATTTCCTCTCTGTCAGGGCTATACATTATGGCAGGTGATATGAATTGCACTTTGGACCCAGTTAAGGATCGCTCAACAGGTTCTGATAGTAGCCATGTCAAAACTAGAAAAGTTATTCAACAATTCATGAAGGATTTAAATTTGTTGGATATTTGGAGGCACCTCAACCCCACCTCTACAGCTTACTCATGTTACTCTAGCACATATCGAACACACTCACGTATTGACTATTTTTTAATATCGGCAGAACTTCTTACCAAGATAGCAGATTGTCAATATCATGCTATAGTTATCTCTGACCATGCTGCAGTATCATTGGTATACACCAATGACAAAATAGCTAATGTTCCTCCTAAATGGCGCCTGCAAGTAGGATGGCTTCAAGACCCGTCATTCATAGAATTCTTAGGTAATCAAATAGAGATGTACTTTGAGACTAATAGATCTGAAACCTCAGCATGCATAAGATGGGAGGCTTTCAAAGCTTTCATTAGAGGTCAGATTATGGGATTTTGTAGTTCAAAGTCCAAACAATCTAGACTAGAAATGAAACAATTAGATGAGCAGATTAACCAATTACAAAAGGATATATATCAGGAAAATACAGTTAATGTGGATGACCATAATAAATTAGTGCTACTTAGGGCACGCTATAATGAAGTGTCAGCCAGTAGAGCAGCTGCAAAAGTATTACAATTAAAACAGAACTTTTATGAACATGGAGACAAAGCAGGAAGACTACTTGCATGGCAGATCAAACAAAGACAAACTGAGCGAACCATTACCGTAATTGAAGGCCCATTAGGAAATATTGTTGATCCAATTAAGATTAATGAAGCATTTAGAGATTATTATGAAAAGCTGTACAGTTCAGAGTGCCCTCCGAATCAGAAGCTCCAGTCACAGTTCTTAGACAATCTTAATATACCTAAGCTCTCAGAGGAAGATCAGATTGATCTAGAAAAAGAGCTAACAATACAAGAATTATCAGCAGCGATTGATGCAATGACGGCAGGGAAAACTTCGGGGCCAGATGGCCTTCCTATAGACATCTATAAGAAATTCAAAGATAAATTGCTATCCCCCCTTCTAGATATGTTGTTGGAAGCGTTCCAAGAGGGTCTCCTCCCTGAATCAATGAGAGGAGCCTTAATCACTCTACTACCAAAACCAGGGAAAACTAATACAAGATGTGAAAACATGCGTCCAATAAGCCTCCTTAACTCAGATACTAAAATATTGTGTAAAGTTATTGCAAGGAGATTGGAAACTCTTTTACCTAATCTAATAGGAGAGGACCAAAATGGATTCATCCAGCGCAGACAGGGATTCCATAATGTGAGAAGGCTTCTCAACATCCTTCATAACCAAGAGGGCCAACCGGACACTGCCATCCTGTCACTAGATGCAGAGAAGGCCTTTGATAGAGTGGAGTGGCCCTATCTATTTGATCTCCTGACAAGATTTGGGTTTGGGGAACGATTCTGCAAGTGGGTTAAGATTCTTTGTAATAATTTAGTAGCTGAGGTTCTGACAAATAATATGGTGTCCAAGTCTTTCAACATCTCCAGGGGATGTCAGCAGGGTTCACCTCTCTCTCCCCTCCTCTTTGCAATCTCCATAGAACCCTTTGCAATAGCAGTTAGAGAACATATGGGCATAACTGGTATTACTGTTGGTCAAATAGAACATAAAATTGCCTTGTTTGCAGACGATGTCCTTCTTTTTTTAAAACATCTTAGTAACTCTTTTCCTGCCCTGTTAGAGACCATTAGTAGATTTGGGAAGATATCTGGGTACAAGATCAATAATTCAAAAAGCATGCTAATGTTGCTAAATGAGAGGGATGGACAACAGCCCAACTATGGTACTACCATGTTTCATCCAACTGATAGCTTTACATATTTGGGCATAAAAATAGTTTCAAAACTCAAGAATATTGTTTCTGCAAACTATGACCCCCTCTTTGAGGGTATTTCTAACTCTATTGAAAGATGGTCATCTTTACCCATATCCCTGATTGGACGCATAAATATTTTGAAAATGAATGTTTTGCCTAAACTTCTATATCTATTTCAGAATATTCCCCTGCCACCTCCAAAACACTTTTTCCTAACAGTTAATAAGTTGTTCACTAATTTCATTTGGAATAACAGACGTCCTAGACTCCGCCTTTCACTTCTATATTTGCCATATGATAGAGGAGGACTTCAGTGTCCTAATTTACAGTGGTACTATTGGGCTACTCAACTTAGAACCATTATGTTCTATTTTTCTTCTCAAAGTACCCCATCTTGGGTTGACATGGAATCTTCTACAGTCTCCTCTGACCTGTCCTTAAGCCTATACCTTTATTCATCTGAACTCAAAAACCTTAGGAAAAACACCTTTAACCCAATAGTACTGAATATGATAAATGTTTGGTATGAAGTCAAGAAATACTTACGAATTCCTAATAACTTGTCTTGTTTTAGCCCCATTTGGGGCAATGCAAGTTTTAAACCAGGGTGGCTTGATGCAGGGTTTAAGGTTTGGGCAGACAAAGGGATAAAGATAGTTGCAGATTTATACTCGTCCAAACAGCTCATGTCCTTTGAAGAAATGGCTCATTCTTTTGAAATTCCTGGAAAACACTTCTTTAAATACTTACAAATAAGAAATTTCATCTCTACCTCCCAACAGAACTCTTTAATGAAACCCCCTCTATCTATTTTAGAGAGGGAAATGATAAAAGATTGCTATAACAGAGGTTTAATTTCATCACTTTATGACATTATAATTTCAGGATCACAAGAATCCTCAAATCATAAGCTAGAAGCTTGGAGTAAGGACTTAAATGAGGATATAAATGTGAATGATTGGATGGAGGCATGTAAGGAGGCCCAAACCCAAACAGTAAATGTAAGACTGAAATTACAACAATATAAATGGTTAATGCGTACTTATGTCACTCCAGCTACATTACACAAATACAACGAAAACATCCCTGACACTTGTGTGAAATGTAACAAATTTAAAGGCACTTTGTACCACTGTATTTGGGAATGTGAACACATAATGAAATTCTGGAAAGAGGTTAACGATAAGATAAATACAATTTTAAATATTAGTTTCCCATTATCTGCTAAATCATTCCTCTTACACATGTATCCTCGTCACATTTCACTAAGAAGTAGAGATTATTCTTTCATAGACATGAGTTTGTTACAAGCAAAACGTTTAATTGCCCTACACTGGAAAAACATTAAAGCACCTAGGGTAGGTAGTTGGGTGAAAGAAATGGCTATTAACATGTCTATGGAAAAAATTACTTATATTGTTAGAGGTAAATACGGGAAATTTGAGGAAATATGGAATCCATTCTTTTCTTTCCTTGAGCATGGTGGAGTTGACGGGATGTCACTTAATGGAATAGGTGTGTGAAAACTAGTGGAATCTTGCGAGAAGCTTATGTGTGTATTATTATTTAATTTTTTCTTCTTTCATTTTCTTATTTTTTGTTAAATCGTTTGTCTTTGTCTTTTTATCATTAATATGTAATATGTGTGTCGTGTTGGTACATGCTTGTACCTCAACTGTCTAAAAGTTAACAATGTGTTTAAAATCAATAAAGATATTTGGGAAAAAAAAAAGAATTGCATACTGTTGCTTTAAAAAGTCACAGTCCGCAACAATTTGCCACATTTTAGGTGTTTTTGTAAGGCAACTACTTTTGGTATAATCCTCAAATTCATTTTGATGGAATATGGTCATGTGAAGGGCAGATAAACACACCTGTCATTCCCACTGGCCATCCAGGGTATACACTATGTAGTTCTGTGTTTCGGGTCAGAACATCCCGTGACAATGTACACAAAAGATGGCGAGAATGATGGTGTAAGTTAAATTAAACAGGTTTTAATCAGTAGAAATCTGTACATCACACACACCCATGTAAACAGATGCAGCAGTTTGCTTTCCATACCTGAATACTTACATAAGAATAGATGCTCTCATTCATTTTTATTTTTTTTAGTGATTTGAGGATCCGTGTAAAAATAGATAACTTTTTTTTCTCAACAAACACCACAAAAACAATATGGTCTGGCGAACTGAAAATCAAAACAAAACGAAAATAAAAAAAAATAAAAAAAATAAAGAAAAACTAATGTTGCCTTCACTAATGACCAATCAATGACATCCCCCTCGAAAACATACTGATATATAGCTTCAGTGTTTCAAGATGGAATATGTTCTAGAAAAGTCTCAAGTTCTTTTAAGGGCGGGGGTGGGGTGGATGCTGTCCATCTGGGTTGACAGCCCTATCTCCTCAGAACCCCGTACTGACTCAGGTAATGATGTCACAATGGCTGAAGGGTCTGAGGGGCCCTTGTACGTTTATAGTTCTCAATGATTCCTTAGACGGAATGCTGTTCTACTCCAGTGATTAAGGCCATGGAGAACGGGGCGGCGAATTATGAATAATCAACTACTTCAAGAAGTTTAAAGTGGGCCTTGAGGATCTGAGCTGTTCTTGCCATGTTTAGTCTCAAGGTCCTCGCCTGGGCATCTGACTTTTACTAGTTCATCTGGCTCTCCGCGGTCGAGCTGATGTTGTACCCTAGTCTTCCACTAGGTGGCAAAGTAGCTCATCTTTACTGCACCTCAGTTGCCTCTTTGTTGGTTTGTCTTCCTTTTGTCGTCTCGACCAGTCACCACAACAGCAACGGTGTTCGCTCACTCCACCAGGACCCCATCATCTTCCTCCCTCTTCCTCATCGTCGTCATCATCATCCTCCTCTTTGTCACGAAACCTCTTGGTTCCCAATCTCTGCCCTCTCCTCTGCCTCTCTCCCTCCTCCTACTCTTCCTCCTCCTCCTCCTTTCTCCTTCAGGGCAGCGAGGAGCACCTTGAGCACGGTGTCCTCGGCCAGCACCCCCTGGGAGGCGTCGGCCAGGTCCTGCAGGCGGCGCACGGCCTCGCCCAGCTCCCGGCTCTTCTCCCGCCGCAGCTCCTCCAGCAGGTCGCCGCGCTGCCGCAGCTCGCCGTTCTCGGTCGCCAGGGCGCGGGCCTGCAGCTCCAGCGCCCGCCGCTCGCGCCACACGCCCGCCAGCTGCTGCGAGAGGCGCCCGCGCGCCCGGTGCAGCGTCCGCACCTCGCCGCGCAGCGCGCGCAGCTCCACCTCCAGGAGCGAGCGAGCTCCACTGCCGCCTCCGACAGGGGAGGAGGAAGATGAGGAGGAAGAGGATGATGAAGATGAGCGGGGGGTGGGTTTCGCAGGGCGAGGGTCGTCGCTGGTGTGCGCCAGGACGAAGCGGAGCAGGTTGGGGAGCGTGAAGCGGGAGTCGTCGGGGAACTTCACACTCAGTTGCTTCCTGAGAGAGAAAGAGACAAAAGATGGAAGCAAGTGAGATAGATGTACAAAAATCGGTCATTGGTTTTTGCCTAATAACTTAGAAGATGGAAATACTGTATTGTATTAAACCTAATTGAGCCCCTTTTGAATTTGAATTTTATAAGCACAAGGAATAGACAGAAAGAGAAAGAGACAGATGTAGAAAGAGAGCGCACACAAGAGAGAGAGAGAGAGAGAGATAAAGAAAGAAAGAGAGGGTAAGACAGAAAGCAAGAGAGAGAGAATCAGTCTGAAGGAGAAACAGTCAGTTAAACAGAGAGAAGGTCAATGAAGAATTCAATGGGGCTGGTGTTTATTGTAACCTTTGGAGCACACGCACACACACACACACACACACACACACACACACACACACACACACACACACACACACAAACACACACAGTACCTGTGTCTAGGGAAGAGCAGGATGGTTGGAAAGTGGTCCACCATAAATTCCCAGGGCAGGTCGTTACTGGCAACGTTCACCCTGGCAACCACAAGGAGATGAAACAAACAACAATGACTCACTTTTCATGAACACTTGGAATCATGGATTAGCACAACGGCTAAACAGCTGCCAAAGGGAGGCAGTGCAGCATCTGAGAGACAGACATGAAACCTAACCTAACCTAACCGGGACCCGTCTGCACAACCACTTTACTGTACTGTACTGTCCAAGCCCACTTGTAGCCCTTCATCTGACACATGCACTATAATAATCCCAAAATAACTGCGGTAATCTCTACCTATTTATCGACTCATGGCTGAGCTCAGAGGAGAGCGCCGACAAAGCTCACACCAGCAGCTCTCCTCACCACACTCACCGCGCTTGGATTGGTCGTCCTTCTAAATCAAATCTCCCATTTATTCATACTTTGTTACTTTAACACTGGCAGCTCACTGCATCCAACATGTCTTCCCCACAACTGCTGTAGGCCACTCCTGTGGAGAGAGAGAGCCTGTGGGTGCTGTGGCCTTGTGCGTCGCTTTGGATACAAACGTCTGCTAAATGACTAAATGTAAATGTGGGTGAGGCTTACATGGTCCTTTCAATTGAATTGAACAGGTTTTACCTGGTCCGTTCAGCACCTAGCAGCTAGATACAGTGTTATTGAATTGAATGGAATTGGAATTGGAAGTGAAATTGGAATCGAAATCGAAATCGAAATTGAAATGAATTGAATTGAATTGAATTGAATTGAACGCCTCAGATGGGTAGGGTAGGGTAGGTAGGGCGGTATTTCATTGATCCTAAAGGAAATTTAGGAGGACTGCAGTAATCAGAATAATTGCAGTAATCTCTACCGATGTGGTACCCCTGACTGAACTCAAAAGGAGAGCGGGCCTGCTCTATGATGTTTACCCGGACCTTTCAGAACATCCCACAAAGTCACAACGTCACTAACGGTAATCTCTACTGATGTAACGTTTATTCACCTGGCCACGGTCAGCCTGCTGTTGTTCTGGAGCAGTCTGGCCAGCTTGATGAGGACGTGGTTCAACACGGAGCAGAAACCACACCAGTCGGTATAGTACAGGAGTAACACGTCCTGTAGGAGAGAGGGGTGGGGGTTGGTTACACTCTGGAGGAGACTGTACATAACACTCACATACTCAACACCTTCCATCACACACTTGTACGCTAACCTTAGATGTATTTTCCATCTAAAACAGTACTGTCTAACACAAATAAAACAATGTCAAATTAATAATACAAACCATCGCGAATACCTTTTACATTACTGCATGTGACCAAGCTTTGACATTGAACTTTGTTGAAAAGCCACAGGAAATGGACATTATCATGCTCCTTACCCTTTTGGGGTCCATCACCGTGTCCAGGAAGGTGTCTGTTGTGACTTCCTGGATGAGGGACTGTGAGGGTTGAGGTCTTCTGTCTCCCACTAGATGCCTCTTTAAATGACTGTGAGATGTGCTGAAGTTCTGGATGAAGGGTTCTAAAGCAGAGACAAGAACCACATGCATGTGAGATCAGGTCATGTGAAATAAGGTTCTTCTAAGAAGTTCTCCATCACAAAGAACACCAAAGAACTAGACTACTCCATGAAACCAACTAAAACATACTACCGCACTTGAATGATAAAACCTGCTATCTATGACTAATAACATGAGTTAACAACAGTGGGGGATACACCAGTGTACAGCAGAATGGATGGATGCACGGATGGATAAATGGACACTGGTCGACAGCGGTGTTAACCACTGTACCACCAACACGTTTTCCTACTTTCATGTTTGGCTACTTTATTGCTAATGGATAATCGCTAATGCTAACAGTGAGTATATTCAGAGTCTTGCACCCTACAGCTGTGGGCTGTTCCTGTACCTAGTGACTCGGTGAAGCCTCCTCTGTGATCCAGAACATAGTGAGTCTCATCTTCGAGATCGACGATCGCAACGAACATCCGATCGCTGGCGTTTTGGTTCCCAATCGCACCGAGCCGGGCAGCGAGCTCCCAGTGCAGGTGCGAGTCTAGCAGATAGAACCGCAACGTCTTGTTAGTCCGACAACGAAGCCCCGCGATTCCATCGCCCAGCGGGCAATCGGCCTTGGGCACGAAGGCAAAGGGAGGGGGCGCGGAAGAGGGAAGTTCGATTGGGGAGGGCCGCCCTACCGACCCGTCCGAAGGCCATGTGCGGTTCCCCGCCTCAGACAGCAAGGGGCGGCAGCAGGCACTGTAGTGGCTGAAGGGGCTGTACGTGTTGCGGACATTGCTGCAGGTGGGGGCGAGGAGCAGGGGCGAGTGCGTGTGGGCGTGGGGGGTAAGGCGGCCCCCCGAAACGGAAAGGTGGCGCAGGTAGGACTCCAACGCCGCCTCCAGCTCGAGGACGGAGCAGCGTCGGGAACCGCCACGGTCCCCGATCCCGGTCCCGTCCAGGGAAGCCGAAGACGCCGCAGGTCCAACGGAGCGGTTCAGGCAGAGCTCGCAGACGTTCTGGGCGGAACCGGACACGGAGCTCCAGCCGGGCAGAACCAGAGTGTTGCAGCAGAGCGGACCAGGCGGGACTCGGGGGAGTCTGCGGCGGCCCTTAGTGTCCCGGGAGATGGAGTCCTCGCAACAGGAGTGATAACGCACAGCAATGTCCGCAATCTGGGGGACAATAAAACAATAAAACACAATAAATAAATGAACTGGACCGAGCAAAAATACCACTGTGAATAATAAGATGTAAATAATTCAATAATCTAGCAAATCTGGAATCAAGATGAGGACTTCAGAAACGCATCAACATTAACACTTTTGTTCACTTCTACTTTGACTTATTTCACTTCATGCGAGTTTTAGAATAAGCCAATTTTCTGGACTCTTATTAGACCAGCAGTCCTTGTCACAAGTCCCTGTCTCCCTAAAGGTATAGTAGCTTCCCAACAACCACAGATCACAATCCAGGTGAAGTCCAATCAAAAACCGGGTCCCCCCACCTGTTCCTGCAGCGGGTGATTGGCTGCCAGCGGGTCATGTGGCAGGAAGAGCAGCAGGGCGGGCCCCTTGAGGAGCTCCTGCTCCAGGCCGCGGCTCTTGGCCCCGGTCGAGGGCACCCAGGGCAGCACGCTCTCCCGGTGCTGGAACACCCAGCCGCAGATGCCCTCCGCCGTGAAGTTACGCTCCCAGCGCGGGAAGATCTGACAACGCCACGGAGGAGGAGGAGGAGGAGGAGGAGGAGGAGGAGGCAGGAGAAGGACAAGTCAGTGAAAGTACATGCCTTCCAAAGTGTACATTCTATATGTTCTATATTCTATATATACATTTTATATCTATTATCTGTTCTATATATCTATTCTGATTACTGTAGTAGTAGCAGTGGTAGTAGTCATAGTAGTAGAAATCAACAACAGCAGCAACAGCACACTTTAGTGTGTTTTGGTAGGAGCTGCTCACCAGGGAGGAGTTGAATTGTCTGTACATTCTATATGTTCTACATTCTATATATACATTCTATATATCTATTCTATAGAACTCTACACTTCAGTGTGTTTGGTAGGAGCTGCTCACCAGGGAGGAGTTGAAGTGTCTGTGCAGATACACCGTCTCATCCTCCTGGACAGAGATGGCCTCCGCTACCCTCCTATTGGTCACCACGCCAAAACGCACCACCCCCTGAAAATCTGGGCCGATAAGGGGACCGGCACGGTAAGACCACACATCAATTCACCACGAAATACAAAAATATGGCTCTTTTTACACTGGACACTGCTTGGACTTAATTTACCTCATCAGTTGATGTGACAGCAGCCAGTCGGCCATGGTTCTAAATGCAACTATTCAGGGACAATATATATATATATATAATGTATAGGTGCTGTGATAATGCACTACATGTCCCAGCCCATTAACTTATTAACAGTCCACCACGCATGCCAATGCTACTGTGGTTAATTAATGGTTATATGACACCTTTCCTAGCATCTGAACACACACAGGAGTCATTTCTTTCTGGCAAAGTCAGTTTGGAAAAAGACTAAAGGCCATTACAAAATGGATGCACAGACACAGACACACAGAAAAACACAAACACACAGACACACAGACAAACACAAACACACAGAGACACAGAGACACAGCGACACACACACTATATTGTTAATGATGGTAAAATGGTGTGCTCACCTCTCTTGAGAGCTTGTAGAGCCGAGGAGAGGAAGGTGATGTAGCCGGGAGGCTGAGGAGAGGAGTTGAACTCAAAGAACCCCACCACCCCTGGCTGCACAGGTACACACACACACACACGCACACACACACACACGCACGCACGCAAACACACGCACACGCACACGCACACACAAACAAAGAACATTTATTTTAGAGAACAAGGAAGTAAAACATAATATCATAACTTGAGATTGCACAATTACACATTCAAGTTCACACACCCTCATATATACAAAAGAATATGTCATAGGTCATATGTAGTATGAAGTAAATAGGTCATAATCCAACTGATCACTGAAATCACTCTTCAGGTGAGACCTAGAGAGTTTAGAGAGTCTCATTTGTTTGCAGAAAAAAAAGTCTAATTTGGTCAGTGTGAAATGAGACAATAACAGGGAGAGAGAGAGAGATAGGGGTGGGAGAGGGAGAGAGAGAGGGGGGGATGGAGAGTGAGAGAGGGAGAGAGAGAGTTTAAGAGAGAGATGAGAGAGACAGAGAGAGAGAGAGATAGAGGGGGGAGTTGGAGAGAGAGAGAGAGATGGAGGGAGAGAGAGAGACAAGAGAAAGAGAGATGGAGAGAGAGAGGGGTGGGAGAGAGAGAGAGAGAGATAGGGGTGGGAGAGGGAGAGAGAGAGGGGGGGGGAGATGGAGAGTGAGAGAGAGAGAGAGAGAGAGAGTTTAAGAGAGAGATGGAGAGAGCGACAGAGAGAGAGAGGGGGGGGAGTTGGAGAGAGAGAGAGAGATGGAGGGAGAGAGAGAGACAAGAGAAAGAGAGATGGAGAGAGAGAGGGGTGGGAGAGAGAGAGAGAGAGATAGGGGTGGGAGAGGGAGAGAGAGAGGGGGGATGGAGAGTGAGAGAGGGAGAGAGAGAGTTTAAGAGAGAGATGAGAGAGACAGAGAGAGAGAGAGATAGAGGGGGGAGTTGGAGAGAGAGAGAGAGATGGAGGGAGAGAGAGAGACAAGAGAAAGAGAGAGGGAGAGAGAGAGGGGGGGGAGAGAGAGAGAGAGAGAGGGGTGGGAGAGGGAGAGAGAGAGGGGTGGGGAGATGGAGAGTGAGAGAGAGAGAGAGAGAGAGTTTAAGAGAGAGATGGAGAGAGCGACAGAGAGAGAGAGGGGGGGGAGTTGGAGAGAGAGAGAGAGATGGAGGGAGAGAGAGACAAGAGAAAGAGAGATGGAGAGAGAGAGGGGTGGGAGAGAGAGAGAGAGCGAGAGGGGTGGGAGAGGGAGAGAGAGAGGGGGAGATGGAGAGAGAGAGGGAGAGAGAGAGTTTAAGAGAGAGATGGAGAGAGAGACAGAGAGAGAGAGAGAGAGGGGGGGAGTTGGAGAGAGAGAGAGAGATAGAGGGAGAGAGAGAGACAAGAGAAATGGAGAGAGAGAGGGGTGGGAGAGAGAGAGAGAGAAAGAGAGAGAGAGAGAGACAGCCCTGCTCAAAAGGAAATGAGACGGCAAGTAACTGACATGCCTGGCCGTGTCTAAAAAAAACAAAGCCATGACCTGCTTGTGTATCAGCTATAATTCAAAGGGCAAAACAGTAGCCACTAAAGAGGAGGAGGAGGAGGAGGAGGAAGAGGTGGAAATGGAGGTGGAGGAGGAAGAGGGTGAGGAGGAGGAGGATGTAGTGTTAACTACAAGTAAATCTTCATTCCATCAGTTCAAGTCCAAGAGTATGTGATTTGCCCTTTAAGACCAGAACAGAAGCTGTGATGTGGCTTTGTTAGACAGTATCTAGTATCTAGCCTGGAGCTCGTCAGGCAGGCATTCTGAACATTCAGACTGAATGAGCCACGACGCTGATCCGAAGAGATAGGGCCACCGAGCCGTCACTCACGCACACGCACACACACACACACACACACACACACACACAATAACCAAAGGACGAGACCTGCCAAACTAGTCTGGTAGCATCTCAGTACATTGTCTCACCCACACACACACACACACACATACACGCACACGCACACGCACACGCACACACACCTATAACAACAGAACACCTGCCTGCCTGCCCGCACCCACACCCACACCCACACACCTATAACAACAGAACACCCGCCTGTCCGCGCACACACACACACACACTCACACACACGGTTGTCAGCACATAATATGAGGTCAATTTTACTCTTCTTTTCTTAAACTGCTCTCATATTTTAGGCTAGCAGGACAGCTAACATCAGCTAAACCTCAAAATCTACAGTCCATGGAAGCTATGACCTACAGTTTTCCAGACTAAACAACTAAATACAATTCATGAATATCTATCACGATTAACCTCATCACTTCACAAATCATGGCTACTCCACGAGGTCATAGACGATAACATCATTTTAGAAGGAGCTACTTAAACTTGATGGACACCATATGTTATTCTACACGCTTGGGAAGGGAGGGGTAAGGGGGAGGTATTAAGTTGGCTGCAATCTGCAACCTCACCACTAGATGTCACTAAATCCCACACACTGCTCCTTAAATACTGTTAATTAGTAATACCATAGCTTACAATATTAAGGTGACTATATTACCATTACAAAATAACTAATTACTATGACTAGTCATCTTAATGTTTCGAATGCTCAGATGGGGACTTCATTGTGCTTAAGAAGTACTTTCACTGTTTCAAAATGGAGCACTTGTTAAAAGCATCCTGATAAAGGCCAGGCTAATTTGTCGTGACGCCTTTCTGGCAAGCCCCGTTCTGAAATCACAAGTTCAAAAACGTGTTTTTAACAAAAGGTCATCCGACCATCTGTCCAGAAGTGTACAGACCAGAGTGTCAGTTCAGGAAAGACTAAAGGCTATCACAAAATGCCATTTCCCACATACTTTGCAGAGAGAGAGAGAGAGAGAGAGAGAGAGAGAGAGAGAAAGAGAGAGAGAGAGAGAGAGGGGGGGGTGCAGACACGCACACATAAAAAGCTAACAATTATTCATTCAAACAGCCTGGAACATTATACTGCATAGGGGGAGCTGTGGCGCAAGCGGCAGCATCCCTGCACCATGAATGGGTCAGAATGCCCATGGGGACCTCGAGTCTGGCCCGTGGTCATTTCCCAATCCCTCTTCCAATCTCTCTCCAGCTCGCTTCCTGTCTCTCTCTACTGTCCTATCTGATTAAAAGGCATAAAAGCCCAAAGATAAATCTTCAAACTGCATAAACACCATGATGTCACTACCTGTGATGCTGACTGACATGGAGGACAATGCCCTTTGACCCTTCTGCCCTTTAAGAACCAGCATGCAAAAGGACCTTCTTTCACAGACTACGCCAGGGAACAAATAGGCCAACTAGACCTGAGGACGGCCCTAATCAAGTTATTATGCTCTACATAGACTTTACCAACAGACAGTTAAAATAATACTCTCAAAATCATAACCTGTATGTGCATACATGTCTTTCAAAGTTTAAGAATAACACGTATGACGGTACCCAACGTTAGCCTCAAATGCTGAAACTACAAAGACTGCTAGAGATGAAACGGTACGCGGGTGTGTGTGTGTGTGTGTGTGTGTGTGTGTGTGTGTGTGTGTGTGTGTGTGTGTGTGTGTGTGTGTGTGTGTGTGTGTGTGTGTGTGTGTCCGGGGAGCAGTACCTCGTGGTAGGAGAGGAAGTCCTTGAGGATGGCCCTGGATGGGAGATACGTTAGAGGGGTGATGACCTTCTGGATGAACCTCTCCACATAGAGAGCAGTGAAGGGGCCCTTATACTCAATGGGCCCAAACCTAGAGAGAGAGAGAGAGAGAGAGAGAGAGAGAGAGAGAGAGAGAGAGAGAGAGAGAGAGGAGAGCAGATAATGAGAGAGCAACAGGGTACAGGAAGCAGAGTCCATGAAAGCCTCAACATGACAACCACAAACCTCAAAGGAAAATGTGTGTTTTTGTTCTACCTTTGCACTTAACATCTGCAGACTACTTTGCAAAGAGGAACAATACTCCTGATTAACCGAAGACAATGAAGCAATTGATGTCTACGAAATCATGCATTTTGAGGGGGAGATGGCATTTCAGTGAGCGTTTGAGTCAGCATTGTAAATGTGCCAGTTGTGACCGAAAGAAAACATTAATTTCCACAAAAGCTGAGGAATTACAGATGAGTCGTTCATGGGACAGACAAGAATCGTTTTGCTAGAAGGACAAGTGAACAACTCTTGGAATTGAGAGTCACGAGAGTCGTCTGGGCACTGTGAGTAGTCAGATGCAGGTGTTATATAGTCAGATGCAGGTGTTATAGAGTCACCTGTACCTTCTATAGTAGAGGTGGATAACGGGGTACTGGTAGAAGTTCTTCTGTCGTCGGCACTTCCCCTGGTTCCACCAACAGTTCACCGCCACAAACAGCACCTGCAGAACCAAGAGGCCCAGCCGTCAGCAACAACAAACAACAACAACAGGACCACACAAACAACAACAGCAACAAGTGGTGATCACTGCACACTAATGGTTTCACTCCACCGTAAGGACAGATGCTGTACTCTCTCAACTTAAGCAAAGCAGGTGGAAAACCATACACCACACCCATGGCAGATGTGCTAAATGAATGCTAACCCACTAAATGTGTGAGTTCATACACACACACACACACACACACACACACACACACACACACACACACACACACACACACACACACACACACACACACACACACACACACACACACACACACACACACACACACACACACCAACCTGGCATGGTTTGTTCTTCTGACCCCTTATTTAAAGAGAATACAGGAACAGACCGCACCGTACCGCACGGAACTGATGGTCTTCCCAGCCAAACAGGTCATCCACCACAACATCAAGATCAATACTGACTCTTTATCTCTTGCTCCATCCAAAACAGCAAGAAACCTCGGGGTCATTATTGATGACCAACTGACCTTCACGGCCCACATCGCCTCTGTCTCCAGGTCGTGCCGCTTTGCGCTATACAACATCCGCAAAATCAGGCCGTACCTAACCCAGTATGCCACCCAGCTGCTGGTGCAAACCTTGGTGAGCTCCCGCCTTGACTACTGCAACGCCCTCCTAACGGGCCTGCCGGCTTGCGTGGTGAAACCACTACAGATGATCCAGAACGCGGCGGCGCGTCTGGTGTTCAACCAACCGAAAAGGGCACACGTCACCCCGCTACTCATCGAGCTCCACTGGCTGCCAGTAGCTGCTCGCATTAAGTTCAAGTCACTTATGCTTGCCTACAGAGTGCTTACTGGTTCTGCTCCCACCTACCTAAATGCTCTTGTAAGGGCAAATGTTACACCCTCGTCTAGTGAGCGTCGTTTGGCACTGCCGTCCGTGCAAGCACGGCAATCCAGACTATTTTCATTTGTAGTTCCACGTTGGTGGAACGAACTGCCTAGTACTACCAGAGCAGGGGCGTCCCTCTCTACCTTCAAGAAGCTTTTGAAGACCCAACTCTTCAGAGAGCACCTCCCCTCCTAACTGGCACCTGACTAGCGCTTAACTTGCACTTCAGCAGTTACATTCCTGCACTTCTTTTTCCTCTTTTCTAGGTTGTTGTTTTTCTAATTCTCATGTAAAGTAGTATTTATTGTTACACCATGCTTTTTTATTGCTCTTAGCTTGACTGTTCTCTCCCTTGTACGTCGCTTTGGACAAAAGCGTCTGCTAAATGACTATTTAAAAAAAAAAAAAAAAAAACATGCAGGACAATATCATTGCAGACAAAAACACTCTCAATGCCACACAACACACACACACACACACACAACACACACATATACATAACCTCCCACACAGCCACTCACTCTGAGAGAAGACACAGGCACAAATAAACACACAGAAGATTATGCGCCTGTGTCCACCAAATGCGTTCTTTGGTGCTGGCAGCCCCTATTCAATACGTTTACATGTGGCTCACCACAACCAGCGCTCAGTGCCTGCGGCAGATAGCCCTAAGCATACAACGGCTTTTTTCCGCTCCGCTCCGCCCCGCCCCCAACGTTTCCAGTTGAAAACAGTTCAGCTTTTGGAACAACGCTGGGCTCTCCAATGTCACTTCTCTCTTGCCGACCAATTAAAATTGAGGAGGGGGCGGGACATACATTGTCAACAGTGTCGAGAGTGGCAGAGGAAAACCTAGTCAAACCAGTCATTTGTGACTTAATATAACAAAAACTACCACGACCAAAATGTTAACTTGCTACAATTTCAAAAGTTGGACCACACACCCCACCGCTACCACTCGCCTCTTTCCCAAGAAAGGTGTGAGGTGTGTACTCTGTCTGAGACCTGAACCCCCTTCCCCCTCCTGCTATCAACCCCCCCCCCCCCCCCCCCCCCCTCGTCCTTCACACTTTGTTCTCTCAACCCCTCGGGCCGCTTGTCGTGGGCGCTCATGGAGTGGGCACACACACGCACACACCTACACACACACCTACACACACACACACACACACACACACACACACACACACACACACACACACACACACACACACACACACACACGCTACCTCTCACCTCTTTCCCGAGGCGCTGTGCCACGTGCTGGAGCTGGTCGCGGGCGCTCATAGAGTGGGCGCACCACGGCGCGTAGAAGAAGACCAGCGAGACCTCGGCGATCGCCCTCAGCCGCTCCACCTGCTCCAGCTGACCCAGGTACAGGTCCACCACCGGGGCCTCCGCCGCGAAGAAGCGCACTGGGGCCGGCGCCTGGGCCACCACATTCTTCGCCCGGCTGGAGGGTGGTGGTGATAGGGGGAGAGAGAGAGAGATGATGGGAGAGAGAGAGAGAGAGAGAGAGAGAGAAAGAGGGATAGAAAGAGAGAGAGGAAGAGGAGAGAGAGAGAGAGAGGGAGAGTGAGAGAGAAAGAGAGAGAGGCGAGAGAGAGAGGGAGAGAGATGGGGGGAGAAAGAGAGAGAGAGGAAGAGGAGAGAGAGAGAGAGAGGGAGAGGGAGAGAGAAAGAGAGAGAGGCGAGAGAGAGAGGGAGAGAGATGGGGGGAGAAAGAGAGAGAGAGGAAGAGGAGAGAGAGAGAGGGTGGGGGGACAGAGAGAACATACAGAGAGGGGGAGAAGACATAGAGATGCAGGTGGAAGGCAGGGAGAATGAGTAGGAGTAAAAGAGGGAGAGAGGGGAAAAAGAGAGAGAGAAAGAGAGGAAGAAGAGGGAAAGAGAGAGAGAGGGGAGAGAAGGGCAGAGACGTTACAGAGGGACAGAAAAGGGATGGAACACAGTCATAGAGAGGGTGAAAAGGGATGGAAGAGAGGAATAGAGGGGGAGAAGAATCAGAATCAGAATTGGTTTTATTGCCAAGTAAGTTTACGCCTACCAGGATTTTGTTTTGGCATATTGGTGCAGACAATAAACATAAAAAACATAATAAGTACTACGGAACATAAGAAAAACAATATATAAAATAAATATTAAAAAAAGTAAAAGTAAAAACTATTAGAAACTATTAAAATATGTTAAGGATAATAAAATAAAATATTAAAAGATATTTACAGAATATGAAGTGGAGGAGCTGTGCAGTTTGTGCAGGAGTGTTCAGGACAAGAGTGCAATATGCAAGGTAATGTAATGTGTTAACGCAACACATGAGCCAGATCTTGATGAGTGATAGAGAAAGAGAAAAGAAAGAAGGATAAGAGGAGGAAGGGAGAGAGAACAAACGAGAGGGAGATGGAAGACAGACAGGGGAGAGAGTCAGGGTGCTACTCAAACTGTTGATGTAAATGTGAATAACCATGAACTGCAGTGCAGCTGATATTGCAGAGCAGGCTGCCCTAGATAGAGGTGCAGCTGTTTCAACTGTGTTTAGGCGTTTTTGGCATGTGAGCACCAAAACAAAACACATCCTCAATCTACAAATTTGTTGGCACGCAGAGTTCAACTCAGAATCTCCTGTTACACAAAACGTCTTCATGGTTGGAACTCCAATTTTGACAATGCATCTGTCAATTATTGCACAGAATCCCCATAGAAGATGACGCATTAGGTTGCAGTAGGCAACGGCGTCTAACAGAAGTTCCTGACTAATATGCTGTGAAGGTCTTCTAAATCCACCTGGTTTTCGAATTCAGTGTCGCAAACGTAAGGTTACAGAGACGAGGCATGGTGGAAATGTGTAGGAAAGTTGTGAATAACATTGCCTCTTCCCTACCACAATTCCTGACCGTTGGACAGAGTGCAATAAACTTTATAATCTGCTGTAAACAGCTTTAGGAAGAACAACATTCAAATATTCAGTACACTTAGCATTATAAACCGTATGGGTTTGGTGAGTGTCCTTACTGTGGAGCACAACATTCCGTGAATGGCCTTTGGCAAATGCTGTTCAGCACTGTTTACCAATTAGGACACGTCAGTTCTCACGAATATGTCGAGTGACAGCGGGCGAACATCAGCTAGCAAAGATAGCTATGTTAGTTAGATGCCGTACAAGGGACAGCATAGGCAAATTCCTATCAAATGAATCCTCTGAACTACTTGTGAGCGAACTGCTAATAACCTGCTAATAAACAATGTCTAGATTGCGATCTGAACTCAGCTGGATAGAGATTAGCCTGATGCGTGACGTTGGGTCTGGAGAGGGGCTCGAGGGACTATGTCACGTCACCCTAGAGACAGTTTTTCGACAAAGAATACCATCAATCAGGAGCGCTTCTGATAAAAACGGACATACCGGGGGATAATAAACTCACCTGCAGGTAAATTTGACCGCTAATATAAGGAGGACGCTTAGCAGGATGGCTCCACAGAACAGACCCGGTCTCTGGGCCATCAGATTCACCACCTGCCGGAGATACACCCGCGACCGGCGCAGCATTACAGATCTCGCGCCGTCCCTCCCATTTATTCGCCCCGGTGCGCACGGTGTGCCAACATTTGCCTAAAGGGGTGGGAAGGGGCCCTGGCACTCATGAACGGCGGGTTTCTAAATCATTGACCCGCCAGTAATAATACGATTTCTCAAACACATATTGGACCAACCTTTCTTCCCCACGTAGTCTTAACACTTCCGCCTAGGCAGAGCGTAACCCTGCGTAAGGGACCATGTACATGTTTCAAAAATGTATCAAAACGTAGAGATTGGCACGCTTTGTCTGCATCGTTATTATCCGCTCTGGAGATTGCACAAGAACACTACCACTCTTTTTGTGACATTTTTACAATACAGCTTGCTTTACAAAGATGATAGAAAATTAGGCATGCTAGGTATTCGCATGCTAGGTATTCGCCTACTTTACAGACGTACCCTAAGAGAATGTACGCCTCTCAACAGTCATGTTGTGAATAGATCTAGTCACTGGGTGGCGCGCTTTCGTTAATATAAATGATGGACTAAATTTGTCCGGAATTATTGAACTGCTTTGCATGTTCCTGAATAATAGTAACAGTCTAACGCTGTAGCTATGGAATTGTGAATTTTGTTTATCCTATAAGTCTATGCGTTTGTACTAGTCTATTGTCGCTGTTGTTATTGTTGCTCAAGGAACCAAGGCTGCATTAGCTCTTTTCCGACCTTTCATTCAATAAACAGGGTATAGGCTATAGACTACGTAGACCACAATATTAACTCTTTGCTAAAAAAAAGTCGTTGAACAGCATACGGTCTGTTACAGCGCACGGTTGCGGTTTAATGACGCTACATTCCCCATACGTCTCCTACCACCAGTGTTATTCGAGGGCTAGGCCTTTGTTTGATATGTCACTTGATTGAGAACTTTAAAAAATTCTCATCATGACGTTGAAGGCCATCAACCTGAATCCACTCATTCATGCACTTACTGACTGGAGTTTATTCTGTGCATCTATGTGCATGTAAATGGATAGTTGACGAAACACTGGATCCATCTCATCTTTTTTACAGTCGTGCGTGACTAAGTGCTAAAAAACGATTCTGTATATCCGTGTTTCTGAAGCTGAGTCAATATTAGTTTAATGTGTCACATATGTTCGTATGCGCTAATCTATGACAGTGGTAGCCTTGAATGCAGCTCAGTTGTGCCTTTCCAAGATGGGGCTGTCTCCAAATCGCTGACGGAACAGATTGGGACTAACCAGACAGACAACTCCCTTACATAAAACTGTGGGAAGAACGCTGTAGTCACAGCGCACCAGGTGTACCTTGAGCGTCAGGTGTGGACGAAGCCATGCATACGCTTTACATTTATGCACTATTTTCAGTGGGTAAGTGGGGAATATGTTTTACTTCCATTAAGACGAAGTTATTTTTATTAAAACATGTCAATAATGTCGGGCCAGCGTGTAGCCAAATATATCGAATCGGTTGATTAATTTCTATGCATTTTTATTTTAATCTAGTCCCTACTTCATTTATAAGGACTAAACTACCGTGTATGTTTAACTGTTGAACAACAGTCTGTCTTTTGTTTGTTTAAAAAGTAGCCTAGATTTGCTGTGATTTAACATGTATTTCAACGCAGAGCATATGCACTAGGCTATTCAACAGAGATTGTCGGAGATGTTAATAATAATTGAGGCAACTGAACAACAAACATTAGCTTGTCTTAAAAATGCATGAACAAATAGTGGCAGCAATTATTTGTTCAAAATATATGGTCCCTGTCTCTCTCTCTCCATTGTTTTTGTAGCCGTGCTCTCGGTCTCTCCGGGTTTGGCGCGGTCTCTCCGGGCGAAGCGAGGCTTGCTGGAGCTCGCCGGTGTTATCAAATGCAGTACGGGTAGACCGGCGGTGGCTTACATGATGTACGGGTGTTATTGCGGGCTCGGTGGTCAGGGATGGCCTCGAGACAAAGCGGACTGGTAAGGAACATAATTCGAAATACAGTTTGGTTTTCATCAACAGTGGAGCGCAAGGGCGCAAAGAAGTGCGCCTGCGGCATGCAAGTACGCACGCACGCATGCACGCACGCACAGAGGGAGATAAGAGAGAGATGTTGAGTTACATTCAGAACAAAGAACAACATTTCATAATAATAACCACGAACTGGGCGCTTTTGTCGGTGGGGACACTACTTTTCCGACATCCTATTGTAATCGGCCTACATTTAGTCTGTTGAAATAGCTACGTTTATTTGCCAATTGTTTGCTACAGTGTCTGAGCGCTTTCATCTTGCTGCCCTTTTAAAACAACCTGTTTTATCACATGGAGACAAAAGAGCGTGTCATTAGGTCAACCCAAAAATAACACTACACAACAACACATGAGTATATGCGTTCAGTATGAGGAAATAGGTTTAACTGCAAACCACAAATTACCGGGAAATTGAAGGAACGTTTTCTTCCTTTCTTTCTTTCTTTCTTTCTTTCTTTGTCTTTCTTTCTTTCTTTCTTATTTCCTACTGTTTAAAAGGGTTTATAATGACTGGTTTATCTATGTCAATAAAGTGCCCATTAAAGCGGACTCATGGTCTGCCACTGAACACATACTCTCTGACTGATGAAAACCTTCACAATATGATTACAGTTGACTCCGTATAATAAACCTGCTGTAATTATATACAATAAAAGAGCTACGTTGAGATACAGTATATTATTAATACATTCTCTCACTTTGTCTCTCTCTCACACACACTACATCTCTTCCCCTTTCTCTCTCTCTCTCTCCTCACACTCACTCACTTACTTTCTATTACACACATACTCTCTTTCTCTCTCTCTCTCTCCTTCACTCCAATGTCCAGGTGTTGCCATAAGCATGACTGCTGCTATGGGAAGGCAGAGGACATGGGGTGCCAGAGCAAGACAGATAAATACACCTGGACCTGTGAGGGCCACAACCCCGACTGTGGTAAGCAGAGCCATGGGCCGAGACTCAACCCTTAGCATTATAGTGCTAAAAACTGTGCTATGTGTAAACAAGTCAGGCTCTGAAATAGGGGGCCATCACTGGTGAGGGAAATGAGAAGTCAAGCATTTTCATAGCATGAGAGAGAGCATGAGAGCTATTGTTGTGTGTGTATAGGTCAAACACAGGTATAGTGTAGCATATGTAATTGTGGAATTGTTTACTAAAGACTGTAGCAGCTTGAAAGCCTATAGGATGAAGGGGTGAAATGTAGGAGTACTAGCTTTTTGTACATTCAGCTGTATGATAATGATCATCTAGTCTGTGCCATTACAGAGCTGACGAGCCAGTAAAATCACTATGATAAACAGTCACCTGTCTCGCAAAGACTAGACAGATTAGACAGAATAGACAAGGCCACAGGTTTAATTTCCTGCATTCCAAGATTGTATCCTTCCAAAGCTTACTTCTGATTCTGGTCATAACCTCCCACCTTTCGAGTCAGGTCATAACTCTGCTCGTATTATTAGGGTTCCTCCGTCAGGAGGAAACCTATTGTTATTGTAGGTATTATTATTATTATTATTCTTGTACCATTGAAGTCAATGGCAGGCCCTAGAACCGTATGGTAACTTTTTCTGAAATTTGGCACACTCATTAAGGACAGTCCCTTCTTCACTCACACCAAGTTTCATGTCTCCCACTAGACCACACTAGCGCCACCAACGGGTCAAAGTTGGACTTTTGTTAACACTGTAACTTTTGAACCGTTTGACCAATTTTCAAAAATGAGGTACCATTGGATTCCCTGGATCAAGACGAATTCAACACACCCTATGGCGTCAATTTCCGGTTATATAGATTTTCCGCAATTTCCGGTTTTATCAAAAACCTTTGAAAGGCCTCCACTCCTACAATTTTTGTCAAATCTTCTTCAAAATCACCAGAGATGATCTTCAGACCAAGCCTCACAACATTTATCCAACAGAATTTTGATCCTCACAACCGTTTGTCCGGTACAGCCACTGAATTTCAGCAGAAAAGCCATCAAACAGGAAGTGAAGTGATATCTCAGCAAATATTTCAGATATCAACGCCAAACTTGGTATGCACGTGGAAGACACTACAACATGTCCCCATGTGCAAAGGCAACTTCATATCTTCAAAAATGATTGATATAAAGCAGATTGCATTAATCGCTAACGCTAAAATAATGCTTTACACATTTTTCATTCAAAAAGTGATACTCTGATTCAATCACAAGTTCATATGAAGACACTTGAGAATGTTTAGTACACAAATCTGAAAAAAAGTTGACTGTAAGATGAAAAGTAGATTTTTGGTGAATATTTGAAACATGCATGCTTGGCTAATTGCTACCACCATTTCCAGTGTAATGTCTCCCTCTCTCCTCCTTCGCTCCCCGCGCGGCTTGCCCCAGTTCTCACAGACACAAACTTCCACCTGACACACCAAACACTTGTCAAGACGCACACACACCATTTCATGACATTGTGGCCTGACCAAGGCCCCGCCCCCTCCTTAGCTTGAAGCCTTGTGGATCTTGACAGTATTGCATTTCAAATTGAATATCCCATTGGTAAGTCTGCAGCATGGATTTTTCTATACAGTGACAAATTGTGCAGAATATACATTTTTCCCTGGTTCACAAAGTCTCAAGAACCCATAATGTCACCAGCATGGATATTTCTCGACAGTGACAATTTGTGAATAATTTTAAAAAATGTCTTCAAATCAGCCATTGATCCAATTATCTGCCCAATGTTGTGTACATGTATGAAATACATGTCAGTGTCATGTCAATTTTGTAATGATTGGAATGTTGAGGAGGAACCCGCCATTGCTGCCTGCAGCTATATTTATTATTATTATTGTTGTTATGAATTGGTTTTTTTAACACTTTTATCCAAAGTGACTTTGAGAACAAATAGACATTTCCTTGAGTATTCGTGCTCCCTGCATATTTAACCCATGGCACCTTGCTCTACCAGCTGAGCTACTTAGAAGCTCATATCTCAGTTTTGCCTCACTCTCTCTCTCTCTCTCACACACACACTCTCTCTCTCTCTCTCCCACACTCTCTCTCTCTCTCTGACTGTGATTGTAGAATCCATGAATGACAAGTGTGAGCGGATGTTGTGTCGCTGTGACAGAGAGGCTGCCAGGTGTTTACAGAAAGCTCCGTACAGCCCCAAGTACTCGCTGTGGCCTGACTTCATGTGTGGGACTGACCAGCCTGTGTGCGCTAACCGCTGACCAGCCTGTGTGCGCTTATCGCTGACCAGCCTGTGTGCGCTTACCGCTGACCAGCCTGTGTGCGCTTACCGCTGACCAGCCTGTGTGCGCTTAACGCTGACCAGCCTGTGTGCGCTTATCGCTGACCAACCTGTGTGCGCTGACCAGCCTTTGTGCGCTTATCGCTGACAGAGGCAGCTTACTGGTTTCAGTAGAAACTGGCCTGAGAAGCTGGAATATCCAACAAAAGACGTGAGCACACGCGCGCGCACACACACACACACACACACACACACACACACACACACACACACACACACACACACACACATTATCCTCTTAAAAATCATACTAGGCTTTACAGAATCATATGTACACGTTGGTGAAGGATCTTAAAGACTGCCTACTATTTATCTCACAGGCACTTTTTAAAAGATCAAAATAGATAATATAAGGCTGAAGACATGATTATATGAGAATTCTATTTAAGGTATTTCTATGCTTTTTTTGCAAGTTATTTCTGTTTCAGAGGTTTTACAGCATTTGAAAGTCCTCAAAATGTAATCAGTCTATAGTAAACAAAGTAGTAAACAAAGTAAGCACTTCATTTATAATTTCCAGGTGAAATGCATATAATCTAGGAGAAATGTAAGACAATGACAATGTTGTATTAAAAACATTTTATTCAATTTCTGCCCACATCTTTACTATGACACCAGTATACATACAAAGAAACGATTTATGTTCTTGACTACACTCTGGTTGCCATACATACATTTAAAAGTGCATATATGAATCACATGAAAAAATAAAGATTTGATGTTTTTAGTTTTTCCTTCTTCAAAATCAACGAAATTACAACCAAACAATGAGGGAACATATGAAACAAGAAGACAAAGAAATTGCCTTTACCAACTAAATAAATTCAGTTCAATTATTCACTCATTCACTCTCTCTTTCACACAAACACACCACACACACACACACAGACAAAGAAGAGTCTTCAGAGAAGTCATACTAGACAATAGCCCTTGCTATAGATCTTAATATTTACACTTCATTTACAGAGAGCATAAGTGTTCTGTTTCCACAGACTATTATATCACTGAACACTGCATGCCCGATCATTAATATTGTCTTGTATTGTGTTATACAGTGTAATGGCTGCACGAAGCAAAAAGAAGCATTGTATTTCAGGGTAATGTCTTTGTGAAAAACATCTGGCAATACAACTTAGGCATCAGGTTTCACACTTTCACTTTTTCACTAAGACTGGCACACGATAGCATTGGTTCAGTTTCTTCAAAACTTAAACGTCATATACAAAAAAATTAACAAAGATCAGCAATTTCAAATTGTAAAACTTCATATTACTTTGAATCTTCTTTCTTCGTTTAAATGCTTTGAGCTCGTCAGCATTTCCTTGATTTCATTTCAACAGTGTGCGATCTGAATTTTCCTATAATACGTAATACAAGTAATTTGTCATTAATGCTTGTGTACACAATACGTGTGTGTGTGTGTGTGTGTGTGTGTATGCATTTATGTACTGTATGTATGAATGTTTGTATGTATACACATGCACAAAGGTATATGTGTCAATGTGTATGAATGTCTATGCAGGCGTGTGTGTGTGTGTGTGTGTGTGTGTGTGTGTGTGTGCATGCGTGGTGAGTGTGAACTGGAGAGAGAGGGCAGCATGTTTGCTGCACGTATGCATGTCCATGTGTGTGAGAAAGTATGTGCTTGTACGTTTCCAGCTGTGTGTT
>NC_045175.1:9667685-9742685 GCF_900700415.2 Clupea harengus | reverse complement strand
TTGTGCAGCCAGCACCCTTAAATTCTCCCTTTCAAGATGTGGCTGCCAAATACAAGGCCATTTTGGACAAGCTGTGTGACGACTCATTAGATTCAATTCCTCAATTCACACACATTAATGTCAATCAGCAAACATTCAGACAGTCACACCGCAAACACAACAAGGGCCCCAGTTTGGCAGCATTTTTCTCTGACAGGGAACAATTGCGTGCATCAATCACAAATCATCACACACGCCCGAGACATTTACATTTAGTCATTTAGCAGATGCTTTTGTCCAAAGCGACGTACAAGGGAGAGAACAGTCAAGCTAAGAGCAATAAAAAAAACCTGGTGTAACAATAAATACTACTTTACATAAGAAATAGAAAAACGACCTAGAAAGGAAAAAGAAGTGCAGGAATGTAACTGCTGAAGTGCAAGTTAAGCACTAGTCAAGGTGCCAGTTATGAAGGGACGTGCTGTCTGAAGCAAGAGACCAAGACTGATTCATCTATCTGGCAGGCAACATAGGAAGCAGGAGCAAACCTGTGTTATGGATTAATGCAATTAATCTCTCTCAGATATCCTCGAAGTTAACACATCCTTTTTCAAAAGGCCCTGGGTGCAAATACACAATAATGACCTTTGACCTTTCTTTTTATTTCTATCCACACATTGTAGTTCAATTAGACTAAATGGTAAATGGACTGCATTTCAATCAATCAATCAATCAATGTATTTATTTGATCAAGAGGGACAGTGTACATTCATGAACATTAAAATGTAAATGCACCCAATTATAGCCAAAAGGCTAGTTTCCATTGGCAATCCCCCTGCCAGAGTGAAAAAAGGCTATACAACCTAAAAAAAGGCATTAACGTATATATATCAAAAATAAAATAAAATCCCAATATACAAGCTCCACTTAGTCCTTAACCATGGGTAGAAAGGAAATAACAAAGTGGTAAACAAAAATAATTCTACTGCTTACCCACTAATGATCACATTTTTGGTTATTTATCAACCATGTTTTGAGACTTCTTTTAAAGCAGTTGAATGAGAATGATTCTCTAATGTTCTGTGGGAGATGGTTCCATTCCCGGGCTGACCTAACTGAGAAAACCGACTGTCCAAATACAGGAAGGAATTTCACAGTCTCCTCTTGCTGCCCCTCGAGTAGCACTGGTTGCTGCTGTTCTAAACTTGACTAGGCTGCATAGTGGTGGGGGGGCCAGGTTAAACCGGATTTTGAACATTAAACAGCAGGTCTTAAATATGATCCGGCTGTCCCTACTTAAAAGTCTGTACTTATGGAGGACTGAACAGTGACGGTATTTCTATAGTGCCTTTCTCCTCATAGAGCACTCAGGGCCTCAGACATCTACCCATTCATACAGCGATGAGCCTCTGGACACTCAGATCATGCGAGGTGCAGGTTTAACCCCCCCCCCCCCCCCCTCAAACATGAGGTAATATGAGCTGATATAAACTATAAATCTCCTCCATTCTCTGTATGCTTCTCTATCTATCTATCTATCTATCTATCTATCTATCTATCTATCTATCTATTTCTTTCTCTCTCTCTGTTCATCCTGTTCCTGTCTTGTTGTCTTTCTCTCTGTCAGGTGTGTAACTGGTTTAGGAACGAAAGGATGCGCTATAAAAAAAACATAGGGAAGTATCGGGAAGAGTACTATCAGGACTGGTATAAACACAAACACACACGTGCACACACGCACACAAAACCAACACTTCAACGCTCAGCAGCCAAGCCAGCTCGCCACACACACCAAACTCCTGTAGAACAAACACACACACCCTTGTGGCCTTGACGACTCAAAACATGCTAATTTATTTCTTGTAGCCGGATACCCAGCACCTTGTCACACTATCTACTGTGCCAACCTGCACATCGGGAGCGGGTGGGGGTTCAGTGTCTTGCTCAAGGACACTTCGGCTGTATCTGACACAACCAGTTACACACCTGACAGAGAGAAAGACCACAGGACAGGAACAGGATGAACAGAGAGAGAGAGAGAGAGAGAGAGAGAAGCAGATTGCAAGTACGTGAACAGGGCTTGAGTTGAGGGGGAGGAGGCACCTCCCCTCAACTCGAGCCCTGTTCACGTGTGCAAACATTTTCTTTATCCTGATCGTTTATCTTGCTCCAACTACTTCTTCTCGACCATATTGCCACTCACACTCACACTCACTCACACACACCTGATCTGGGCGCTTACCTGAGTAAAATGTTGACTCGGGGGAAGCCCTCCCACTTCTCCCTGCACTCTGGACACTCCGTCTTGTGCGAGGACTCCCACCACTGCGCCAGGCAGTGCCGACAGAAGCTGTGGCCGCAGTTTAGCGTGGTGGGGTCCACCAGCACGTCATAGCAGCAGTGGCACGAGAACTCCCGCTCCGTTATGCCGTCGCTCCCGACACCACCACCGTCGCCGCATCCGGCGGCGTGACCCGTCAGGGACGCTGGTGGTTTTGATGACGACGTGGCGGATTCTGGCGTTACTGGCAAAGGGGAGGAGGAGGAGGAGGAATCTTCATCTTCATCAGAGGCGAGGAACAAATCGCCGTCCGTGTCGGTATCCGCATCGGCCCCCTTCATCAGGCAATCTGTGTGCGAGGCCTGGAGCAGAGGTCAGAGGCATGAACAGACTGGAGGGAAGAAGAGAGAGAGAGAGAGAAAACATTAACTGTGTGTGTGTGTGTGTGTGTGTGTGTGTGTGTGTGTGCACAAGTGTGTTGGAGGGGTTGCAGACATGGCAGAGACAGAACAAGGAGAATAAGAGAAAGCAGATTATAACCTAACCCTAGATTCCCCTGTGTCCACTGTCTTTGTGACGAGGGGTGGCTTGAGACAGAACATTTACAGCAGGAAAATAAGAACAAATGTGGATGGCGACTGCCTCGAAGTGTTATGTACGTATACAAAAAAAAAAAATCATAATTATGAGAGCAGAGCAGGGAGGAGACTGAATGTTCTGGACGTATGGGAACTACAAACATCACCCCATCACGTCTCACCACCCTTTACATTGCCATGTATGACGTGACTTTCCTATCTGCCTGTACTCTGAACTTTGTGACCGGCATCACAGCGCAGAATATTGGCAGACGGAGGGAAAAAATGCTGCCCTCTGAGTCCGACAAAACTTGAACACTGTACACCCTGTTCCGCAATGCCATTCAGTCGAACACCGAGTGTAGATATATAGCTCGGTCTAGATTATGCCAACTGGCTTCAGTACGCCGAAATACTAGGCTATTAACAACAACCTGGCCAATAAACAGAAACTAAAAGTTGCCAAGATATGTGGCGAGGTTCGGTTTTACACGACAATGTAGCGAACAAAGCAAACACACAGAATAAGGCTAATAAGCAATCACATTCGTAGACTACATTAAACAACAGCACAACCTGTACATTAATCGGATCCCCCGCATGGCCCTCCTTCGTCTCAGCACTGCATAGTACTATATTGCCAACTAACGTTAGCTGTTTTCAGTAGATAACCTAGCTAGCTGGCTTCCGGGATAATGCAACTGCTCTGAAAGCAGTAATACAACTTGTAATACAAGACTTGCACAAAAATAAAAGTAATGCATGCCTACCTTTAGAATAACGATGACAGGCAGATAGCAGGTAGCTCACATAACAGCTGGTGACACGACATGAAGGTACTGTTGATAGTTTGTGGGTTCCTCCGTTTCTGCACCGCTGGCAACTCCCCCCTTCAAATTCAGTTGTCGCTGGGTGGGGGTTACTATTGGTGCAAACGCCTGTCGCTTATGTTAACTGACAGTTGATTGGATTAAACTCGTGTCCGTCCGTGCAATTGGCCCATCTGGATTTTTTTTTTTTATATTAACCTGGGTACACACATACACCCATGTAGATGTAGCAGGAAGCCAATGTATTTCTGTTTTGTAGCATGATGGTCTCTCATTCTCATTTTTTTTCATACTTCAACACACAAAAAGAAACACAAATTTGCGACTTCAACCCTTACACTTTATTGACCATTAAAAAATAGTTGAACTCCGCAACAGTAGGCGGTAGTCTTGAGTCTGGTTAATCTTCTGGTGTCCGGAAGTGGTCGGTAAAGAAAAGGTTAAAGAGCACCAGGGATACCTCGGCTATTGACAATTGTTTGTGATTCTGCAGGGATGGAAGTGACAAGAAAAAGTAAGTGTCTCACTTTTGCGAAAGCACAGAAGCCATGCATGGCGGCACAAGCTGCAACTGCCACACGCTGGATGTGTAACTAAAGCTGTAACGTTAGTGATCAAATGTTATCTAGAATATTTTTTATGTGCGAACCAGCCTAGCCTGACAGCACGCGCTAGCTCGATGCCGAGTTCGTCAAAGACGTCGACATTGCACCCTCTGTGAACGCTTGTGTTTGTGTCCCTGCAGATTTTAAAGACAGCTTAAGCACCGTATACAGTGCTATTGACGAAGCCGACTTTCTTGCCATAGACGGGGAATTTTCAGGTAACCTCGACCGGCGTGTTCGCTTGAGAATCCTAAGAATGTGTTGAAGCGGCCATGATTATTTGAACGTTATCTTTAAACGTGCCAGCTATCTTCTATTTGCACCAGTCTTGGTTTTTAACCCGACCCTGTACACATACCGACAAGCATTTGTATCTACGAACAAACATTGTCGTTATTGCAGGAATAAGCGATGGTCCCTCGGTCAGTGCACTCACTAATGGTTTGGACACGCCAGAGGAGCGTTACGAAAAGCTAAAAAAGGTAAAAAGCTCAAATATAAGCCTGTATTCCCGCATCACCCTTCCGATTACTCTAGTGTCTCTTCTAACCCAGCAACATTTTAGCTCATTTGTTGTCTGCTGAGTAGAAAAAAAAAACATCTTCCCAAATGACTTTAGGATTTTCCTTACTGTACATTTTTCTTCTGGTCTCCAGCATTCCATGGACTTTCTCCTTTTCCAGTTCGGTATCTGCACTTTCAGATATGATCAGTCCGAATCAAAGTGAGTGTGCGTTCTTTAAAGTCTGAATATGCACATTCTGACAGCCATGTTTCTCACTTCTCCTTTCTCATTTTTTGTTTTTGCAGGTATCTTACAAAGTCTTTTAATTTTTATATATTTCCAAAGCCATTTAGTAGGAATTCTCCAGACAAAAAGTTTATTTGCCAGGTAAGACTCTTGATTTATTCCCCCCCCCCCCCCCCAAAAAAGGCAGGCATTGTTGCTTACAGGACCATATATAGCTTGGCATATTTGGTTCATATTTTGCTTTGTTATGTTCCAGAGTTCCAGCATAGACTTCCTTGCCAGTCAGGGATTTGATTTCAACAAAGTCTTTCGTAATGGTGAGTGGTGCAGGTGAACTCCATGTTTCTTGTAGTCTTGTCACTGTCTGATTAGCCTACCCTCTCATGTCTGTCTTTTCTATGTTGAGCTCTAAATAAGGTTTGTTGGTTTTTGTTAAGTGAACTCACTGGACATTAGACATGGTTTTTAAAGAAAAAAAAAATCTTTTTAAAACCAAGCAGTACCATCAGACAGATGACTAACATAGCAAATCGCACCCTATACAACACTTAAGTTGACAACCTCTACGCGCTCAGTGCACTGAGATCTCACTGGTTAGTAAATGACCAGCTGCTCCGTCACACAAAATGACCTCCAATTCCATGGTTGTCATAGGGATCCCCTACCTGAACCAGGAAGAGGAAGTTCAGCTGCGAGAGCAGTACGAGGAGAGGCGGAATCAGTCTAACGGGGCAGGCACCCAATCCTTCATCTCGCCTTCCAAGGGACCCATGAACGTTCCGGAGGAACACAAGGACTTTATCAACAGGGTGATGTAAGTATGATGGCCGGTCGAAGAATCCCGGATGTTAAAGCCTGTAAGCTATAGTTGGTTATAGAAATGCCAGAGAACATGTCAACACTCTGAAAGGGCTTTTAGTCACATACTGAAACGCACACTTTCTTTTTCTTTTTTTGCTGTCTTGTGTTGCCAGCCAAACATTGATTTGCTTGTTTCCTTAGCTCTGAGGGGAAGTGATTAGAGGTTGAACATTTCAACACTCTGAAAGGGCTTTCAGTCACCCTTTTTTTTTTTTTTTTTTTAATTCTACATTATATATAAATGGCCCAGACATGTAATGCAATCCAAACAAAGGCTAAAACCGAGGGCCGAAGTGTGTAAAGTGCCCAGTAGGGGGCCACACTTTACTGTACCTTCAGAGAGGCAGCATCATTAGAAGTCTGAAAGCATTTTTTGTATCTACTTGCTGCACTGTGCAGTGTCCATACATATCTATATATATATATATATATAGCAAAACATACATGCAAACAATATATATTACTATGTGTGCATTAAAAGTTTGCTTCTGGTGTGTGTCTGTAGAGAGAAAGTCGAGGGTCTTCTGAACAACTCGGAGAAAACGGTTGACTTGGATCCGTGTACCGGGTAAGAATCACTGAGGAAAATTTGCACGCAGAAATAGTTGTCCTTCAAGACCGTCATGCCAGTCGAAATGTACAACATAAGTCATATGAAATACTGTCAGTCCAATGGTGTGCTAAAAATGGAAAGCACTTGTGTGCAGACTCGGAAAGGTCTGGTTTTGTGTGGCGCCTTGTGTGCCAGTCTGTGGAAGGCTGAGTGAGGGATGGTGGTATGCTGTGACTGGACACATTTATGTTGCAATGGCTAACTTACTTTGTTGTACAGAAACTTGTTGTTTTATTGTTTTGTTTTTTCATGTCCTTAGCTTCCAGAGGAAACTAATCTACCAGACCCTGAACTGGAGGTGTGTATTCATAAATCTGCTCTGCAGAAGTGTGTGACTAGGGTTAGGGACTAGGTCAAGGACCCATTTTCCTCATGGTTCCATAGTACAGTCCCATAATCCCACTGCTCTTGCCCCGTCTCCTCAGGTTTCCCAAAGGCCTCCATGTTGAAACAGTGGAAACTGAAAAGGTAAAGCGACTAGTGAACGACTGTATAGATGATGAGTAATGGTTTTATTTCATTTTAAGTCTCGTCAATTTTATATTTTCAGTTTGTCTTTCACCTTCATTCTGTTTACTCCCCCTTTTATTTACTTATTTATTAGAAGGAGCGTTTTATACAGATCAGTAAGGTTGATGAAGACGAGCGAAGACGGAGGGAACAACAGAAACAGGAGAGAGAGCAGGTGAGTTTGGTGTGTGTGTGTGTGTGTGTGTGTGTACGGAAGATTGCTGTTTCAGTTGGGGGTGAATGCGCTCATGTTGCAAGATGTCCCGTCTCTGTGATCAGTCGCAAAGGTTTCCCTTAATGATGTCTTGGAGATTTTGTTTCCACTAACCCTTTTCAATGATTTTAATTCTAATGATCAGAAACGGGAGGCGAGACTCCTTCCTGAAAATAAAATCTGTCCTAAAAGGAACCATAACTTTGTTCCTCCTCCTCTTTGGCTGTCTGCTGCCTTGTTTGCTCTAGTTCCTCATTTTTGTCTTCAGTAAATAAAAACATGAGACTGTTATTTGTTTGTAGCTTAACATACAACTGTATGTGCTGTTTAAGATGGCTTAACTTAACACCAAGGCCATGAGTGCACCCGTTCAGATTAAATGTATATTCTAGCTGTACTCTAAGCCGCTTTGGGTAAAATGTGAATGTGTTTATTCACAGGAGGAACTGAATGATGCAGTGGGCTTCTCCAGGGTCGTGCACGCCATCTCCAAATCTGTAAGTAAATGGAAGACATTTGTTGGGCAAACGAATTTGCCTTTGACAATCACATTTTAGTCTCAGACTCGACCTAGTAGGCTTATGGGAATTGGAAGGCTTCTCTTGACATTCTTTTTTTTTTTTTTTTTTTTTTTTTTCCCATCAACCCAGGGAAAGCTTGTGGTTGGCCACAACATGCTTCTGGATGTCATGCACACAATCCACCAGTTCTACTGTCCTCTACCTGAGGTTAGTTTGTGTGTGTGTGTGTGTGGCCATGGTTGAGTCACTGTATATCAGTTAAATACTTAAACCTAACCTTTGTGGGTGACAAAGAAACTTGTTTTTGCTGTGCTGTGTACTAGGCAGGGTTGCGGGGGGGGGGTGGTGGTGTGTGACTTGATGCATATTAAGTAATGGCTGTCTTACAGCGAAACGTCTAGATATCTTAAATCCCTTTGCTCTGGTCTGTACTGGCTTTGTCTGCAGCACTGCCCATTTAGAACTACTGTCTCTTAGGTCTTTTAAGAAACACATCTTTATGTGAATTATTTACTCCTAGGACCTTATCGATTTCAAAGACGTGACCATGTGTGTCTTCCCCAGGTATGTCAGTGTGGATGTATTTATGGTGGTGGTGGGTTAAATGTTTGGCTTCTACTGAACTTGTTCTGTAGGTAGTACAGTTCTAATAGCCTACACGCAGTTCTTTACTTCTACATTTGCTCGTGTTCTTTCAGGCTTTTGGACACAAAGCTTATGGCGTCCACTCAGCCTTTCAAGGTAAGTCATAGCTCTCTTTCCCGGCAATTCCGTTTTCATATAGTGTCTGTGCTTTAGGGTGGTGTGTTGTTTTAGGTAGTGATGTTTGGAGGGAAGATGGATAGCTATTTGGTCTTTAAGGCATTGAAAGGTGGGGATTCTTGGCTGGTAATGCCTTTTTAAAGTGACTTGCAGATCCACCTTGGGATAGTGTCAGCTCTGTGCACTCTGTACAGTCAGTGTCCTCCATTTTGGGGTGTTGGGTAGTACTTTGATAGAAAATTAGTAATTGATAGATCAGTGGCCTACAAGAAATGAGTTGTATAAATGTGTGTCTTTTTGCAGGAGCTGATCACAAACACATCGTTGGCTGAGCTGGAGAAACGGCTGAAGGATGGTCCGTTCAAGCCTCCGAGAGTCGGTGCGTTTCCACAGTTCCTGCTGCTAGGGCTCTCTCCAGACTGCTACTAGGGCTCTCTCCAGACTGCTGCTAGGGCTCTCTCCAGACTGCTGCAAGGGCTCTGTCCAGACTGCTACTAGGGCTCTCCAGACTGCTACTAGGGCTCTCTCCAGACTGCTGCTGCTGCTAGGGCTCTCCAGACTGCTGCTGCTACTAGTGCTCTCTCCAGACTGCTATTAGGGCCCTTTCCAGACTGCTGCTAGGGCTCTCTCCAGACTGCTGCTGCTGCTAGGGCTCTCTCCAGACTGCTGCTGCTGCTAGGGCTCTCTCCAGACTGCTGCTGCTGCTAGTGCTCTCTCCAGACTGCTACTAGGGCTCTCTCCAGACTGCTACTAGGGCTCTCTCCAGACTGCTACTAGGGCTCTCTCCAGACTGCTACTAGGGCTCTCTCCAGACTGCTACTAGGGCTCTCTCCAGACTGCTACTAGGGCTCTCTCCAGACTGCTACTAGGGCTCTCCAGACTGCTACTAGGGCTCTCTCCAGACTGCTGCTAGGGCTCTCTCCAGACTGCTGCTAGGGCTCTCTCCAGACTGCTGCTAGGGCTCTTTCCAGACTGCTGCTAGGGCTCTTTCCTGATTGCTGCTGCTACTAGGGCTCTTTCCTGATTGCTGCTGCTACTAGGGCTCTTTCCAGTCATGGACTGTGTAGTACTCATTTGCGCTCCAAATGTTCCAATACCTTTTTTCTGCTCTAGAATGTTGTGAGGGGTTCCAAAGCTACGACACGGCGACAGAGATGCTGCATGAAGCCGGCTACGACGCCTATATCACCGGCCTCTGTTTCATATCCATGGCCAACTACCTGGGTAAGGAGAGTGTGTGTGTGTGGGCAAGAGTGGTGCATGTTATACTGGCAATGCTGCCAAGAACGAAATTTATTTATTTATTTATTTATTTATTTATAAATAAATATTTGTTTATTTATTATTCATCTGTATTATGTACCTTCAATCAGAGCATTGCTGCAAAATAGCCCTGTGCTCAGTCAATTCTCCCTAAATAAATAATGATATGCTATTCATGGTCTTAACCTCTAAATACATTGTTGATAAATGGTCTCTGAGCAATGACTAAAGTGACTGTTGGTGATACCTTTTTCTTTTCATGGACTCAATTTCAGGGTCATTCCTTACTCCACCCAAATCTCACATTTCAGCCAAATCCAAACTCGTCGAACCGTTTTACAACAAGTAAGCTCTTCCTCTTGGGCTCTTTAGTCCTACTCTGTTTACCCCTTTTAATGGTAACACATTGTTGCCTCAAACGCAACCCTCATTGGATTTCATCGTACTGCCTGTGTGATTGTGACAGATTTGAAACGTTTTTTTTTTATGGTCGTGTTCTCAGGCTTTTCCTCATGCGAATCATCGACATCCCCTACCTCAACATCAGTGGACCAGACTGTGAGTTGCTGATTTTACTGTGTGTGTGTCCTTGATGGATGTAGTCATTGTATTTATACACACACACACACTTACTTATGCATTTATTTATGTAAATAATATACAGTACCAGTCAAAAGTGTTTTACTTTTATTATTTTCTACATTGTAGATTTATACTGAAGACATTTAAACTACGAAAGAACACGTATGGAATGTTGTACTAAACAAAAAAAGTTTTATCTACCATGTAGAAAATGATTAAATCAAAGAAAAAAATCTTCTCAAAAAATGAGAAGGTGTGTCCAAACTTTATATTATACAGTACCAGTCAAAAGTTTAGAGACCTTCTCTTTTATTTTATATATATATATACACATGCACACGCACACACTCACTGACACATCTGACCTCTCCCAGTGCAACCCAAGCGGGATCACGTTCTCTACGTTACGTTCCCCAAAGAGTGGAAAACCAGCGACCTGTACCAGCTCTTCAGTGCCTTTGGTAGATATCCCAACACTCCTTATTTTGTATATGTTAAATATTACCAGGTTTTTAATATTCAATTGATTTTATAAATATAAAATGTAGTGCTTTTGATGGGTGTAATTTATATAATCCATTTGTAGTGGTTTTAGTAGTTTTTAATTTCAGCTGTTGGTTGCTGGCACTTTTTTTCCCTCTATGCCGTGCGGGATTGCAAACAGTCAGTCTGACTGCGTTTATGTTTGCAGGAAACATTGTGGTGTCGTGGATCGACGACACGTCGGCATTCGTCTCTTTGAGTCAGACCGACCAGGTGCAGATTGGTAGGTAGCCTTTGTCACTCGCTTGTTTACCTTTTTTTTTTTTTGACCCTTTATCCATCCCTCCCTCTGCGTAGTTTCATCTTTAGATCCTTTCTCTGTCACTATCACAATAACCATCCTTCATATCTTGCCTGTCTGCACCTTAGAAAGCAGCAGTGAAGGATTTTGGGCTAACGACCTAAACATGCTAACTGGTGATTTTGGGCTAACGACCTAAACATGCTAACTGGTGATTTTTGGTGATGTCCTGCTGTGAAAGTGTTTCTGATATTTTCTGGCCCGGAACACAGAACTACATCGTGTGTGTGTGTGTGTGTGTGTGTGTGTGTGTGTGTGTGTGTGTGTGTGTGTGTGTGTGTGTCTTCACATGACCATATTCCATCAATATGAATTTGAAGGTGGTGGTGATTAACATACTTGCAGCAAATTGTTGCGTAGTGTTGCTTTAACAGACAACCTGGCTGTTTGTTTGTGTGTAGCCATGAACACCAGTGAGTTTGCGGAGAGCTACCGTATACAGACGTATGCGGAGTACGTGAGGGCCAAACAGCGCGACCAGAACCCGAGCCGCCGCAGCCGTGTGGAGGGCGGCTGGAGCGAGACGCCATACTGCACCGCTGCTGCCATGACGACGGCGGCGGCTTACAACTACACACACAGGTGCGTGTCGATTTTTGTCTCCGTCGGTCTTGTCTCTTGCTCTGTTTTTGAAATTCTGTTCTAAGTTGTTTGCTCCAGTTATCGCCCTCTCTACTCCTTGTTGTCTTTGACTTGTCTCGTTTGCGAATGAGGACATTTTACCTTGTCAATATCTCTCGCTCTCTCTTCCTCCCTCTGTCTGTTCTCTCATTCTCTTCTCTCTCTCTCTCTCTCTCTCTCTCTCTCTCTCTCTCTCTCTCTCTCTCTCTCTCTCTCTCTCTCGTTCTCTTCTCTCTCTCTGCGCTCTCTCTGTTCTCTGCTCTTTCTCTCGTTCTCTGCTCTCTCTGTAGGTCTCTAACAGGGAAGCGCAGCATCAGTCCCATCCAGGAGGAGCAGGGCTCAGAGGGGGGGGATGAGGTCAGCAGCAGCAGCGCCGGGAGTGGCTGGACCCACTACAGCAACATGGACAAGGGCTTCAAGAAGATCAAGATGGACGGTAGGCATACCCCCCCCCCCCCCCCCTCTGTCTTTTTTCTTCTGACTTAATTTAGATGGGAATGTGCAGTGCCGTCCATCTTTGTAAGCCTGTATTTAGATAGGGTAGAGAGACACCGTCCTGTCTTACCTAAATACAGGCTTTAAAAGATGGACGCTACCATGCGCCGCATGCAAAAGATGGTGTCCACGTAACCCTGAATAAAAGTGTTATCTGTTATAGGTTTTTAAAGTCTTTGTATTTGTTTGACAGGGGGAGGAACGTTTGAAAGTGGGATTGCACAAACGTACGCTGATGTTGTGGAGTCCAAGACCACAGACAGTTGGTTTAAACAGTATGTCTCTTTCAGCTTCACTTTTAAAGATGCCGTCTGATTTCATACGGAGATGCGCTTGTCAGTCATGAAATACCAGCCTGTGATTGGCTGCTCTTTTCAACAGACCAGCTGTAGGCAGACCCAGCATGAGCCCAATTCAGGAGGAGGTGGGACCTGAGGGTGCCAATGCAGATGATTGGCCACAGCCGTCAGCCAATCCGGGTAAGAAGAACGGTAAACAAAAGAAGAGGAAATCTGAGGGTGAGCGCTCTCATGCTGTCTCTCTCTCGCACGCGCTCTCACTCTCGTGCTGTCTCTCGCTCACTCTCGTGCTGTTGCTCACTCTCGTGCTGTTGCTCACTCTCGCACGCGCTCTCACTCTCGTGCTGTCTCTCGCTCACTCTCGTGCTGTCTCTCGCTCACTCTCGTGCTGGCTCACTCTCGTGCTGTCTCTCGCTCACTCTCGCACGCGCTCTCACTCTCGTGCTGTCTCTCTCTCTCTCTCGTGCTGTCTCTCTCTCTCTTTCTGTGACTTAACATAATGTTTGTCCAAAATTGTGAATTCTGAATGCCCATTATCCCTTACAAATGTAGTAATTAGATATATATTTTTTTCTCTCTCTCTCCCCCTCTCTAGAACCCATGTCATCTGGTCTCTTTGATGTCCCACAGGTCTGGTAGCAGGATGGGTTTTTTTTTTTTTTTCTTTCTTTCGCGACGTCACTTAATTTAAGAAACGAACAAAAAAATACCATTTAAGGAAATAGAGTGAAATATAACAAAAGCCATAAAACCTCTTTTGGCACAGCAACTATGTTGGAGAATATTTTGAGTTGTTTGTCGCTGGCTTGTCAATCACAAATCCATATGTTTGTCCTTGCACCCCATCCGCTCTTTCTCTAGAGTGTTGGCGCTTCAAGATCCCCCCCCCTCGTATAGTCTTTTTTTTTTTTCTCAACTTTTTACCATTATCCATTTCAAATGGTACAAGCACTTGATCTGCAATCTCAAAAAAGGTGCTTTGGGCTTGTCGTCAGCAGATGACTCTTCGAATGCTCTAATTGGAGTAATCCTTAATGGTAGAACTTTAAATCTTTTCTTTAGTTTTAAGTGGTCGCTTTCGATGTATGCCTGTGAGGTTCTCTGCAGCACTTAAAGTGTATCCTACGAAGCACATGCTTGCTCTCACGTGACCATGCATTGTGTGTGCAGAAGGCCACAAGGAAAGGTTAACCAGTTGGGGCACCGCCAACGTGGAAGTAAGATGTGCTTTGGTGGTCTGGGTCGAGCCTATTCTAGTTGGAGTGAGATGAGGGAGAAAGAAAGGGTTTCGTGAAAAATCAGCCAACGCTTTGACATGGACCCCCCCATCATTTAAATTCTACTTTTCTCTCCTTATTAAAATCCATTTTCTTTTTAAAACAAACATAAAAACAACTTTCTGCGTAATTCAGGATGTAAGCCAGTCTGTGAGGTGTGCGTGTGTGTGGATCACGTTTGTGAGCATTTGTGAGACGGTGTAAAACACAAGTTTAAAAAAAAGGCACCTTGAGTCACAACGATTTTTGGTTTGTTTTAACTGGATGTTTTTTGTTTTTCTTTCTCGTGTGTGTGAGTGAGTGCATGTTCAAACAGTGGAACTTGATCGATCCTAAACCTAGTTATTGTATCGTCAGGGGTCTGTGAAGTTTTAAATGCAGTTCAATATTTTTTTTTTGTCATGATCCTTTTTTTTTTTTTTTTTAAGAATGAGAAAGTATACTTCACTTACAGGTCAACTTCCTTTTTAAAAAGTAGAACTCATTAATGTCATTTAAAAATAGTTCGTATTTATTGACCAGTTAAGGATAAGAAAGAGATAGACATGGATATTTTTGTATGTGAATGTTAATGTTTTTTTGGACTTCCTATTATAATGCCACTCCCTGCAAAGCACTTGCAAAAAAAGAAAAATGTCAAAGGAATGTTTAAAAAAAAAAAAAAGTCAACATGGAATATGTATACATGTTTGTGATGTTTATTTTCTTCATTATTATTATCTTTTGTATGATCAGCAAATGTCAAACATCCTCTTGTTGGGGGGAAAATATTAAAGAATGTTTCTTACTAAGCCAAGTGTTTGGACATTTCCCTCTTTCAGTGCAGAACAACTTTCTCCATTTTTGTCAACACACAAGTGTGTAGTGTTTAGAGCCAAGCTCAACAGTACTGTAGGAGGACCCTTGGTATACTTAAATCACATGTAAAACATTGGTAAACACTGCTAATTCAAAACACTTTTTGCAGTCTTGGCTTTTTTTTTTTTTTTTTTTTTCCTACTTCAGGAACCTTAAATACAACAAATGCTGAGATGAAACCTGTGAGATTTATCTAGGTTTTTATTTATATTTTGGTCGATTTCTTTTAAATGTAGTTTGTGATCTAGGATGACTGCTATATGAATATACCAGAACAAAAACACATGGTGCACAGCAAGAGTATGGTCAAATTGACCACTGTATATAGGCAAGCAAGTCATTTTAGTATCCTGTTTAATTTCTTTTTAAGGATCGATGGACACACCTCTTACTAGTTGCCGGCTATTCGTGATGTAGTTTTGTGATCATGACTGAAATGAAGAGTAAAACGCTTTTACAGCTTGTCAGTCACAGGTAAAGCCAAAATGTCAGCAAGCTAGCTATCTAGCTTTTATTGTTATTTAAATATTACTTATTTATAGTAAGTGCTGTCTGTGGTGTTTCCAAAGCAAGGCTGTTGCAAGTCACATGACTTTCCATTCAAATCTCCTTAAAAAGAGTGTATTTAGAATGTTTTGATTAAAAATGTTAAAACAATATTGCTCTTTCCTAAAAAAGACAGGTCATACTTTAATTCAACTCATAAGCCATGAGCACATGACACACACGATTACGTAGTAATCATGTAGCTCTAGAACCACAGTTTCTTTTTTCAGACATGCTATACGGAAACACTGCATTCACAAAAAAAAGGAACACAAAATTGGACACTCGTAATCAGGATCTCGTACTTACAAGAAAATCTCATACCTTCGTGTCCAGTTTGTTATATATACTCTTTTGTGAATGCAATGCACTACAGTACTAACCAGCCCTATGAACAACGATGAAGACTCGTTGCCTTTTCCAACTGGTGATGTCAAAGTAGGCACGGGTGATTTGAATCAAGTATCTTTGGTTTTAGCTCAGTCAAGTCATCATGGAGGTGCGTGTCCTTTCTCAGTCAAGTCATCATGGAGGTGCGTGTCCTTTCTCAGTCAAGTCATCATGTGTCCTTTCTCAGTCAAGTCATCATGTGTCCTTTCTCAGTCAAGTCATCATGTGTCCTTTCTCAGTCAAGTCATCATGTGTCCTTTCTCAGTCAAGTCATCATGTGTCCTTTCTCAGTCAAGTCGTCATGTGTCCTTTCTCAGTCAAGTCATCATGTGTCCTTTCTCAGTCAAGTCATCATGTGTCCTTTCTCAGTCAAGTCATCATGTGTCCTTTCTCAGTCAAGTCATCATGTGTCCTTTCTCAGTCATCATGGAGGTGCGTGTCCTTTCTCAGTCAAGTCATCATGGAGGTGCGTGTCCTTTCTCCCATCAGTGTTTTGTATGTTCCTCTGGGTCCCCTTCAGTCTAAAGGTGAGGCAGTTGACCTCTGTTTGACCTCTAGGAAGCACAGGCCAAGTTGAGACACGCCATGGAAACTGGGTAAAAACAATTTTCACAGTAAAAAAAAAAAAAAAGGTTTAGAAATCATAACTCCATAATTAGCAGTAATGTGTAGTAAATTATTTACCTTGATCTGATATTAAATGCAGATTCGGCTTTGAGTATCCAATTGCACTATGAAGCCAGTTTAATTGAGATATTACACAGACTACACTCCATTCAGAATATTGTTGATTAATTTAAGTGTCTGATAACTAGCAAGCTCTTTATCTAAACACACGAGGCTGAGGTCAGTATGTTGAGGCTTGGGGTCAAGCGTCAAGGCTCTTGGCTCTGATTATCTAATGACCAGATAATTGGTTGCCTCATGATTAAGGCCTCAAAACTCAACCACTTACAGTGTGTGTGTGTATGTGAATGAAAGTAAGGTGTAACAAATATCAAACTGTACATAACATTATAACCCATGAAGTGAGTGTGTGTGTGTGTGTACGTACGCATCTGTGAAGTAGGATTAAAACAAAACATAAATACTTTATTCTATATCCAATGTGTTCTCAGTAGATCACTCAAGTAATGTGTGTGGTGTGTATGTACTACCGTAACATGTGTGTGGTGTGTGTGTGTTTACTACCGTAATGTGTGTGGTGGGTGTTTACTACTGTAATGTGTGTGGTGTGTGTGTGTGTACTACCTCTCCTTTCCAGGTAAGATGACGATGCTGAGTGTGTTGTCAGGTAAGGAGTCGAGTATCTTCCCCACCTTTGAGTCCAACTTCCTCATCACACCGGCCGTCTTCATGTCCACCTCTGCTTCCAGCTCCTACACACGACACGCAGGGGCATTTAAAAAAAAAAAAGCTTACATTTTTAAGATTAGATTCAACTTAATCGTCCGGTACAAAGCCAATGAAATGTAGTTAGCATCTAACCAGAGATGCAAAGGAACAGTATAATATGTATATGTGTGTGTGTAATATATACAATGAAAAAATGTGTTACGGTATTAGGGTATACAAAAAAGACCTTTCAAAAGGTCTAAGAAAGAAAAGATAGAACTTGAAAGAATGAAAAAACTGTTCGTGAACACACAGCTCTTGTACAAGCCCTTGTTTAAGCCCTTGTGTAAGCCCTTGCGTACCTCATCTACATCTTCCTCTCCAACCTCCTGTCTGTCTCTCCTGTCCTCCGTCACGCCGTTCTCTCCGTTGCTATGTGGAGTCTCGGGTGCGTCTGGCACCCAGGTGCACAGGTGTGGTGGGGTGAGTGCCCGACACACCTTAACCTGTCCGAGAGAAGGCTCTGCTGACGGGTCTAGGGTGACCTCCACAGCTTCTGTGCTGTGATATTCTGTGCGCACACAAACACACACACACACACACACACACACACACACACACGGTTAAATCATCTTAACTCATTCAAGAGTAACAACTATTTTACATTTTTAGTTATGTACATGCGATGCAGGTGTAGCAGGTGCTTTTTGTTGTACATTTTTACTCAACATGTGTTGTGTTTACATTGTGTTATTTTGTGTGTATTGTGTTATAGTTCACTTTAGGCTAACTTATATGTATGGACTGTACATTGGGTGTGCATTCTATCTCTTATGTGCAATATTGCGCATTGTTATTGTCAGTTGTCATTTTTAACATCAATGTTATTTTTGTCTCTCTACCTATCTAGCTCATCTGTGTTGTGTGTGTGTGTGTGTGAAATTAAGGAATAGGTGAATAGATAGTCACACCACAGTTGCCTGTTGTTGTAGCGGAACCTCTGCCACTGCGCACTCACTGACAAACGCATGCTTCCTCTTCTTCTGCTGCGGCAGGAGGCGGACTCCCTCGGTGGGGCCAAACTGGTCCATGGTCATCTGGAGGTCGTCCGTGGTGACGCCGGTGGCGTAGATCACGCGCTCGTTAAGGGCGTCCTCAAACAGGTCATACAGGTACTCCTCCGTGTCCAGAGTTAACTCTCCCACCGGTCTCTGCACCTGAGGCCAAAGAGGGTTCATTTTATTTAAAGGAGTTGTCCACAGTTCTGGTCGAAAGATTGTTGATATTTAAACTCAACAGCCAATCAAATACACCCCTCCCTGTGTTTATGTGTGTAGCTGACCTTCACAGGACATCCAAGTAGCTCACAGCCATTAAGTCTCTCCACTGCCAGAACCGCACCTTCTAACAGCTCATACTCTACTACAGCATGGACCTGTGGAGGGAGGGAGGGAGGGAGAGAAAAAATAAATAAATGTGTGTGTGTGTGTGTGTGTGTGTGTGTGTGTGTGTGTGTGTGTGTGTGTGTGTGTGTGTGTGTGTGTGTGTGTGTGTGTGTGATGGGGTAGACAGCTCATACTCTACAGACGGATAAACAAAGCATGAAGTGTTGTAGGGGGGGTTATCTTAATGGCTTGTTCACTGTATTTGTTTAAGGGGTATGTGTGTGTGTGTGTGTGTGTGTGTGTGTGTGTGTGTACCCGGTGTGTGGAGCTCAGCAGTCTCACTGATCGGAGGGCCCCACAGCTGCTGCAAAGCCTCTTCACGTCCCTCTCAGTGCACTCTGGAGACAGAGGACCCACGTACACCACACACATCTCCCTCAGACCACCCATGAGCTGCAGGGACATCACCATCATCATCATCATCATCATCACCATCATCATCATCACACACACACATCTCCCTCAGACCACCCATGAGCTGCAGGGACATCACCATCATCATCATCATCATCATCATCATCACCACACACATCTCCCTCAGACCACCCATGAGCTGCAGGGACATCACCATCATCATCATCATCATCACCACCATCATCATCATCATCACACACATCTCCCTCAGACCACTCATGAGCTGCAGGGACTTGACCATCATCATCATCATCATCATCATCACACACATCTCCCTCAGACCACCCATGAGCTGCAGGGACATCACCACCATCATCATCATCACCACCATCATCACACACATCACCATCATCACCACCATCATCATCATCACACACATCTCCCTCAGACCACTCATGAGCTGCAGGGACATCATCATCATCATCATCATCATCATCATTACCGTCAGGCACATGACACTTACACAAGCACACGCACACACACACGCACACACACACGCACACACTGTCTCACCTTGCGCAGGTTGCGGTGTGTGTAGGAAGGATGTGTGTGTGTGAGCAGCTGGGCGTAGGAGCTGAGCTGCAGCAGGCAGAGGGAGTGAGACTGCACCTGCCTTCTCAGAGCCTCCAGCACCTGCAGGGACACAGAGACACACGTCCCAACTAGACATCACACACGTGGAGACACACGTCCCAATGATCTATACAGGTGTGTAGAGACCATAAAATGTCCCTCCGGATTAATAAAGTATCCATCTATCTATCTAAAGCACAGACACATGTCACAACATCCTATGTATAGAGACCATACAACTTGGAGACAGACTATGACACATAATTGGTAGTATTCCAGTCACTTTATAAGTTTCAACAATTTATAAATGTTATGTCAACCAATTTTATGTCAACATGTGGCCACCATTCTCTGGTCCCAATTGTACATCCTCGTCTTGAAGCCTAGCACGTGGGTCTCACCTTCCTGTCAGAACTACAGCTCTGCCTGCGCCAAAGCTCATTGGATGAATGGCTGTCAATCCCCGCCAGTCGGCCCAGCTGCAGTGCCGGTTGGCCCATTTTTAAGAGGGCGGGACCAAACGTCAGGCGGGAGATGGGAGGACCGGAGGACATTAGGGAGGCCAGAGGGGAGGTCAGAGTTGGGCTCGTGTGGGAGGAACCATTTACGGGGGAGTCTGGGAGTCTGGGGGGCCCGCCCCATAACTCCTGGAGATGTAGGTCAACAACCTATGAAGAGTTTAATGGGGAAGGACAAAAGGCCAAGAGGGAAAAGGAGAGAGAGAGAGAGAGAAAGAAAGAAAGAAAGAAAGAAAGAAAGAAAGAAAGAAAGAAAGAAAGAAAGAAATAAATAAAGAGAGAAAGAGAGAGAGAGAGAGAGAGAGAGAGAAAGAAAGAGAGAAAGAAAGAAATAAATAAAGAGAGAAAGAAAGAGAGAAAGAGAGAAACAATGAGAGGCAGGGTATTGTTACAACAGTGAGTCTCTGCTTTGATTGATGTAGTATTTTTTTTTAAGGTGTTTGATATTGTAGCTTTATAATAAGTACAATTGCAATACCAATATGTCCTATTAATTTAATACTGCCATATCAGTACTGCAGTTCACATCTTGGGTCATTTTTAAAGGGTATAAGGTGTATATAGTACATGTTCTAACTTTACCTGTCTGGGTCCTTTGTTAATTATATATTATAGTTCAAATCTTGGGTAATGTAGTTTTTCTAATAGGTGTTGTGTTTTGTGCTTCATGATGGCACTGCAGTTTATATGCTGTTGTAATGTAATGTAGTTTTTTCAAGTGTGTGGTTTAACCTGTTGGGGTCCTTTGCTGATGAAATACCGTGCCAGCTCCAGAGCAGCGAGGGCGTCCTCTGAGGGGTCGTGACCTTTCCTCTCCTCACTCTGGATCTCCTTCCTAAACATACGAGAGCAGGGGCACCAGATGAGAGACGATAAATAGGCAAGCAGTCACACACACACACACACACACAAATATGGCTGAGAAAAAAAGATTTGCAGCATTTGAGGCTTTGTGTTTATGCAGATGTGATCTGATCTGATATGAGTGTGTGTGTGTGTGTGTGTGTGTGTGTGTGTGTGTGTGTGTGTGTGTGTGTGTGTGTGTTTCTAAAAAAGCAGCCTGGATTCATACTTTTCTCCTCCCTGTAAACAAGTTTGATATGAATCACTCAGAACTTGACATCAGATCAACCATCTTGTCTCTATGGTCCCATAGAACCACCCTGTCTCTATGGTCCCATTAAACCACCCTGTCCCTATGGGTCTGGTTTAGTACTGAAGGAAACTCACTTCAAGATCACCTCCGCCAAAACCTTCAGTTTAAATCTTCCGCCATACTCTCTCTTGTACAGAAGAGATGTGTCAATTACATTCGGGTGAATCATCTGAAAGAAGAAGAAAGTTCATCACGTTCAGGTCAGACCACCACAATACATTTCCGAGTGACACTTAGAGTACAAGTAGGCTATATCTTTTTTTGACCGTGTCTCATCCCTGGGAATCAAACCCATTACTGGTGTGTGTTGCCTAACACCTTGTCCTACACACTGAGCTATAAGACAAATATATCATGTCTTCAGACCATTTATACAAATTAAAAAAAAACTCTAATAACCCAGTTTACGCCCAAAACATACAAGATCACTGTTTCAGTATGGAATTAAAATAAACAAATAGGATCTTGGACAATCAAAAAAATAACAAAAAGAAGTCAGTCAAGATGAGTTTCCAGGGTCCATCGTGGCTAATGTAAGCTCCAAGATCCTCACCTGCAGGGCTCTGAGGTCACAATCGAGGGAGTGGCCAACCAGAATGGCGTCCTGGGGCAACAGCTGTATGAGTTTTGACTGGACGTCTGAGAGTTGCGTGGTGACCCGCGCCAGCATGTCTTTAGTGATCCCAGAGAACCTGGACCAGAAGGGAGAAGATGTCTGTGACAAAGCCCTCCATGAAAGAGTGGCATAAGGGGCGGTTGTAAAAAGGCACAGACAGCATGGCGTTGTGCCCTTCCATTAGGTAGAAATGAAGCCATACACAATTGTATTGTTTTGGCGCTATATAAATTGAATTGAATTGAATAGAACTGAAAAATAGGTGCTATCATGTGTTCAAACTGGAGCCAGATTCAACATGCTGTTCTGGAGCCAGAGCAACAGTTAGGTCTCCACACAGCCTACCCTCAAATGTGTTTAAATGTGCTTTTTTTTTTTTTTTACAGTCACTGGGTTTTGCGTACCTGGTGAGGTAGTTAAGAATTGGATTTTGCGGCTTGACAAGTTCATCTAGCACGCACTGCCCTGAGCTGTCCACCAGGGACACCCGCGTCACCTCCTGTCCCATCTTCGTCAAACACTGCCACATCAAACAAAACAGCACATGAATCTCAATGATATATAAACACACACACACACACACACACACACACACACACACACACACACACACACACACGGCACTGATAAGACTGTGAAAGTGACCTGACTTTCAGTTAAAAAAAATTCAGTGTGATTCTGACTGCTTATATGTATGTATTCATCTGAAATACGATTGACTTATTTTCTGGGCATTTTCCAGGTTGAAGCTAACAGCAATTACACCATTTGTGAAGTCCTCAACACTAGGTATTGAGGCGGTGTTCAGTAATGGCAGTACTTTACAAGTTCTCAACACTAGGTATTGAGGCGGTGTTCAGTAAGTACAGTTCTCTCAGTTGGAAAAGGAAACCCTACCTACCATCTCACAGTCTAGCCCATAGAGTGGGCTATTGTCAGTCACGTGATCATCTTTCCCTGTGCAAACAAATGCTTTACAGTCTGGGGCACCTGCAAAACATCATAGGTTGCAGTTACAGACATATTTATAAACACTGGTACTTAACGCATGCTTGAATTAGTTTATTTTCTTTTTTTTCCAAAACAATATTTAGGCCTTACATGAAAAGTTATCCTTTAAATATGTTTTTGTTCTTTGAACAAACAGTTCCATCCACTTACCTTTAAGAGGAAACTTGTTCTTCGACATTTCCTCTGCTGTAAGCACGTATGCGGAGAGCCTGCGAGTTTTCAAACCAAACTTCCTGATCACCGGATGCCATCGTAGATCTTCCATGAAAATACAATATCCGAAAGCAATGAAAAATGACAAATTATTCTGGTGCATCCTCACTATCTAACACTATCTATCAGTCATGGCCACATTTTAAGGCTGGAAAACAAAGTATTTGACCAACAGGTTGAAAAAGTTCAAAGTTGAAAATAAAGTTTGTTCTCTGCTCTACAGATGCTGCTGGACACATTCCTAGACATTTAAATGTACATGCTCAACCATTTCCTTCCATTTTTCTTTTCTTTTCTTAGATCCACACAACATACCGCTTTTGGGATTTTCTGAAGTCACGGTGTCGGCATAGGACAACGCAGAGTTGAGAATAGAAGAGGACACATCACCAGCACAGGGAAGCAGAGTGCATCTCTACGGGAAAAAAATATAAATGTGAGTAATTAAGTAATTTGACGTATATAATCAAATAATGAATTTCATAATTAAGTATTAACATGTTAAAACCAATGACAGGAGATCATAGAGCAGCATGTCATGAATAATAGCTGATGGTTCCTCTCATGTCGTAATCTTGATAGAACCGTATATTGATGTTTTCCTGTTCTAATGGTTTGTTTAGATAGTTATTCTTGTGTGAGCATAGAAATGCTCATATGGGGGACTGATGGAACTGAATATTGTTTTTTTTCCTGCTGTAACAGACAATAACTGAATCAAAGCACACATCCATACCCCTGGATGTGTACTCTGTCTTTGTCCCACTGAGACCTGAACCCCCTTCCCCCTCCTGCTATCAACACCCCCCCCCCCCCCCCCCCCCTCCCCTCCCTCGTCCTTCACACTTTGTCCTCTGGACCCCCACCCCACCCCACCCCACTGTCTCCCCTTACTACGTCTTCAGGTCCGTTCTTCAAGTTTGGCATGCTCATTAGATTCTATCAATCTCAAAACCATTCAGCATTGGAAAATAAACTAAATGCTCTGGGCAAACTCTTGCTGTATGTGTGTGTGTTGGATATAATGTTGACAAACTTCAAACGGATGAACACAACAGTGAACAGTGAACAGTGAACAACACATTATAAGGTGATAGGTAGTGTTTTTACATTCCACTTGATGGTCTGCATTTCAATGGATGTGTTACTAAGTGTTGCATGTTTTTTAAAACGTCTCTGCTGCGGAAGCCATGTTACCTGAGAATAATACAAAAATGAGCCACACAACACCGCCCAAGACAATGACTAAATATACACTTATAGGATGCACAAAGAGCGTGAAAAGAACAAGCCATCTTACTGTCGTGTACCTCCTCCGGAGGTTTTTGAACTGTGGATAATATCGGTAGAAGTGGACTTGAGTCACATCGTCCAGTATGGTGACAGTCACTCCAGAAAGCTTACGCTGGTGATGAAGGCGACACCAACTGTGAGAAAAGAAGAACGAATGTCATATGGCATTCAGCTACAGGAAGCCTGTCTAAATAAGACATTACTTAGACAAGTCATTTAAAGACACAACACAGTTGATTTAAATTCGGGAAGCCTAACCTTGGCTGAGTGACTGTTTTCCCCAAGGCCGCATACTGAAGCAGTTCAGACAGGTCTGAGAGAGAAATGGCTTCATGGAGATGTTCAAAACAGCGCGTAAAACGTGGTGGGCCCTATTTGGACAGCAGATCATGTTAATGTAAGAGTTTCATGCATACAATCTCAAAAAGCAATTCGTAACCAACTTGTACCTTGGTTCTCAGAGCCTGTGTGGGTGGCGATGGTAATCCATTGGATCTCTTGTTATTGGAGTCTTCAGAGGCTGGTGAAAGATCTCTCTTTCTCTTACCGTTGGACACTTTAGCCATGCCTTAGTGAGCGAGAGAGCGTAAAGGACTTGCCAGTGGTGCCAGGATCTTGTCAGCACATCAGCAAATCAAAAGTAAAGTTGTCGCAGAAGATCCCTGAGTTGGTTTCATCCTAAATAGCAAAAATCAAACGAAAATAACATCCGAAATAATTCCGCGAATTTATATCCTTAACCAAATTGCCACTGACATCACTATGGCGAGTTTAGGTTAGTAAACGAGATCAACTTAAGTGTTAATGTTACTTTTAGAAATGGGATTCATGCGCTCGTCTAAATGTAACCACCACAGTATGAAAGGAAATGTATATTAATTGACGTGAGATGAAGAGTAAAATAATACCTTATTCATATCCAATAGATTACCACTGGTGTAAACATGTGGGGTACTGTACGTGCCCGGTGCCCCATCGCACTTTCTACGTTGATTGGTTAGCGTCACAAGACCGCGCCGCATCGAGTAGATCTATATTTCTGTGCCGATTAGTTCACCTTAAAGACCAGGGTAATCAACGCAGAATGACGGATATGACGCTTGTGCGCTGCTGTATTTGAAAATTCACCGCGAAGCATTGTTGTTTCAATGCACGTCCTTTAAGACCCCTCCAGGATATTACGGAAACATATAAAACTGTTACATGGTGAATAAACGTTAAACCTCAGTTTAAAAAAAACGTTCAACTGCCTTCAACCTTAGGCAACATTTATCGACCTGAGGGATGTCGACAAAGAAACTGGCCAGGTGGGTTCACTTGTTTTGCAACTTAACTAGCGATAACAACACATCAACTAGCAATCAGTTTAACGGTTTTATGTAAACGCGAAAGTTATCTATCTTAACGTGTTAGGCTACCCGTGTTTTGATTAATCTAATACCCTTTCTCTCAGGGAACTTGGGATAATAAGACGCCGGAGTCAGACTAAAGAACCTGGCCAAACAAGACGACCAGGTAGAAGTAAGTTGTCTGCTAATGGTATAACGTTAGCCACATGCCACAGCATGGTATTGTTAAAAGTTGGATCTGCTGGCATCCAATCAATGAGCTATTTCAACGTTTGTCTTTACAGAACAGTATTTTTCCCACCTAATAGTAATCGACTTTGAGTCCACCTGCTGGAAAGAGAAGAAAAACTACGGACAAGAAATAAGTAGGTCTTTATCAAGACATATTAAATAACTTACCTGTCTTTTCCCTTGATAAGAAAATGTATTACAACGTGTTGTCTGTGCTAGTCGAATTCCCAGCGGTTTTACTAAACACCTCCACCGGAGCGGTAGAGTCTGAATTCCACACGTATGTGCAGCCACAGGAACACCCTATCCTCTCCGAGTTTTGCACGGAGCTCACAGGAATCTCCCAGGTAATTTGCTGCTGGTTCTTTAACTATGTAATGGATTTTACGCATTTAACATAGTCACCTAATACACACACTAACTTAAGTGCAGAAATGATTTGCTACTGCATTTCCTAATTTCTCCGGTCTCTCTCCTGTGCTCCGTAGACGCAGGTGGAAGCTGGAGTGCCTCTGTCTATCTGCCTGTCCCGCTTCACACGATGGCTCCACTCGCTGCAGCAGGAGAGAGGGCTGGTGTTTGTGAAGGAAGACAAAACACCCCTCCTTCCTGGTGGTCCCTGTGCCTTCGTCACCTGGTCAGGTAATTACTACACAGCTGAAGACACGACTAGTGCTTGGCTTCTTTTGCTCGCTTATGAATTTCCCAACTTAAGTCCTATGAAACCTAGACTTATTTCTAATGGCAGTTTGCTTTCAGTGTTTATTTTTTCTTAATTGCCTATTTGCTAGTATTTTACCTCTTCTTCTACCTTGTGAGTCGCTTGGTTTTGGTCACATCTGCCAAATGACTGAATGAAAATATTCTCTCACACAATCACCTCTGCTATAATATAAGTTTGGATCGTGGATTTGAAGAGATCTGTTTGATGTTGTCGCTCCTGTCTACGTAGACTGGGACCTGGGAGTGTGTCTCCTGTATGAGTGCAAACGGAAGCAGATCCACAAACCGCCGGCACTGAACAGCTGGATCGACTTGCGGGCCACCTACAAGGTACATGCCAGCCGAATGATCATTCCCACATTCTGTCAGTATGCCTTAGGGTTGGGGGGGGAGAGGAGGAGGAGGGGACATGCAATTGAAGGGCCCTTTGGGAAAACCCTGATCTCTGCGTTGCCATGTCAATTATTGCCTATGAGTATTCTCCTATGAATTACACGTTAACTGTATCTCAGTTACACGTGTAGCGACGTTTAGAGGTTTGGTTAATCGTAGTTGTTTTGCCCTCTGCAGTTGTTTTACAACAGAAAACCTAAGGGACTGAATGGAGCGTTGCAAGATCTGGGCATAGAGTTCTCCGGACGAGAGCATTCGGGTATGTATGCAAACAAATGTAATTTCCTAATAGCTTGCCTAAAGTTCATGCCAACTGTAGTTAATACTATGTAATAAGCTTCTGGTACTATTTCGATTGCTATTAGTTCATGTCAGCAGTGTTTTATAATGTAATATTTCAGTTGAAGTTGGGCCTCCATTTTGTGTTTGCGTTTGTTTTGAAGGTTTGGATGACGCTCGCAATACTGCCCGGCTGGCCTGGAGAATGATGACCGACGGCTGCTTCATGAAGATCACTAAGTCTCTGGATCGGGTGAGTGGGTTTCTCGCCGGTCTGCCGTCCTCCCCCCAATGACCCTTGAAGGTGAACGGACATCCTGTGATTGATTGATTGTTTTATCTTTTTCTATACTTTTTTTTTCCTCCCCTAATCCAAATTTGTTTCTGCTTTTATTACACACAGGTGCCGCTGAAGGCCAAGCCCTTGTTTCCAAACGGTCCCGTCAAAAGTGATTCCAGCAACCAGCGTGAGCACGGTAAGACCAAGACGCAAGACGGAGCCAACAAGCGACGCTCCGAGAGCACACACCCACAATGCACTGCCAAGGCATTCCCAGGTTCCACGTCTGACACGACTCCTAATAATGTGAACATCAACAAAAACACAGAGGCCTGCCAATATCAGAGCCTGGTGACTCCAAAGACGGTTCTTAATGGCTTATCCTCGTGCCTGTACGGGGGTGGTTTGATCGGGTCGATGAGGAGACAACCCAGCCTCCTCTCTGGATCTAGTCCTTCGCCTCAGGCCATGGGCCTGGTTCTGGTGTCCACCACCGTGAGCTCGCACACGGACCTGCTGCCCAAACAGCTCAACTTTGACCTCGAGACCTCGGAGGTGGACTGGACCGACGGTGTGATACTGACCGAAACTGATGAGCTGGGTTCCTACGATGACGTGATGCTGGAGGAGGTGGAGGAAGGGCAGAGCGACGGCAATGGGTGTGGTCCAGGGGTCACGGCCAATAGCAGTGCTCGCTGGGAGGGGCCTGGGAAGATTGTGTCGCCGTTTGTTTCTTCGTCTTGCCTCTCTCTTGCTCCTGCAGACTCAAAAAAACTGACAAAACAGACCTCTGCCAACAGGATACCTGCTGTTAAAAATCCCCCGCAGGCAACAAACGGTGATGCCTGCTTCAAAAAGCCTAGACCGGTCTCTATTGGTGACGATTACAGATCACTTTTACGCCCCTTCGTTCATAAAACTACAACTCCCAGTGGCTCTGCCACACACAGCTCTATTCTTAAGCCTGTAATTCCCAGCTGTTCTGCTATAAATTATTCCCTTTGTAAAACTACAACTCCCAGCAGTTTTGCCACAAACCATTCTCGTCAGAAAACTACAACTCCCAGCAGTTCTGCAACAAACAGCATCCTTCTTTATACTGCAGCTCCTAGCAGCTTTGCCATAAACCATTCTCGTCAGAAAACTACAACTCCCTGCAGTTCTACAACAAATAGCATCTTTCTTCATACTGCAGTTCCTAGCAGCTTGGCCTCAAACCACTCACTTCGTAATACTGCAACTATCTGCAGTTCTACCACATATAACTCCCTTCATAAAAATGCAACTTCCAGCAGCTCTGTATTGCCAAGTCCACTTTATCAGAGCAAAACCTCCTGTGGCCGCACTGCACAGCGTGGCCCTTTTAAAACTACAACTCCCAGCAGCTCTTTCACCATTTACCGTGATGTTGAATCGCAGCCCTCTATCTCCACCAGCACACGGACGTCCATTGGAGGCTCGTTCCCTGTCCCACCTTCAGTCCTGTCCTCCCGTGTGAACCAGTCACATCTCGCCTCGTCGAGGGCCGCATGTAAGGTGACGTCGCCGCTGTGCGGCTGCGGCAGACGGGCGAAACGGCTCACCGTTGGCAACGGAGGTCCGAATCAAGGACGCGCTTTCTTCTGCTGTCCCGTGCGCAGGTCAGGGCCGGGCCTCATGCACAAGAAGGGCTGCGAGTTCTTCAAGTGGGAGTCTTCGGTCCTGGCGTCCGTGACCCCTAGTGTGTTCAAAAAGACCACAACTACGGTACGCCCCTCCTCGGTTAAGACGCTTCGCTGACCAACGCGCCCCGTATCCAAGCAGTTTAACAACACCGCCTGATTAGTCCACTAGATCAGGACGACGGTTGTTTGAGCAGTACAGTTGTGCGTTCATACATGGACAAACCAAGGGCCGTGATCAGTTTTATCCAGGTGATTTTTGTAAAGACAAACAAGCCACTAATAAGAACTGCATGAACTCCAGAATGCAAATACTACAAATGTAAATATGATTTTGAATATGATATTTTTATTTAAAATGAGTATTGAATGTCTGATCATTTGTAAATTATCTTAAATTATGTTAATATAAGCTATTAGTGACCTTTCACAAGGCAACATTTTTAAGTTTTTAAACGCATGTCGTGATTTGATCTTTTTGGACACCTATTGGCCTCTGAATTCTCTCTGTTTGCTTTTCTTGTCTTGCTGCTATTTGTGGTTATGATACACATCATGTTTAATATCTGTCATAATTAATTTATCTTTTTGAATGATAGCTGGGATGCATTTTGACTTTTTAAAAAAAATGATGAACTACAATGTGTTTTTAATAATAACTTAAATGGTACAAGATACAATAAACTTCTCTCTAAGATCTATACTCTGTTCTGGTTCATTCAATTATTAGTCTATTATTCACTCTCCAAACTCAGGCAGGCCGCTATTAGGGTTCTAGAGTTAAAGGTACAGTGTGCAATTCTGGTAAAAGGTGGTTGATATTTGAGCTCAACGCCCAATCGAATTCTGGCTCCTTAAGCAACGCGTTGACTGGCTGGCTGGAATCATCGTGGCTCGGCCCGAGCCAACTACGTTTGTCAACAGTCCTGGCTCAGCAAACGGTAAATGAACTGCATTTATGTAGCGCTTTTCTACTCATAGAGCATTCAAAGCATCGCAACACTCTAACACCTATCAAAAGTCACTGTAAATAAATGCTAATTTATTAACCTTTAACCAAAGCGACTTATAAAATAGATACATATTTTAATTGGTATATGTGTTCCCTGGCCACTGATCCCCATGACCTTTGTGTTGTCAGCACCTTGCACTACCTGTTGTGCTCCAAGAACACTATGTAGAATAGCTAACACTATCTACAAGAACAAAATGTAGAGGTATGATTAGTATATACAACATTAGAACACATCTGACTTGTCAAATGTCACTAATGCAGGACCACTGAGATTTTATATTAATTTATTTGTATTCATAAGTGCAAATGCATCAATCAAGTCCACACAAAACACACCTCACCATCAGTGCATCACATGGGGTTTCCCTGAATAAGAGGCAACACCAACTCTTCAGCCAGTTCTTGCAACGATCCGCCGAAAGCGTTCTCAACGGAACCGCCCTTCGTCATCACACACCCGTGCGTCCTGAAATCCCGCGTTGTCGTGAACCTCATCCCACACTGCGAGCACCGGCGGTTTTCCACCACCACCACGGTGTGCGCCTGCTTCAGGTGTTTCTTCAGACTTGCCGGGTATCCAAAGCGATTCCCGCAGATGGCGCAGTGATAAGGTTTCTCCCCGGTGTGCACTCGCTGGTGCTTCTTGAGCAAGTCCCGACGGACGAAGGCCCGCCCGCACGATCCACAGACGTGAGGCCGTTCGCCCGTGTGCCGCAGCTCGTGGCTACGCAGCACCGACGACTGGGCAAAGCTTTTTCCGCACCGCACGCACTTGAACGGTCTCTCTCCGGTGTGCGTGCGCTGGTGGACGGCAAGAGACTGCGGCCCGCTGAACGTTTTACCGCAGTACTGGCACAGACACCGCTTCTCCCCTGTGTGTCTCCTGTGATGCGCCCGGAGGCTAGATTGTCCACTAAAGCTTTTGTCACAGTGTGAGCACTGATGAGGCTTTTCCCCTGCAGGGGGCCTCCGGTGGTCCTCGAGGACACACAAGCTACCCTGCAAGTTCTTCGAAGTCTGATCCACATGGGTAGTCAAATGATGTTTGAGCGACGAAACCCACGAAAAAGACTTTGGACACTGAGTGCAAGCGTACGGTCTCTCCCCGGTATGAACTCGGTTGTGTTTTTTGAGAAGGTCCTGTCGAGCGAAAGCTTTCCCACACACAGTGCAGACGTTAAGCAGCTCCCCAGTGTGCTGATACCTGTGCCTCGTCAGGTTGGACACCTGAGTGAAGGACACGCCACACTGCGTGCAGCGGTATGGTCTCTCTCCGCTGTGCACTCTCTGGTGCTTCCTAAAGTTCGACCTGAGAGAGAAGTGCTTGTCACACTGCGAGCACTGGTAAGGCTTCTCAGTGGTGTGTGTTCTCTTGTGATGGTGAAGATCGGTTGCCCTGGGAAACAGCTTCCCACACGAGCTCCTCACTCCCTCTTTAGGTGCAGAGGCGTCATCTCCATTCTGACGGATCTGGGAGCCATCACCTGGAAAAGGCAAATTATAAATCAATGACCTGCATTTTTTTACCTAAATTACCGATTTAACTCATTGCTGAGCTATGCGCTGTTGCTAACTGTATGTTTCATTGTTGACTTGTATGTTTTTATTGATCTTATGTGATCAAAGGTGACCTTGAGTGCCATGAAAGGCACCATTAAATAAAAGTTTGTATTATTATCATGATGATGATGATGATAATAAATTATTATTATTATTATTATTATTATTATCGTTATTATTAGTTATGGTGGCCCTCACCTCCATCTTCTTTAACGATCAAAACTCCATGTGGTCCCAGTCTGTCACGGCAGTCCACCAGCCTCACATGTAACCCCCTCAGTGAGGCGACTTCTGATGACTCGTCTCTGCCATTCCTGCCCAAACCTGACGAATCAACGCCATTGGGCTCTGAAGCACAGGAAAGGGGCCGGGTAGGTGGGTCCACACACTTCTGCAAAACATCATATTGACAATGTCAATCTACATTAACATTTACTCATTTAGCACATTTATTCAACAGATAAAGTAACAGTAACACGATTCATTTTTCGCGAAAGGGTGTTGATATTTGACCTCGACAGCCAATTAAATTGCACCTTTCCCTTCTGCACTCCAGAAGCACTGTGTTGATTGGCTGGGATTGTTTATGGCTTGGTCCGAGCCACTATGTTTGTTTCCCACGCACAGAGCCAGAACTGTGTACGAACATTTCTGTTGTTGTTTTTTTTTGTTGGTGCAAACACTGAACGAACAACATGAGCAGCAAAGTGCTGAATTTGACAAAAAGGTGAATGGGATTAGAATCACGGGACCTCACTTTTAAAGTGTTTTTTTTTTCTTTTTCTTTTTTTTGTAAGGATGTATATTTTATCAGTGTGTGAGCTCCCTGGGTATTGCACCTATGGCCTTGATATTGTTAGCCAGTCAAACTCCAGAAACACAAGGTTTTTTAAATATTTATATCCCTGTTACTAGGCTGAGTATGTTCATTTGTTTGCTTCCTTGCTTGTTTGTTTGTGGTGTTTGTTTGTCATGAGTTGGAGGCACACTGTTTAGTTCACTGCCCTTGACCTACCAGACTGTTGTCCTTATGTTTGCTCTGAAGCTTCTCGTCACCATGGCTACTCGGTGCAGGCTCAGGTTCCACTTCCTCTTCCTGTAAATTCAATAGCAATGTTATTCCAATATTATACCAGCTGTGTAAAATAGAGTATTACCTGCAAAAAAAAAAAATGCATGGATATTGTATAAGTAGTCCAAAAAGCTTTTGAACAAATATTTACAATAAGTAGCCCAACTCCTGAAAATAACTACATAATTTGCATTGAACGCCATGGTTGTACATGGTTCCAAAGAATTGTTGCTTAAGAGCTGCCAATTGCATCTGCTAAGTCAGAGGTGTATTATACAGGGAGAAACATTCAGATCTAGCCTGTCACACAGGCATCTAATTCAGCTTGCGTTTCTGTTTGAAGTGAGTTTTGGATATTTATAATAAAGCATGCAAGATACTTATAACAGCCTACTTTGTCAGTATGAGTGATGGCTTCCAAAGTTACTTCTAACTTCAATGAGGGGGCCCAATCTGGATTTGCTTGATCATAGAGTTGAGATGGTTCACCTGACAACACATGGAATAACTGTCATTATGAGCAACCCCCGTTTCTAAATATACAAAGAACCCTTCAGCAGATAACAGAATTCACTTTTACTTCTGTTTCATGGACGCACAAAACAGAGTTAATTCTACTGGAAAAGACTACTTAGGCTACTAACTTAGCTAAATACCACAGGTAAGAAAAAGATAGGAACTTATTAACAGACTGAGTGCAATGCAGAGTAACTATTATACACAAAGTGTATACGACACTGAAATCAATATTTGTAAGAATTGTAAAATTAAAGTTCACTTTTCTCTAAATTCACACCATTAACCAACTGTGGGCTAGTGTGAGTTTTTCAAAGTATGTATACTAAAGGACAGGCTATTAATAGGCCTACCCTAAAGTATTAGATTTAGTTAAGTAGATATATAACGTTACAGATTGAATGGACACGAGAATATACAGGTTGGAGTTCTTCTTATGACTTATTAATGGTTGTCATTATCCAGCGAAATTGACTGGCTGCATCTTCAGCACATCTTGCAATCGAACAGCAACTCTTCATTAGAATCACTGTACTGAGTATCACACCTAGCCTGTAAAAACAAACGAACCACACCAAAGCAGGGACGTCGGTAACCGTCGGAGACGGACCCTGGCTTCATGAAGTCCTTACCTTTTGCAAAGTGTAGAGAGCAGACTCTATGAGCAGCCGTGGGTTGGAAGTTTGCTCGGTTTATCCTCGCTATCCATGTAGCCCTTCTCCTGTCACTAAGTTTTCTTGTCAGGCTTCCCTCATTTGTCCGTACCGCTGGTATTCTGAAATAACGTAACTGAGGACATCTGTCTGATCGTTTACGGCAACAAGGCACGACACAAGTGGTCACCATTCTAAGATAAGTGAAATAATATCTCTGGTTGTATCGGTGATAACAGGTATCAGCACCATCGACCTGATTCCTCATTAGAGAGAGTGAATGCGGATTTCTTCCTTGCACTTCCTTATGACGCGTTTTCGCCACCTGTTGGGAGGGAGTGCACGATCACAGAGAATGTGGTGAGAAAGGTCTTGGCTGCAGAGCCGCAGTTGTACGTAGTTGACCACGCCAGCAGTTTTAGACCAGCTTCAGGCCAGAGGCATCGAATGCATGTGCAGCAGTAGAACATTATGTTAAAGGTTCAACGATCCTGGTTAAAGGCTGTTGTTATAACGAAAATTACCACCACACACTGGATAAGCAGGACACAGAGACACAGAAAAAAACTGATCCAAACACAGCTGGACAGTGCTAAGGGGTGAAATCAGACTTTTGGGGCTCCTGTAGTGAATACATCAGCACAGGCCCCTCCACAGGCACTGGGGCTGAGCCCTCCATCCGTTTTAACATCCGCCCCACTGCCACCACAGCAGCCATCACAGCAGCACCGGCAGGAAGCGTTCGCCCCCTAACTAGCCTATGGGCCCCCACCTCCTGTATATGAGTGGGAAGTGCTTGTCACACTGCGAGCACTGGTAAGGCATTTCACTCCTGCCGTTTACCCAGGGTTTTCTGAGCTCCAGAGACCAGCCCCACACACCCACGGTGCACCGGCTTGTCTGAGGGTGGGGAAAGGAGGGACCGCTTAGACACGGGTCTGGGGTACAGTAGGGACCGGTGCAGGACAGAAACGGGGTGGGGGGAGAGGCAGAGGCCGAGGGGGGTTTGAGCTGAATTAATTGTGGGAATTAGTCAAAAGAATAATAATAAGTAAGAAGCTTAGGAGTAACAGTACAGTGCATTTCCTGCATGCACTGTAACTCTTTGTTGTGCTCTGTGTCAAAGGGGGGACTGCCCCCAGTGTTTTGATAAACCCTGTGAACCATTGGCTTCTGGGTAGTGTAGTCCACACTGTTCTGATTAGACCTTTTCTGCCTTATTTTACTATCTGATTGTATACCTGACCAAATGTTTTATCAATCATACCATTTGTACTTTTGTATCTGTGATTTGTGGGAATCTGACCTGGGAGTTCCCCAGTGGCTATGTAATCACTGTTTGTGAGCTCATCCAGTGTCCTAGTGAGACAATAAACTATGTAATAGGAAGCATTAGCACTTAGCATATGGTTGAATGAACATAATTAAAATGAGGATAAATGTTGGCTTTGCTGCATAGTGAGTTAATTGTGCTCATATCGCTGTATAGTCTATTGATAGTGTGCAACTCACCAGTGAAATAAAATAGTTCCGTGGGGATTGTGGGGGTATTTTGTAGTAATTTGTTATCTGGTTAACATGCAGCAACTCAGTGTGAAAGCAGGAGCTGCCACTCTTGGACTGGCCGAGGTGATTTAAAGGCACCTACTCCTCGTATAATGTGATTAAACGAGGAGTAGGTGCCTTTAAGAGGGCCTGCACCGCAGACAGACACTGAGATGCTTCATGAACCAGCTCCATTGCTGGATGGGAAGACGGCAGTAAACTTCAGATCTACACATCCAGGCTCCTGACCTTTGTTTAGGAGTTGCAAAAATTCTACTTTTAAAAACAAACAAAAAAAGTAATAAAATGGGGGATATATTACTTAAAATAAGCTAAATGATCTGCCAACAGAACAGGAAAATTTGAAATTTGAAAAAATCTTAAAACTAGTGTGGCCAGACTAAAAACAAGTTAATTTATCTTGAGTTTGACTTTGACAAAGCAGTTTTGTACTTGTCAGTGGTGATCAAACTAGTTTCAAGCATCAACTTGCACAGAACCAGTAATACAATCTCAGTAACAAGTTATAATACCTAATTAAGATAATTAAGGAGTTAAATGATTGAAGCAAGTGAAATAACATAATTCCATGCCTGGAAAGAAGAAATATCTTATCAGACAAAAAAACAAGCATATATTGCCTTGATTTGAGATATTTCATCTTATTAAGATTACATTTTTTGTCACACATCAGAGGTGTTTGTGTGTGCAATTCTCCAGGAAATAATCTGGGAAGGGCAGGACTTCCTTCCTGTTTCTTGTAACCAACCCAGTTTATCGCCAGGCATTCTGATTGCGAGTCTCGACCTCTGAACACACATATGGAATTTTACCTTCAGGGTCTTCTCTGGAAAACTCATGTGTCCAGTGGGCTTTTTATGAGTCAAGTAAGAAAGCTTTATTTCACTTGAAAAAATTAAGAACGTCTATTGTTTTTATGATATTTATTTTGGACAGTGCAATGTATATATCTCCAGGAAATGATCAGGGGGAAACATCCTTCAGCAAGTTTCAGAATCAGAATCAGAATCAGAATTGTATTTATTGCCAAGTAGGTTTACACCTACCTAATGTGTTAATGTAACACAGACTTGAGGCGTGGGGGGCGGGATAAGAGTCCAAGTTTCCATTTTGGTTTAGTCAGTTTTACCAGGCTGTCCCTGGCAACCCACACAGTTCTTGCCACTAGGCATTCTGATTGTCTCGACCTCTGAACACAAGATGGATTTCTTCCTTTGGGGACTTCTCTGGGTCACTGTTCTGTGTCCAGTGGATTATTATGTGTCAAGTAAGAAAGCTTCATTCCTCTTGAAAAAATGTAAGAGAACACTTATTGTTCTCTCTTTCTCAGTTTGCTGGTGTGCAGGAAGATCTGTGTTTCACTTCACGAAGCGCAGAACACAAGAAGTGTGTGTGGGTGTATGTGTGCTAACACAGATTAAAGCAGAGCTTTCCATTAACTTACTTGAAATTCTTCAATGATTACATCCAGTTCCTGCCTACAAGCCTCTCTTAAAATGCTCCTTTGTAATTTTATCTTACGATTATCATTAGGCAACTGTGTTCACTGTAGGCCCAATTGCAAAAGGTTACTTTGGTGAATTTATTTAGAAATAGGCTATTTATGACACAGTCTCATTGAGCTAGCTTGATGAGATGTTGCTGATGAATGTTACAATCATTTCATTAATTTGACCAAAACATTTATCTTGCATGGGTTGTGTTAAGTGGATATGGCGCAGGTGCCTGTTATAGGTGCCAGGACCGTTAGTTATTCTTGAATACTTTTGAGAGTTCCGTTTAAAAGTTGCCAAGCACAAGTTAGACTGAAGTTAGCCCGAAGTTAGGCTATCTATTAGTCCCACAAGTTTGATGTGTATGTCAATAATGTCACTGCAGATGAGATAGAATCAGGTTCAGAAATTAAATCATTTTTTCAATAATTATAATTTTTTTGTCCAACTCGGCTGACCTCACTCCTTACTCGCCCTTTCAAGTTGTGCTATTTAAAAACATGAATGGTTACCTAAACAACTCGAAAGGACTGACACTTTCTAAACTTGAATTTCCCACCTCGGACAGGAGAGTCAGGTGTAGAGCTCATACTTAAAGGAACCTGCTGAGATGGTTCATGAACTATTTGGTTCTGCCAGACGTAGCTGCACCCTTACATGCTCACTGTTCTCCTCTTTTTCTGGGGTGCAGGTCAGGCCTGCGCTGGGAAGGAGCCAGTCATTGATCCCCCCAGTCTGGTGGTGAAGTACGGAGGTCTGGCCACAGCAAACTGTAGCGCTCAATCCGAAGCACTAATAATAGGCTGGGAGACAACAGTGGGCGCTATAACGGAATACGACACACAGCAGCTGGTGTGGAGTGTGCCCAGCGTCACTGAATGGGCACTGGGGCGTGGCATAAAGTGCTTCACCACTTCTGATGAGGACGGGCAATGCGAGACCGATCTACCCATCACCATCTACAGTAAGTTAATCTGTTGTGCGCTGCCATAGAGTCCTGTATGCTGTCTATTTTATTAAGCTGTCTTACAGTATACACAAATGTAAAATGTATCCATATTAGGTGTGTGTGTTATTGTGTGTGTATTGTGTTATAGTTCACTTTTAGCTAACTTGTTCTGTGTCTGTGTGTGTGTCTGTGTGTCTGTGTGTCTGTGTGTGTGTGTGTGTGTGTGTGTGTGTGTGTGTGTGTGTGTGTGTGTCTGTATGTGTGTACCTCTACAGAAATTCCAGAGAATATGATCCTTAGCTTATTAGACCACACTGGTGCACTACTTGAAGGACAGCAGTACTGGCTGGAGTGTGTTGTTCAGAGCGTTGCTCCTGCTAACCACCTCATTGTCATCTGGTCCAGAGGGGACACTGAGCTGAAACGCTCAGGCTTCCCTCAGTTCTCTATTGAGGGCGATCAATCTAAGGACGTCACTGTGAGAACTAAGCTGAGTCTTACAGCTTCCAGAGAGGACCATGAAGCCTCCTACCACTGTGAAGCCAAACTGGATCTGAACACAGCTGAGCCCATTCCTGAGACCAGATCTAGTATCCAGCTGGAAGCTGTATTTTGTAAGTCTTTCAAAATATAAATGCATACATTTAGAATATAACAGACATTCATTACAAACGGCGCTATTTACAATTGTCATTCTTATCATGTCTCCTCCCATCCCTTGGAAGACAAACCCAGGGTGCTTCAAACTAGTGGGAATGTGACCATCTTCGCTGGCAACAAACTGGAGTTGATGTGCGTGGCTGATGCCAACCCCAGGCCCTCATATCAATGGAGACACAAGGGTGTGGTGTTACCGAATAAGAACAACAACACACTCCTGATTGACTCTGCCACTGCAGACAACGCGGGTGTTTATGAGTGCGTCATCAGCAACACTCAAGGACAGGCCTCTGCTGTGATGAGCATCGAGGTGAAGGGTGAGTTGGATGCTGAGACCTCCTTCACATGTTTCATTACAGCATTCCTTTTTAGGTTTCAGTGCACCAAGGCTGAGCGACTCATCTGTTTCTAACCCCTCTAACCTCCTCTAACTGAATAAATGTTCGTCTCTGTCTTAAAATGTACATATGTTCAACAGCTAGTGTGACCACTGTCACATGACACGTGTCAATAATCATTAATACTCACGCAGTGTCCTATGTCTCTCTCTCTGTTTCTCTCTCCATCTCTCCTTCTCTGTCCCTCTCACTCTCTCTCAATCCCTCTCTTTATCTCTCTGTCCCTCTCCCCCTCTTTCACTTCCTCTCTCTCTCTCTGTCCCTCTCCCTCTCTCTCTCACTACCTCTCTCTCTGTCCTTCTCCCACTGTCCTTCTCCCTCATTCTCACTCCCTCTCTCTCTGTCCCTCTCCTTCTCTCTGTCCCACTCCCTCTTTCTCTCTCTCTGTCCCTCTCTCTCTCTGTCCCTCTCCTTCCCCCTCTCTCTCTCTCTGTCCCTCTTTCTCCCTCTCTCTCACTCCCTCTCCCTCTTTCTCTGTCCCTCTTTCTCTCTCTGTCCCTCTCTCTCTCTCTGTCCCTCTCCCTCTTTCTCTCTCTCACTCCCTTTCTCTCTCTCTATCCCTCTCCCTCTTTCACATTCCCACTCTTACTCTCTGTCCCTCTCCCTCTCTCTCTCTGTCTCTCTGTCCCTCTGTCTCTCTCTGTCCCTCTCCCTCCAAAAATCAATTTTTTTTTTACAAATAACTTACTGTATGCCTCTTGTATTGTTGTCATGCATATAAGGATAACGGGGTGTGTGTGTGAGAGAGAATGTGGGGGTGCATGTGAGTATGTATTTGTATTCATGTGAGAGAGAGATAATATGAAGATGCTTAGCCTCTGTGATAGATAGAGAAGTGTTTGTGTGATTGTGTAATATATCTGCAGGAAATGATCTGGGCAAGACTTCCTTTTAGCAAGTTTCCGTTTCCGTTTTGTAAGTTTTACCTAAACTGTCTAGTTCATTCTGATTGCAAGTCTCGACCTCTGAACACACAGATGGAATTATTCCTTCTGAAGCTTTTCTGGATAACTGTTCTGTGTCCAGTGGACTATTATGTGTCAAGTAAGAAAGCTTTTATTTCACTTGAAAACATTGAGGGAGAACGCCCTTTATTCTCTCTTTCTCAGCTTGCTGGTGTGCAGGAGGATCTGTGTTTAATTTCTTGAAGCGTAAAACACAGGAAGTGTGTTACATGAAATTGTTCAATGATTACATCCAGCTACTGCCTACTATGGAGGACCAAACCTGCCATATTTACAAATGAATGAATGAATAAATAAATGTCCACATCCATGCATTTAGACAGAAATAAATGAATACATGTATTAATTAATGCACAATTGTCAATCAATAGTTACTTATAATTTACATTTATGTATGTATTTATTTCTGTATTTATTTATTTATTCATTCATTCATTTATGTCTGTATTCATTCATTTATTTCTGTATTCATTTATTTATTTATTTATTCATTCATTCATTCATTCATTTATTTATTTATTCATTCATTCCTGTATTTCTTCATCTCAATATGTTAATGAGATGTGTCAATCAAAAATAGGTAGGCGGTATTTGACACACCATTGGCTAATCGTTTTCAACGCGTTGTATTCGATTAGGTTAGCCTTACCTTGCTGTCATGGAAAAAGGGCAATTGCCAGAGGCTTGGCCAGGCTGGCCGATCTCGTTGAAAATGAAAATGTATATCCAATCATACCGTAGCAACCACTACTGATAGAAGAAGGTCCGACAACTTTGAGGTCTGAGCAGCATGGTGAAACAGTGTGCCTACGGGACTTGTAGATCTGACACAAGGTACCCTGCGAGATTAGAGGGACACGTCGTTTTTGTCTCGCATTTCCAAAAGCCCAAAACACAGGAGGAAAGGTGCCAGCTGTGGATTAAACAGTGTGGGAGACCCCACTCCCAACTCAATATATCGCAAAATACACATATGTCTGCTCCAAAATAAATTAAGCTGCTTGCAGTTAGCTAGCTATCTATCTGGCGAACTGCGCTATCGCTAGGTATGATGACTAACTATCTAGTTGAGAGAACATCCCCAAACAGTTATGGTTCATGGCAACTAGTATTATTACCATCAGAAGTACATAACTAGTCTCTCCAACAAATGTGTTAATGTTAAAATCAAAATGTTAATGTTACCGTCAAAATGCTAATGTTACAGTCTGTAAATTTGCGCATTGAGCTATCCTAGCTAGCGATAGCAAACGCCAGCTAGTTGCCAGGAGCTTGACATACTGTATCAATGTTGAACAAAACGTCCCAAAAGGCCATTATGAACTTTTTTTATTTAAATCTTTGTAGCATTTTGTGAATGGGCAACCTACTCCTGAGTATCCCAAGGTATGCATAAGGCACAACCTGAGAGCAATAACCTGGCGATCTGTTACAAAGCCATAGCATTACATCAGGATCATCATTTTACAAGCAAGTTATCGCTATAGTGACTGTGAATTACTTTCAGCAACACGCACACACATCCCTATCTTGCTCCACACTGCTACGTTACTGTACTGTTCTCTAGATTGTCACCAACCTAGCTAGCTAGATAGCTAGATACCTCTCCACAGTCTCTCGCCCTAGACTGAATAAATAACAATAATAAAGAATCTTTATAGGTTATTAGCTACCTTGAAATATTTTATGCAGATTTTACGGGAAAATGCGGAAGTGCTTGCACTAGTTAGCTAGATTGAATCTAAGGCTCTGGATTGATCGCAAAATGTCTGAACGTCAGTTTCCATGCCTACTGGCCTTCTCTCATTATCATATTGGGAACAATGAATGAATGAATGAATAAATAAATAAATGCACGAATGAATGAATGAATAAATAAATAAATAAATAAATAAATAAATAAATGAATGAATGAATGAATGAATAAATAAATAAATAAATAAATGAATGAATACAGAAATAAATACATACATAAATGTAAATTATAAGTAACTATTGATTGACAATTGTGCGTTAATTAATACATTTATTCATTTATTTCTGTCTAAATGCATGGAAGTGGACATTTATTTATTCATTCATTCATTTGTAAATATGGCAGGTTTGGTCCTCCATACTGCCTACAACTTCAAGACTATCTTGTAATGGTCCTTTGTAATTTTATTTTACAATTATCTTTAGGCTACTGTTTCGGCTGTAGGCCCAGTTCCAAAAGGTTACTTTGGTGAATTTATTTAGAAATAGCCTTACGTCTATTCATGACACAGTCTCATTGAGCTAGCTTGATGAGACGTTGCTGATGAATGTTACAATAATTTCATTAATTTGGCCAAAACATTTATCTTGCATGGGTTGGGTTAAGTGGATGTGGCACAGGTGCATGTTATAGGTGCCAGGACCGTTAGTTATTCTTGAATACTTTTGACAAGTTCCGTTTAAAAACTTCCGTTAAAAAGTTGGATCATGTGCCAAGCACAAGTTAGACTGCGTTGCACAAGTTTGATGTGTGTGTCAATGAGGTCACTGCAGATGAGATAGAATCAGGTTCAGAAATGAAAATCATTTAATTATTTTTTTGTCCAAATCAGCTGACATCACTCCTTACTCGCCCTTTCAGGTTGTGCTGTTTAGATGTGACGGGGCACCTGTGTGACCCGCCACTGCAGCCTGTATGCTGCTGCCTTTAGTGGACTGGGTGCAGGTGTTTTGCGTGTGTGTTGCATGTTTGATGTTCGTGTCTTTGTACAGTTTATATGTTCGTTATCCACACCACTTTGTTTAGAATAACCACACCATTCAATGTTTTGTCTTATAAATGTTCCGTTTATTTAGTTTAAAATCATACATCTCAGTCATATTTCATAACGTTTGTCTTGCCGTTGTTTAGTGTTTCGTCTTGCGTGCGTTTGTTTGTTTATAGAATGTTTCACTCGTGTGGGAGTTTTAAAAGGTGATATAACTTCCGGGTTACCCCGAGTTATCTTAATCGTTTTGGGGTGATTTATTATATATCGGTTATGCCGTCACCAAGCCATTGTTACTACCATGGAGTAGTCAATTTTCCCAGCTATGTGGGTCCTTGTTTAAATATGGCTGCTGTTAGCCAAAGGTGTTGGTGCCTGCCGATGACACACCTGCAGGTAATAATTGGCATGAGCCAATTGCAGGCTAGTGCCTAGGCTATTTAAACTTGCCTTGTCTTTGCTTCGAGAAAGTTGCCGTGTTAATATGACGAAAGTCTTACGAGCTCTCTCATGGACTAGTTAATGTGGTCCTTTTAATTGACTAGTCGACTACTTATTGTGCATATTTGTGTGTAACTATTATGTGAATTGTTTTTCCTTATTGAAAAGTGATATTATTTATTTACTGCCTTTGGCCTTATTTGGGTGAAATAAAAACCTATCTTTTCAACATCTTGAACCTCCTGAGTCCTCCATTGAGACAACATCTTGCTCTAAATGCACAAGCTATCCCGACCTTTAACATTAGAAAACATGAATGGTTTACTAAAATAACCGGAAATGACTTGACACATTCTGAACTTGAATTTAACACCTCAGACAAGAGAGTCAGGTGTAGAGCTCATACTTAAAGGAACCTGCTGAGATGGTTCATGAACTGTTTGGTTCTGCCAGACTTAGCTGCACGCCTACATGCTCACTGCTCACTGCTCACTGTTCTCCTCTTTTTCTGGGGTGCAGGTCAGGACTGCGCTGGGAAGGAGCCAGTCATTTATCCCCCCAGTCTGGTGGTGAAGTACGGAGAACCGGCCACAGCAAAATGTAGCGCTCAATCCAACGCCACAATAATAGGCTGGGAGGCAACAGTGGGAGCTAAAACGGAAAACGACATACAGCAGCTGGTGTGGAGTGTGCCCAGCGTCACTGAATGGGCACTGGGGCGTGGCATAGAGTGCTTCACCAGTTCTGAGAAGCACGGGCAATGCCTGACCCATCTACCCATCACCATATACAGTAAGTGAATCTGTTGGGCCCTGCCATAGAGTCCTGTAAGCTGTCTATCTTATTAAGCTGTCTATGATGTTGTTATTGTACGAATATATCGTTTGAGCGTAGTTTCTTTGCTTCACTACCTTAGAACAGAAGATGGAATATAATTTGTGAAGTTCTAGACCTACCAACTCACTAGTACAATGTAATTAGAACCCACAATGGGATAGCTTAGGTTGAGATGAAATGAATGACCCATGCTGCTTTTAAGCAAAAATATACACAAATGTAAAATGTGTGTGTGTGTGTTTTTCTACAAAAAGTCCTGACAATATGACCATTCAACATACGGTATACATGTGTTGTGTTTACATTGTGTGTTATTGTGTGTGTATTGTGTTATAGTTCACTACTTTTAGCTAACTTATGTGTATGGACTGTACATTGGGTGTGAATTCTATCCCTTATGTACAACAATAATAATGGCATCGTTATTGTCAGTTGTCATTTTTAACATCAATGTTATTTTTGTCTCTCTACCTATCTATCTCATCTGTTTTGTGTGTGTGTGTGTGTGTGTGTGTGTGCGCCTCTACAGAAATTCCAGAGAATGTGACCCTTGGGGTATTAAACCACACTGGTCCACTACTTGAGGGACAGCAGTACTGGCTGGAGTGTGTTGTTCAGAGCGTTGCTCCAGCTAAGAACCTCACTATCATCTGGTTCAGAGGGGACACTGAGCTGAAACGCTCAGGCTTCCCTCAGTTCTCTATTGAGGGCGATCTATCTAAGGACGTCACTGTGAGAACTAAGCTGAGTCTTACAGCTTCCAGAGAGGACCATGAAGCCTTCTACCACTGTGCAGCCAAACTGGATCTGAACACAGCTGAGTTCATCCCTGAGACTAATTCTAGTATCCAGCTGGAAGTATATTGTAGGTTTTTCAAAATATAAATGCATACATTTAATTTTTTAAAGAACATAACAGAGATTCTTTACAAACTGAGCTAGTTCTGGTAGAAGATTTTTTGTATTATTATATATATATATATATATATATGTGTATATATATATATAATGTTACCTTGCTGCTATTACACCTGAATTTCCCTAGGGGGATAAATAAAAGTTGATATTATTTTATCTTATCTTATATACATATAGTGTTGTAGCTCCCCCTTGTGTAAATTTGTCATTCTTATCATGTCTATCTCTTGGAAGACAAACCCAGGGTGCTTCAAACCAGTGGGAATGTGACCATCGACGCTGGCACCAAACTGGAGTTGATGTGCGTGGCTGATGCCAACCCCAGGCCCTCATATCAATGGAGACACAAGGGTGTGGTGTTACCGAATAAGGATAACAACACACTCCTGATTGACTCTGCCACTGCAGACAACGCGGGTGTTTATGAGTGCGTCATCAGCAACACTCAAGGACAGGCATCTGCTGTGATGAGCATCGAGGTGAAGGGTGAGTTGGATGCTGAGACCTCCTTCACATGTTTCATTACTGCATTCCTTTTTAGGTTTCAGTGCACCAAGGCTGAACGACTCATCTGTTTCTAACCCCTTTACCACCTCTAACAAAGAATAAAATGGCTACAAATGGCTTATTATGCCTTTGTGTGCACTGAATACATTTTCATCTCTGTCTTAAAATGTACATATGTTAAACAGCTAGTTTGATCACTGTCACATGACACGTATCAATACTCAATAACACTCGTGCTATGTCCTAATCTCTGTCTCTCTCTTTTTTCTCTCTCTCCCTCCCTCTCTCCCCTTCTCTCCCTCTCTCTCTCTCTCTCTCTCTCCCTCTCTCTCTGTCCCACTCCCTCTGTCCCAATCCCTATTTCTCTCTCTCAGGCAACCAGGTGGCACTAATAGCCGGTATAGGGGTTCCAGTGCTGGCCCTGGTAGTAACCTTTGGGGTCCTGGTCTGGTGGTGGCACTTCAAAAGAGCACCTTAATGAGACATGACATCAGTAGAAGCAGCAGAAGAGCCAATCAAAGATCCCATTAGAGCCAAGAAGAGCCAATCAAAGATCCCATTAGAGCCAAGAAGAGCCAATCAAAGATCTCATTAGAGCCAATCAAAGATCCCATTAGAGCCAAGAAGAGCCAATCAAAGATCCCATTAGAGCCAAGAAGAGCCAATCAAAGATCCCATTAGACCCCAGACCCAAAATTATGACCGCATTCAGTTTAAATTAAGTGTGCATACAGGGACACATTGAGAGCTGTAATCCTGCTTTCAGCACAGCGGATGTGTGGCCCCCTAAAATGATTCATGTGTTTGTACTCAGATTTACATGCACACGTTTGCTTTATTAGTTGGAACTGTACTGTTGGAATATGTGGGGGAAATCACTGAATAGAAACTTGTCTGTGAATATTTTTTTGTATAGTACATTCTGCTATACCATAATAGTTTATTGGATATTTTTTTTAAGCTGTGAACATATTATATTTGACATGGTGATAAACATATTAAACAATGACAAACGGAAAATTGACTTGATATCTTTTATTTGCATCCATCATTACTGCTTGCCCCTATCAACAGGGGTCAAGTACAAGGTGTTGCCATTGTACGTTTTAGTCTCATTACGAAGTAATGCCTCTAATAATGCCAGAGTCTAAGGTAAAATGTAAAGCATTTCTTCTTCTAGGGGATGATCCAAAAAAGACCCTTCAACTGTCCTCTAAACTCTACTGCCATCTACAGGCCAAATTTGTATTTATAATTTTGTTGTATGGTGATTGATTTATACAAGACCTCAATATTTGTCAAAGGAAGCATAAAAGAATGGTATACAATATAAAACATTCTGCATATTACATATTTAGTTATTACAGATACGGCACAATTATCAGAAACTCTGTGTCTGGAGCTCAGCTCCTCCTGCCCGTTTAAATGTAGGCTACTTGATAATCTTACTCCATTGGCTTACACCTCATAATGAGTAGGCTAGCCTTACATGCTGCGTGACAAATACTTAGTTAAGGTTAGGGATACATCCTGTAGGCTTACAGTGGAGGTCTTGTCAAAGTCCTTATAGACATCCCTTATAGTGTCTCTGGTCTTGTCTACATCTATACTGGTGCAAGGCACAGACATGGTTGGGTTTAGGTGTTAGAGCTTGATACAAGTACCTGTATAGCTTGTATTTTGTATTAACATTGTCATTAGTCTACATGATCTATGCTGTACTTTAGGACTACTTTAAAGGAACCGGTAGGTAGCAACGAAAGGAATCAAATTAAAGTGTGAGTACAGAATTCAAAGGCCCCATGGCCTACTGCCCTTCTCATTAACTCAGCAGACACAGAATATAGCCAGACAATGTAGTTTCTGCTGATGACATTCACAGATTCCTTCCTTGATGAAAAAAATTAATAAATACAAGAGTTTTGTATTTACATGTAATGTAATGTCAGGGACATATTATGACATTTCAGTGTTCCCCATCTGATCATGGCTTCCCAAAAAAAAGGAAGCTTTCCTGACACATATTATGATTGCCAAGGAACCCTTCACATGAGGATTCTAATTACACAAATATTTGACTGACATGATGGAATTTGCTGTTGATGCCATAAGGGTTCTAATTTAAATTGCACTATATCTTCTCATGGTGCGCAACCCTTAATGCAACACAGAATCTGTGTGTGTTTGGAGGGAGGAAAGAGGAGTATATGTCCTGCCTGATAAGGCAGTGAGGGGTTTCACAGTATTTTCCCAACTATCAAACCACACCGTATTTAAAGCACATCGGTAAGGTGTTTCACAGCATTTCTCCAACTATTAATCACACCGTAAAGCACATCACAGTACTTTATGTCATTTTTAAAAACAAACCCGGGTTCTTACAGGACCAGTTTATTGAACGTCATGTCATTGACGGTTCCAACAGTTCCAAAACAGTTCCAAAAGCCAGACAAAGAGACATGGGCCCTCATTTATACAACGTTCTTTAGCGCAGATTTGATCTTAGAGTGTTCGTGCGATCAAATCCACGTCAAAGTAAATATTTATTAAAAAAAAAACATCTTTGACGTGGAAAATTACGTAGGTTCAACTTGGCGTAAGCATATTTCCTTGTGGCAATACTGTAGTACTGCAGGAATTTGGAACTCTCAGAGCGCCGACACGATGTTTCATCATCATCGTCATCACCACTGTCACCATTAGGGCTAATGGTGAATGGCCAAATTAATGTTTCGCTCATTAAAATCAATTAAACCATTTGAATAATTCACACATGAATGAAATTCACGTCTAATATGTATTCATTTGAATTCCACACGTGTAAAACATTTCGCTCAATCTATAGCCTATACAAAATCTGATCTATTTGTCTTCTTCAGTAGGAGATATGGCTGCATTGGCGTTGTTAGAGGATATTGCCAACCGGGCAATAAGGAGAGAACGGCTTTTTCGAGATCGCGCAGACTTTTTGGCACAGGATGACGTATGGCTGATAAACAGGTACCGCTTGCCAAGAACGGCTCTGTAGAGCTTTGTACCCAAAAGGGCCCTCGTCTACTGAGACGCACCAGATGCAACCAGGCCATACCCGTTAAGGTTCAGGTTTTGTCTGTTCTTGGGTTCCTGGTTACAGGAACGTTCCAACGAGAAATTGGAGACCGGTCGCGGTCGGGTATATGCCAGTCATCGTTAAGCAGAATTTTCTCCGATGTTCTTCGCAGTATTATCCGTCTATGTCCGCAATTTATTACATTTCCATACAGTGCCCAGGAACAGCGAAATGTGAAAGAGGATTTCCTTCATAAAACAGGGTTCCCAAACGTGATAGGTGCGATAGACTGTACTAATGTTGCCATAATATTAACAGGAAAAACTTCCATTCAATAAATGTCCAGCTCATTTGTGATGCTCATATGGCAATCCTGAACGCTGTTGCGCGCTGGCCAGGGTCGACGCACGACTCCTTCGTCGTGCCTAATTGCAGTGTTGGGAACCGACTAGAGGCTGGAGCAGGCAGATATAGCTGGCTTCTAGGTAAACACTTAAAAACGAACTAGGGTTGGGTACCGAGAACGATCGGGGAGAGAAGCCATGGCTTCAGGGGATAAGCTCGGTCACCTGTTGGCGTAGACATTATTAGGTTAGGCTCTTTTGCACGCTCTAAAAAGCAAGAACCAAATTGGGCTACAATTTTTTTTATTTTGAACCCTCCTATTAAGTTTGGGGTCAATTTGATTCAATGTTTACGTCTCTAAATAAATGATTGACATCATTTTTTTGTTTTGTTTTTTGTTGCGTTACCGCAACGGTAATACATTCCGAGGAGAAAATAAACACACTAGACAGCGCGGGGTACAAGCACACAGTTTATTTACACACAAACACCACTAGCAGATTTCACCGCGATCAGGACTACAACCGTGAAGATACACACATCATACATACTGTGACTGAAGAGCCTTCCAGTCAACGCGTGGCAGGCGGTGTACGGATCTGGACGGTGGCGGAGTTCTTGCCGTGCGGTCGCGTGTGGACTTCAGTCTGCAGGACGGGGGAACCACCCGAGGTAAAGTCGGGAGGGACCTTTGAACTGTGGGTGCACGGAACGTCAGACGGGAACATCTGCTAATGATTGATTATTGCGATGTGTGTATTGGTTCAGGCCGGGGTAATAAAATACCGGCGCAGAACAGGTCTTGAGAGCGATGAGTCTGAGGGAACAACCCCTCTCGACGACAACCGTACTTCTCCCATCCAGAGTGCCCCCTTGTCCAAAGTGTAAAGTTGACTCACGATGTTGGAGAGCTACTTCATCATTTTGAAGCTGAATTAGTTTGTGAATTCGTTAGGGAATTATTTATTGAGAGTTATTGTTTGGAGTTTTAGTTTCTTTTCTTTTTTTTTCTCCATTCTGGCGCGTTTGCCTGCTGCAACTGGACATTAAACCTGTGCCATTTTCTAAGAAACGTCTGAGACACTGCCTCCAATTCTTTTTACATCGCCGCGAGGCCAGCCCGGCTACAAATTACTTTTCCTAATTTAATGGGGACAACTGGGTAAACACAAACTGTTTTATGTAAAGGGCTATTTAGGTAGTCAACAAACAAACATAAAGTACCTGACACATAAACTTGGGTAAAAAAATATATATTTTTGGCGGTTTAAATTGCTGGGGTCAAATTGAACCCCAAGGATAAAAGGTGTTTGTAAATTTGAAAGTAATAGGAGGGTTAAGTGTTTATAGAAGCCAGCCGTCTCTGCCTGCTCCAGCCTAGTCGGTTCCCAACACTGCAATTACGCACGATGTCGTGCGTCGACCCTGGCCAGCGCGCAACAGCGTTCAGGATCACATGTGGAGCCCCTATGGCAACATGAGTGCCGTCTATCGCACCTATCACGTTTGGGAACCCGTTTTTATGAAGGAAATCCTCTTTCACATTTCGCTGTGCCTGGGCACTGTATGTAAATGTCCCTCTTCCTCGTAAAAAATTCTCCAGGAAATGATCAGGGCAACACTTCTTTCAGCAAGTTTCTGTTTCAGTTTTGTACGTTTCACCTGACTGTCTAGCAAGCCACGCAGTTCATTCTGATTGCAAGTCTCGATCTCTGAACACACATGGATTTTTTCCTTCTGAGACTTTTCTGGATCACTGTTCTGTGTCCAGTGGACTATTATGTGTCAAGTAAGAAAGCTTTATTTCACTTGAAAACATTGAGAGAGAACACCGTTTGTTCTCTCTTTCTCAGCTTGCTGGTGTGCAGGAGGATCTGTGTTTCATTTCTCAAAGCGTAAAGCACAGCTCCTGCCTACAAGCCTATCTTGTAATGGTCCTTTGTAATTTTATCTTACTACCATTAGGCTACTGTGTCGGGCTGTAGGCCCAATTCCAAAAGGTTACTTTTGTGAATTTATTTAGAAATAGGCCTCCATGTGTTTACGACACAGTGTCTTTGAGCTAGCTTGATGAGACGCTGCTGATGAATGTTACAATGATTTAATTAATTTGGCCAAAACATTTATCTTGCATAGGTTGGGTTAAGTGGCTATTGTTTAATTCTGCTCCTATACGCATAAAGGGACTACAAAATAACTTTATAACATCCCAACAGGGCAACGCTTTATTAACTTACATGAACTGACACGTCTCTCATATACAGTGCAACCTACGTGGGTCTCAAGTCCAACACTCACTTCAGGTGTCACATTCAAACAGGTCCGTGCGGACACAATTACTATTGTTACAGTTATGGCACAGGTGCCTATTGTATGCACAGTGGCGTAAGGTAGTTACGACGCGCCCAGTGCATGCTATTATGACTAGGGATGGGTATCGTTTGGGTTTTTTCCGATACCGGTGCAAAACCGATACTTTTAAAACGATACCGGTGCCTGAACCGATACTTTTTTTTTTAAAGCACAAGGCGACGATTGACAACATTAAAGAAAGGCTTTTTTTATTGCCAAGGCAATTTTTTTTTCTTCAAATTGAACAATATTTTAACTGTTTAAAGTATATTATAAATACATACAAAACACTTGGCTTCCAACTACAGCTTCAAACTTTTTAACTTCAAACTATGAACATTATATTAACTGTAAACAACAGTTTATAGTATACTTAAATAAATATAAATAAATACAAAAAACAGCTTCAAACTTCTTTTGCAAAAATATGAGCATATTTGCCTTTGGAGTCAAAAATGTATTATTTTGTTTGCATTTATTTCATGAAATTTCACCATTTTATGATTTGTTTATACTTATCTTTTCTATCTTGTTTATAGTTAATCTTGTTACTTGAACACACTGAGTACGAGAAAATGTGTACTGCTCCTTTAAGAGACTACCGTAGTGAAGTTTAGCTGTTATCTCCGTTTATTTTCGTTCGGTTGCTGATCTGCCGTTGACTCTTGCCTTCTCTCCCCTCTTTTCACGCAATTGTTTTGTTGCATTTGCTGCACGTCGCGATGTTTTAATCTTTTTGTTCGAAATACAGCCACACTTTTGACCGTTTACCTTTCGGTATTTTCTCTGTTAATAGGTTGATGGCTAGTTCTGTTTGTGCTTGCTCTGTGAAATGCTGCCTGCTCTTCACTGTCATAAGACTGTTGCTATGAAAACACTAATGTGCGTGAGCGACACAGGACACAGTTTACATTGGGAGCTGGGGCAGTTTTACATGTGCCCCACGGAATCTGCCTAGCGACCGTGTTTAATTGGCTCAGGTACCGAAATAAAGCACCGAAATCTGCGTTGCATTTCGGTCCGGGTAGGTACCGGTTGTATTGGAACCGGTTCCATATTGGTACCGGTTCTCGGTACCCAACCCTAATTATGACGGGCCCTAGTGCACGCTAGTTACTAGTTATGAGGCGAGTGCGCGCGCGCGCACACACACACACACCATTAGGCGTATATGTAAATATATATATATATATATATATATATATATATATATATATATATATATATATCTATATATATATTACCAACAATGTGTTGGATTTTATGGTCGAATTAGTTACTTCGGCTATTGTATTGGGAAAGTAGACAGAGAAAGCTATCAGAAACATGGATAGCACTCTGACACACGGTAACGTAAACAGACAGTCAAAGTGCTGAAGCGTTCGTAAAGACACTGATGAAAGGCACGATTTGGTGCGCCGCACACAGAGCAGCTTTACCCACATCTGAAAAACACATACACAATCAAACAGGAGCTAGGCGGCCACCTGACTGAAATTATAACAACATGTTAAATAGGGGCACGGCAGTTTGAATGATAGCAGCTGTGCAGGAGACGTTACTATGTCCCTGTTGTAGTAGCTGTCGGCAGAGATAACGTATTGACCAGAGAATCCGTATTGAAACCGGAAGTGGGTGATTTACTCCGTTTGATTGGCTAATAACAGGACCTTTACTTTTTCGTTGAGAAATTATGTTGATCGGCTGACATTCAAACGATCGGTTTTCTTTAAATTAGTATTATTTTTGTGAAGTTATACGGCTCAATACTCAATTGACTTGTTAACCCAACTTTTACGAAGTCATACAACTAAACACACAAGTGACTTGTTAACCCAACTTTTACGAAGCTATATGACCAAACATAAAGCTGAAATAACTGCCAAACACAAATAACTGGCATGCTTTATCAAGCTTGTGTCACACGCATTCAAAATTAAGCGAAAGGCACAACTGAAACAAGTAGCAGCATCAAATAATAATGCTAAATGAACAAAACTTACATAAAATGTTGGCCTTTAAACCAAAATTAGAAAACCAGCGATAGCTCCTGAGCAGTAACGTTACTGGCGTAGATCTGTCTGATTTATTTTTTCTTGGCCACGGGTTGCTAGGCAGAATTCAAAGGGCACAATTACAACTGCCCCTAAACCCAATGTAAATGTTGGGTTGTCTCGATCACGCTCTCATTTTGTTTCCATAGCAACAGTCTTAAGTTTGCAGCGCTGCCCCACGGTGCAGAGAGGGACAGCGGAGAGCAGCATTTCACAGAGAAAGCACACACACAGAAACACACACAAATCAAATTTCTCCAAAACAGCACTATAATGCTTGTGAGTCTATTTTATTCATTACATTTACATTTAGTCATTTAGCAGACGCTTTTATCCAAAGCGACGTACAAGGGAGAGAATATTCAAGCTACGAGCAATAGAACCTGGTGTAACAATAAATAAATACTACTTTACATTAGAAATATAACAAAATGAAATAAAAAGAAAGAAAGAGTGCAGAAGTGTAACTGCTGTAATTGCAAGTTACGCACTAGTCGAAGTGCCAGTTAGGACGGGAAGTGCTCTCTGAAGAGTTGGGTCTTCAAAAGCTTCTTAAAGGTAGAGAGGGACGCCCCTGCTCTGGTAGTGCTGGGTAGTTCATTCCACCAACGTGGAACTACAAATGAGAATAGTCTGGACTGCCGTACTTGCACAGACGGCAGTGCCAAACGACGCTCACTAGAAGAGCGCAGCATCCTGGGTGTAACATTTGCCCTTACAAGAGCATTTAGGTAGGTGGGAGCAGAACCATCGAGCACTCTGTAGGCAAGCATAAGTGACTTGAACTTAATGCGAGCAGCTACCGGCAGCCAGTGGAGCTCAATGAGTAGCGGGGTGACGTGTGCCCTCTTCGGTTGGTTGAACACCAGACGCGCCGCCGCGTTCTGGATCATTTGTAGTGGTTTCACCACGCAAGCCGGCAGGCCCGTTAGGAGGGCGTTGCAGTAATCAAGGCGTGAATTCACCAAGGTTTGCACCAGCAGCTGGGTGGCATACTGGGTTAGGTACGGCCTAATTTTGCGGATGTTGAATAGCGCAAAGCGGCAGGACCTAGAGACAGAGGCAATGTGGTCCGTGAAAGACAGTTGGTCATCAATAATGACCCCGAGGTTTCTTGCTGTTTTGGATGGAACAAGAGACAAGGAGTCAATATTGATGCTGATGTTGTGGTGGATGGCCTGCTTGGCTGGAAAGACCATCAGTTCCGTTTTGGCCAGGTTCAGCTGAAGGTGGTGGTTTTTCATCCATGTGGATATATCAGCAAAGACAGTCCGAGATCCGCGCCGAGACAGTGGTGTCCTCAGGAGGGAAAGACAGAAACAGTTGAGTATCATCGGCATAGCAATGATAGGAAAAACCATGCGAGCGGATGCACTGTAAAAAATGTGACCACTAGTTACTTAAAAAAATTGTGGCAACAAAGTGACATGTGATATAATTGAATAGATTTTAATACTACAACTTTGACTAGAATTCATTGAATAAGTCAACTAAATTTACACAATAAAATTAACAACATGGTAATAAAGGCCCAAAACTATTTAGTAAATCCAAATTAATATCACAAGGAAAACTGACTGACATTTACTAAGTATCTATGCCAAATTAATTAATATTTACTACATATCTAGGCAAACCTAATCGATATTTACTAATTATTTGGGCAAAATTAATGAATATTTACTACATATCTGGGCAAACCTAATCGATATTTACTAATTATTTGGGCAAAAGTTACCTATATTTACTACATATCCAGGCCAACCTAATTCATATTTACTAACTCTTTGGGCAAAAGTAATTTATATCTACTAATTATCTGGTGAAAGTTGATAAAGACTACTGTCTGGATAAAGGTTATTTGCATTCATTAATATCAATTACATTAAATAAATCATATTTCAGTACATTGTCTAACGCCTTCCAAACGACTCAATATCATAGCCCTAGCTTCTTATAATGCCAAATTGTACTTAAGTTATGTCAACCATGCATGGAAATAAACTCATGTCTTGCTGGAGTAACTTAATAACTTGACACCTAAGGCAGGTACATTTACCTTACTGTAAAATTCGTTCATCTTTATTTTACATGAAAACATACAACATAGAACCACAAGGTAAAAGGATAGCCTCTGAAAAAATTAGGTAAAAAAAAAAAAGAGGCAATACCACTTCCATATTCTTAAGCTAGCAGTTTGTTCTTAAAGCTGTTCACTTTTGGGGACAGCTTTGAACAGTCCAGTTCAAGGAGGAGTTTCTGGAAGACTTCAAATGTATATTTGAGCTCCTTGGGATAGGCCAAATTTACTGCATATGTCAACCCAATGAGCATGGAGCAAGCCCTTGTAAAGTTACCCAGAGCAGTCAGAACTTTCAGGCCCTCTACCACGATACCAACGTCGTATGGACCTTCTGATGTATTAGTCTTGATGGTGTAGATTTTCATTCTCTGCACAGCAAGGTCCTGTGACACACTGTCTCCATCAGCATCCTGAAACAGCAAGAACATTGTCCATTTCAGACTGTTCAGAAAAAGGATTAAGTCCTAATTATACATCTCCCAATTTGCTGCTCTAACTCTCTTGAAAAGAAAACCTGGGATTGTCATAGCTGCTGCGCACACAATATAACCAATGTACATCAGTGTTTTAGAAAGTGATAATGTAATTGTAAAACATATGTTCTTGCCAAGTTATGCAAATAGGACAGTCAGCTCACGAACATATCCAAATAATTCAACGTCAGCAAAGATTAGTCTGAACTAATGAGTTACAGTTGTAAATATTTGCAAATTACTGTTTTTTTTTTTATTAAATCGATCCATTGCTACAATGTTTTTCTCCCTGGCACTTGTGTATTGATGAGTATTCTATTCTACATTCACAAAGACAGGCTGGTCACCTATCAGCCTATCTACACTATAAAATCATTCCTGAAGCCAAGAGTCATCCAAGCACTGGATTAACTCTGCTGCTCTGCTTATTTTAGAATAAGTTCTGTAAAAGTGGCTCTCGGCTGCTGTTTGAATAGCTCTTAGAAAGAAAACATTAGCTATGAACTTTTAGAGCCATTAGAAAGAGACATGAATGTAGAAGTGCAAATATGCAAACATCAGTAGCCTGCCAAGAATGATTGTGAGAAATACAGTTCATACAGGGTAGACAGAGCGACCTCCATCACAGTTTAATATGTACTTCAACTTACATCATACTCTTTAAGGAGATGATCTAAAGATTCCCCAAGGTACACCACCAAACATCGGATGACAACAGCTCTGGTCACGTTAGTGTTAGGATTGGTTGGAGCCTGAAATGACAAATAAACATTATTCAAGGGTAAAAAAACATCCAAGAGTTAGTGAGCGGAGCTGAGCGGTGTGAATATCCCGCCCCCCGCTCAGATGGCTGTTCACTCGGCCGCTCCTTCACTCAAATTCACGTCATGTTGCTTCTTGTAAATTTAAGTAATATGCAAATGATATTCCAACCCATTCCTAACCCTTTAATAAAATATTAGCTAACATAACTCATTGAAGGATACCTTGAGTAGGATGGCCTGCAACCTCAACCCCATGGTTCCACCCTTGGCTTGGAAGAGATTCAAAAGCTTCGGAGTTTATTCATCCAGCTTGGCCATGAACTTTGACTCAAGATGCACCATTGTGATTCTGTAAAACTCATCCTGGATCTGAAAATTAAAAGAAACCAATGTAGATGATACAACTTTTTAAAAGCAGGAAAAATAAAAAAAATAATAGTGGTTCTGGAATTTGATCTTGAAATTATGATTTGGAAAAAAGTATCAAATACGCTAAAACCACCACTGCAGTCCTTCACAATGGATAAAGAATATTTCTAATTAGCATGCATTTGTAACTCACTTGAGATGCCTCAAATAGAGCAGGCCATCGGGCATTGATGTCCTCAATGCTGGGTGATTGGTTGACAATTTCATTTCTTCTGTGTGCAAATGTTTTCCCCATTTTTTCTTTTATCACTTTGCTGTTGTCCCTTTTCCTTACTTCAGTGAGTAGCTGAATCCTCTCTTGTTCTTGACTTTCTTCATTCTCTCCTGCCGGGTAAGGGGGGAGGTAGTTAACTTCTGCCTTTCTAGGCTTTTTGACACTCTTTGCAGACTTCTGGTCAGAAGGGCTTTTGTGTTTGAGTGCATTGCACATCACTTCAGGAACTCCGAAGCCTCTGAGTTTAGTGCGATAATTTGCCATCTTGTACTTTAAGCTTTGTTGCCAGCCATAGAAACCTGAGAATGAGCCTGGTTCCTTCAGAAATGGATACTTCATGCAAAGTGCCTCAGCAACGTCACTGATCTGTGCACCTGATGGATACGCTGTATATGTATACATAGTTTCAGACAGTTTCTAAAGTATGTCTGCCTTAACCTTTGAATTATTCAGAAGAGTTCCATTCTTCTGGTAGTCTTCAGCTGCTCTTTCAAGGCACATCTCAGTTTCATAAGCAAACTGTGGAATAGGGAACTGCTTTGGCCATGGTTGGCATCGCTCTGTGGAACTTTTCTTGGGCAGGATAACAGTAGACGCCTGTGAGGACACCGATCCAAAGGATGACTCTGTACTTAATGCAACTGACTCTGCATCAGATCTAGACTCACAGTCAGTTGATTGTTGACCAAAGGAACTGTCCAAATGATCTTCAACTGGAAACAGCTCAAGAAGAATCGGGGGAGCCTTAACAACCTTTATGGTGTCCTTGTGTTTTATTTGGTCACTTTTATGGAGGGTAAAGAAATCTTCAAACTCAGAATCCAAATACTGGAGACTGAACCCGACAGGTATTCCAAAGGTCTCCTTCACAACAGTTTGCAGTTCCTCCACAGTGGATGGTATCCCTGATGGAAGGAGCAACTTCTCAATCTGGTCCTCAATTACTACTCGGAGCTTTGCCTCCATCTTTGCCAGCCTGACAAAAGTGAATAGACAAAAGTTTACATGTTAGAGTGGACATACAGTGATTTGTGATAAAGAGAATAAATAATAATTAATAAACTTAAAGAAAATATGGTTAAAATGATATCTGTATTCTGTCTTTAAATAATGTAGATGTATTGGTTAATATAAATCCATTTCAATAACCTTAAATTAACAACAGATATGACGTTTGAGTGTAACCAAGCGTTTTCCTCCCACACTGTAGGCTGCCAAAGGGTACACATCACCAAGTTTCTGCTGCTCCACAATACACAATTTCCCAGTGTCACAATTTCCAAAATTAAATTAGGCAAAAACCTCAAGAACAGACACATTATGCTTAATAGGTTGATTAACACAAAAAAAACTATGCGTAGCCTACTTTATTCCATTACTTCCTATTGTGGACGGTTACTGGGCTCCGCAGTATAACCTACTAAAATTATGCAGCTTAGGCTAGTCTTTCAATGTAATCGCAAGCAGACGAAACAAGGATCGCTTCACTACGAGTCTGTGCCATGCTCGAGCTCGACCTCACCTTTCACAGGCAGCTCAGTCTAAATGCATGAGATGCAGTCAATGAGCGCGAGTGAAAAACTGAAAAAGATAACACACCTGGCCGCATTGGACCGTAGTTGCTACTGTGAACAACGTCCAACCGACACTACGTGTCTGACAGTGCCTCGATTAAATTGGAATTAGCATAACACCAGCCGGAGCGTGCAGAAAAATTCAGTAGCAGACTGTCTATGAAAAGTTAACTTGTTAGTTCAGACACGCCCCCTAGCGGGAGCATCGGCGCAACCGGGCTGATAACATCTTAATTACGTGCATGTAGCCACAAAAATAAAAAACATTTGACCATAAACAGACTTTTTTTCTGAAAAAGCACTAAAACTGCCACAGGCACACGTAATATCAAATGCCTGTGTTCAACAGTTCATTAGAAACGACCAAAAGAAAAACGTGGTGTGCCCCCTGCTGTGCCCCACCCCCTGACGCCTCCTCAAACTAATCGTCCATTTAAACATGCTATCTTTGCCAAAATGTCTTGTTATCTGCCATGAAAAAATCGTTATCTATCCAAACAACTAAATGATGACACTGAATAGTTTACCTGAGGATATTATTGTGGTTTATTTATGTACTCACATCACAGCACAAAACATGCCTCCATTTCCCACATCATATGATCTCAATCTTCTCGAGCTCCTCGTGGCCATGACAAATATATATTTTTTTAAAACATACCTGAATAATCAAAGCCATATATCTCTTCTACGAAACTGTGTAGTTTTTATTGGCCACAGTACATTGTATTCCTTGTTCTACCGTAATTTTCATGTCTAGTGCCCACAAACCAACCACTTCCTGTAACAGATGACCGCATTCAAAATGCCTGTTTCTCCAATCCAGTTACTACAAACTGATTGACACATATTCTATCCAATAGTACTCATTCTCATGTTTACAATGGTATGCCCATTGCCTGTCTTTGAATAATATTACGGTGTGATTGGTCCACGCGTAACCGAAGGTTCTCTGGTGCGCTTTCCATGCGCCAGAGAAGTCATTCCGAGCACAGGCTTTGCGCATTCAACACAAAACGTGGAGTTTGCCCATGGACACAATTGGAACAGCTGGATTGTGTCCTAGACATGACATGTAAGTATCTATATCTGCATTTATGTTTTCAGACACGCATAATACTATTAGTATGCACTTTGGTATGTTCTCACAATATTGGCTTGCCTATGTATTTTTCTGGCAAATTAGCCAGCCTGCTAGCATGCTCGCTAAAGTTAGCTACATGGTATTTTTGCTGTGTTGTGTGCTCGTAATGTAAACTATGTAAATACATATCTGTATGGATGGTTTCACACACGCATAATACTATTGGTATGCATTTTTGTACGTTTCCAAATTATTGGCTTGCCTATGTATTTGTCTGGCAAATTAGCAAGCCTGCTAGCAAGTTCGCTAACGTTAGCTACATGCTATTTTTGCTGTGTTGTGTCCTGATGTAAACTATACATGTCTGCATGTATTCGTTCACACACGCATAATACTATTAGCATACATTTTGGTATGTATGGCATGTTATATTTCTCCTGTTGTGTACTCTCTATGTCTGCATCTTTCTTGTTTTAGTTGCATATTGTGTTTGGTTATTTTACAATGTCTTTATTTTTTTTGCTGGATTGCTGAGTTGTTTGTAACATTTGCCAATTGATTTATTTTTTCCAGAGAGATGTCCCTGCAGGAGATGCATCTGTCCGCTCCCCACTCATTTCATCTCATCTGAACAGATCTCATCTCATCAGAACAGAACTCATCTCATCTTATCCCTCCACACCCACACCCCACTACACCACCACACACCTCCACACCCCACTACACCACCTCCACACACCACTACACACCTCCACACACCACTACACCACCTCCACACACCACTACAACACCTCCACACGCCTCCACACCCCACTACACCACCTCCACACACCACTACAACACCTCCACACCCCACTACACCACCTCCACACCCCACTACACCACCTCCACACACCACTACACACCTCCACACACCACTACACACCTCCACACACCACTACACCACCTCCACACACCCCACTACAACACCTCCACACGCCTCCACACACCACTACACCACCTCCACACACCACTACACCACCTCCACACCCACTACACACCTCCACACACCACACCACCTCCACACGCCTCCACACCACCTCCACACACCACTACACCACCTCCACACACCACTACACACCTCCACACACCACTACACACCTCCACACACCCCTACACCACCTCCACACACCACTACACACCCCTACACCACCTCCACACACCACTACACACCTCCACACACCACCTCCACACCCCACTACACACCTCCACACACCACTACACCACCTCCACACACCACTACACCACCTCCACACCCCACCACACACCTCCACACACCACTACACCACCTCCACACACCACTACACCACCTCCACACACCACTACACACCTCCACACACCACTACACCACCTCCACACACCACTACACACCACTACACCACCTCCACACACCACTACACACCTCCACACACCCACTACACCACCTCCACACGCCTCCACACACCACTACACCACCTCCACACACCACTACACACCTCCACACACCACCTCCACACCCCACCACACACCTCCACACACCACTACACCACCTCCACACACCACTACACCACCTCCACACCCCACTACACCACCTCCACACACCACTACACCACCTCCACTACACCACCTCCACACCCCACCACACACCTCCACAAAACATAAATGATGTACTTTTGGGTACAAAACCACGAAACATACATGATGTACTTTTATATGGATCTGGATAGGTTTTTGGGTATATTTTGGAGAGGCTATAGACCATCATATGTGTTGTCACAATAAATTACAATATATTACACTGAAATTAATTCAGAATGGTTTGCTGTAGTACAGAAAGCAAGAAAAAAGTATGAATTCTTGATGTACAGTGACAGGTACTGGATGTTGTATTTGGTGAGGTTGGAGAGGTTATGAGACACTTGGAGACGTCTAAAGGTACCATATGGAAACTGATGTGTAACACTTGTAAACTTTTGTCTATCTGCTTCAAATTTTTTACACACACTGTCAAGATGTTGTTGCATCAGGAAATGTAAATGTTAGTTTCCTATGACATTCAAAACCCAGTTCTACACTGAAACATAAAAAAACCACTAGGCGTTTTATGTTTTTTTCTGAAAAAAATGTTGGTTTTGCTGCTCTGAAATGTAAACTAAAATGACATAATAAAACACTTTAACTGATTGCATTTGATGGGCCAAGTGTCTTCTTTAATTTAAGCCATGAATGGTTATTATGCAATGTTTAGAACCATAGATATTCAAGTTTTAAATGGGACAGTGCAATATAGGCGGAAATTGTCAAAAATACCCTTCTGAATTAACAGGTTAATAAAAGATAATATGAAACAGCGCACGCTGCTAATTGTTTCAAACTGCAGCAACACAAAACTCCCTAGCTAGCGTTATTTAAGCAACATAGCTGCTACCCCTCATATAGCCTGACGTTACTCGAGGGCAATTTACGTTCAGAAAACCAAATACTGTAAATGTAACTTGCAATTACTCACCTGACAGTAAAATGTACTCCTACATATGTGCAGAAAAGCGGCGGTCTCTAAAGTCAACTGGGCTAGGCTACATGCTAGCTAGCTAGGTAGCTTGTAAAGTTGGCTTTAGAATCTCTGGTTGAGGCGAGGTCGTAGCTTAGATAAGAGGCGGCATGGCTAGCCGGCGGTTGCCTACACTACATTATGCTTGGAAACCCCATTTATTTGTTATATTAGAGCTAGACGCTGTTTAGTCCTTTATAAGCTTCGTAGAAAACAAAGTCAACATCGACTATCTGAATCAGCTGCTATCTAGCCTAAAACTAGATAGCAGCATAATGAAACAGGTCTTACCTTTGGGAGAGCTTCCATCAACTGGCGGGATCTATCCATGGGCGCGAAAAGCCTTGAGCAGAAATGTAACTAATTGATTAAAACAACAATCTCCAAATGAGTCAAATTTACTAATTTTCTGTATCTTTGATCCTCCTGGTGAAATTCAATTAAATACTACTGAGTTATTCACAGCAAATGTTATTCACGCAAAACTGAGTAAAATGCAATTAATACATTATTTTAAATTGTTGAATTCCACTCAATATGATTCCAAACTGCACATACCCTTTTTTACTGTGTACATATCACTATAATTTATTTATTAAATATTAATTAACCCCAGTCTCACTTTTTGCAGTGTGATAGGGCCCAGCGAAGTGGAGTAAATGGCAAAGAGAAGTGGTCCCATCACCGAGCCTTCACAATTAAATCGCTAATTTGCATATTAAATAAAATAAGATATATTTTGCCACAAAGCACAGATGTATTGAGCTTTCTGCACCACAGAGCCATCTGGATCTGGTGGGGCAGTGTACGTAGAAACGCCACGTTTCAATACATCTGTGCATTGTGGAAAAATGTCTGTGAAATGCTGCTCTCCGCTGTCCCTCCCTTTACCGTGAGATGATGTAAAGTGTGGTCACATTCAGAGGAAACAAGCTGTTTTGGCATCTGTCCCAGAACACAGTCATAAAATGCAAATACAGGTGGAGCATATACATTTCATAATTAGATAATCATCCTTACTTCAACATAGACATGTCACGTTGACACCTCTTGAAAATGATTGGCTGTTAGTTTATGAAGGGAAGGGAAGGAAACATGGCCTAACACTTGTTGAAGTTGTTATCTGCAAAAGTATTACGCAATATGTGTAAACTATTAAACATTCACAGCTGCATGATATCACAACTTGAAACAATATGGGGGGGGGGGGGGGGGGGGGGGGGGGTGTTATCCAAGTGCACCAACAAGGGCTTCTCACTTCTCAGGTCACACAGTCTCTCACAGAGGACTGGAAGCACACACACACACACACACACACACACACGTACCACAATACATACAGTCTGCACAAAGTCTCACAGAGGACTGGACCAAATCCGAGGAGGAATGCGGTAGGAACTCGTTTTTTTTTTGCGTTCTGAACACGTAGCGCAGGGGTGTACTTTAGAAGGAGCTATACACACACGTAGACAAACACAAACAAACACACACACACACACACACACACACACAGATAAGTACACAAATACACACACATAGACAAACACACACACACACACAGATACGTACACAAATATACACACACACACACACACACACACAGATACGTACACAAATATACACACACACACACGCTAGAGGTTGGATACCCGACCGGGGCCCGTCAGAGCCCGACAGGACCCGAAGGGCCAGGCCGAGTTCGGCCAAATAATTAGAAAATTGTACTCGGGCTTGGACACATCAGCGCGATAAGGCATTGAAAATTCCATATTTAAAATATCTTAATAAGTAGGGAAGTCAACGTGTCTGCTTCACATGATGCAGGAGTTCTTTTTTTTTTTGAATAAAATATATGACATTTAGGATAACAGCCTTCTGTGTGCAGGAATTTGTTTATGTCCTAACTGTGACAATGCGGTTACAGACGGCAAACGGGCATCATGGAAGAGGTTAAAAAGAAACTCATCTGGAGAGTTTAAAACAATACAAAACGAAGGGAAATCTACTGTATGGAGATACAGTATATCTGCGTATAGTCAATGCGGATTCTAATGAGGCTGTTGGATATGTCCAATGTAAGAAGTGTAAAGTGAAATATGATAGTAAGCGGACGGGTAATTCCACTCTTAAATGGTAAGACTTGTTTGTTGTGCCTCCTCTGGTGTAGCATATAACGTGAGTTTTATTTAGGCCTGGCAAATGCCTGGCGTCTGTAATGTGTAGGCTATTTCATTCAGTTAGGTTTGGGCTTCTTGCAATGTGAATTATTTAATTTCAATATGCTTATTGGCTCTCTTGTGCGTCTAACAGCGGTTGTTTGTGTGAGCGAGTGCATTTATCTGTTGATGCCGGTTTTCTTATTGATCTTTAATAATATTTAGTAGAGACCTGGCGTGTTTAATGTGTACCATTTTATTTCGTTAGGTTGGGCTTTTTGCAATGTGAATAATTTCCATTCAGTAGCCTGTGCTTATGGGCCTCTTGTGCGAGCCTGTGCATTTAACGGCGCTTGTTTGTGTGAGTGAGTGCACTCGTCGTATTCATAAAAAACGTACGTAAATGTATGAACAGTTGAGACATTGACTCCGTCGGACTCGGGTCGGGTTCGGACAAAATATTTTAGTGGCTGTCGGGGTCGGGCCGGGCTCGGTCACTACTCTGTCGGACGCGGGCCGGTCTCGGAGAGAAAAATTTGTGTTGCCAATGCGAGTGTACAGCTTATACTAGGAACCTGCTGAGATGGTTCATGAACTGTTTGGTTCTGCCAGATTAAGCTGCACCCCTACATGCTCACTGCTCACTGTTCTCCTCTTTTTCTGGGGTGCAGGTCAGGACTGCGCTGGGAAGAAGCCAGTCATTGATCCCCCCAGTCTGGTGGTGAAGTATGGAGGTCCAGCCACAGCAAACTGTAGCGCTCAGTCCAAAGCATTAATAATAGGCTGGGAGTCAACAGTGGGAGCTAAAACGGAAGAAAACACACAGCAGCTGGTGTGGAGTGTGCCCAGCGTCACTGAATGGGCACTGGGGCGTGGCATAAAGTGCTTCACCAGTTCTGAAGAGCACGGGCAATGCGAGACTGATCTACCCATCACCATCTACAGTAAGTGAATCTGTTGGGCCCTGCCATAGAGTCTTGTATGCTGTCTATTTTATTAAGCTGTTCATGACGTTTTTATTGTATGAATCTATTGTTTGATCGTTGTTTCTTTGCTTCACTACCTTAGAACAGAAGATGGAATAGAATTTGTAAAGTTCTAGATCTACCAACTCACTTGTAAAATGTCATTGGAACTCACAATGGGGTAGCTTAGGTTGAAATGAAACTAATGACCCATGCTGCTTTTAAGCAAACACATACAGTACATGAATGTAAAATGTGTGTGTGTGTGTGTGTGTCCTGACAATATGACCATTCAACATACGGTATACGTGTGTTGTGTTTACATTGTGTGTTATTGTGTGTGTATTGTGTTAGTTCACTTTTAGCTAACTTATGTGTATGGTCGGTATGTACAATAAGAACAAATGGCATAACGGGTATACTGTTATTATCAGTTGTCATTATTAACATCAATGTTATTTGTCTCTCTATCCATCTCTCCATCTCTCTATCTCTATCTGTGTGTGTGTACCTCTACAGAAACTCCAGAGAATGTGATCCTTAGGGTATTAAACGACACTGGTCCACTACTTGAGGGACAGGAGTACTGGTTGCAGTGTGTTGTTGAGAGCGTTGCTCCAGCTAACAACCTCATTGTCATCTGGTCCAGAGGGGACACTGAGCTGAAACGCTCAGGCTTCCCTCAGTTCTTTATTGAGGGCGACGAATCTAAAAACGTCACTGTGGCAACTCATCTGAGTCTTACAGCTTCCAGAGAGGACCATGGAGCCTCCTACCGCTGTGCAGCCAAACTGGATCTGAACACAGCTGAGTTCATCCCTGAGACCAGATCTAGTATCCAGCTGGAAGTTTATTGTAGGTCTTTCAAAATATAAATAAAAACATAGCAGAGATTTGTTACAAACTGAGCTAGTTCTGGTAGAAGATTTTTTTATGTATTATATATATAAATATATATAATGTTACCTTGCTGCTATTACACCTGAATTTCCCTACAGGGATTAATAAAAGTTGATCTTATCTTATCTTATCTTATATTATATAAATTTATATTATATATAATACCTCTAACAAAGACTATATTATATATAATATATATATATTAAATACCCTCAGACCAGATCTAATATCTTGCTGGAAGTAGTATGTTGTGCATCCATTGATGTTTATATCACTGTTGATACATCAACATGTTTCTCTGTTCCTACTCCCCTTACCCCTGTAACAGTAAACCTTTGAGCACAGTGTATACCCACTAAACTGGTCTTGTTTGTATCATGTATTTACCACCGGATGTCTGTATATATATTATGTACACCTACCAAATGCAGGATATGTACAACACCTGTTGTTTCCCATCCCCTTCTGCCACACAACCCTCCCCCATCCCCCCTTCCTATCTCCAATTGAATTGAATACGCAGGACATTTCTGCAAACAAAACATTTTTTTTCATGAAAATGACTCATTGTAGTGTTGTAGCTCCCCCTTGTGTAAATTTGTAATTCTTATAATTTCTCCTCCTATCTCTTGGAAGACAAACCCAGGGTGATTAAAACCAGTGGGAATGTGACCATCGACGCTGGCAACAAACTGGAGTTGATGTGCGAGGCTGATGCCAACCCCAGGCCCTCATATCAATGGAGACACAAGGGTGTGGTGTTACCGAATAAGGACAAGAACACACTCCTGATTGACTCTGCCACTGCAGACAACGCGGGTGTTTATGAGTGCGTCATCAGCAACACTCAAGGACAGGCCTCTGCTGTGATGAGCATCGAGGTGAAGGGTGAGTTGGATGCTGAGACCTCCTTCACATGTTTCATTACTGCATTCATCAGTGCACCAATGGCATTCTTTTTTAGGTTTCAGTGCACCAAGGCTGAACGACTCATCTCTTTCTAACCCCTCTAACCTCTCTAGCTGAATAAATGTTCATCTCTGTCTAATATGTACAAGTGTCAATACTCATGCTATGTCCTATATCTGTCTCTCTCTTTTTTCTCTCTCTCTCTCTCCCTCCCTCTCTTTCACTCCCTCTCTCTCTCTCCCTCTCTCTCTCTCTCCCTCCCTCTCGTTCACTCCATCTCTCTCTCTCCCTCTCCCTCTCTCTCTGTCCCACTCCCTCTCTTTCTCTCTCTCAGGCAGCCATGTGGGACTAATAATTGGTATAGTGGTTGCAGTGCTGATCCTGGTAGTAGCCGTTGGGGTCCTGGTCTGGTGGCGGCAATCCAGAGGAGGCAGAATTCTGGTACCCTCCGGATGAGGACACCTCACCCCCCAGTAGAGAGCACCTGATGACTTCATTCAGTTTAAATTAAGTGTGCATACAGGGACACATGGAGGGCCGTATCCCATTGGATAGGTGGCCCCCTAAAATGATTCATGTGTTTGTACCCAGATTTACATACACGCGTTTGCTTTAATAGTTGGAATTGTACTGTTGGTATATGTGGGGGAATCACTAAGAAGAAACTTGTTTGTGAATCATTTTTTGTATTGTACATTCTGCTATACCATAATGGTATACTGTACTTGATCTTTTTTGAAGCTGTGAACATATTATATATGGTGATGAACATATTAAACAATGACAAATTGAAAATTGACTTAATATCCTTCAGTTGCCTCCATCATTACTGCTTGCCCCAATCAGCAGGGGTCAAGTACAAGGTGTTGCCATGGTTAGAAAACATTCGATGAGGGAATCTGGTCACTTTATTAACAAGATCATGGATGACAAACTGGTACAGTGTGAGACTTTTAGTGTCTTTAATGTGGGGCGAGGAATAGCAATAAAGCATCTGGGGCACATTCCAATGCCCGAGGGCCCATTTAAGCATGTGGTAATAGATGATATGGGTCGGAAAATATAAAAAAAAACTGAAAATACAGGTATTTGTTGGTAGTAATGGACGCGTTTTCATGATGGGTGCACCGACAATGTAGTTTCTGCTGATGACATTCACATATTCCTTCCTTGATAGAAACAAATGAGTAAAAGAGTTTTGGAACCGAACTCAGAAAATGAGATTTAATTCTTTACACAGGAAATTCTGTCTTGATTAAGCATTCCGGAAACAATGGTAAGGTATTTGTTGAAAACATGGGGTAAAATAATGCAATCTCTGGGGATGAAGAGAAGGTTAGGGTGTGTTTAGCACCCCCAGAGCCAGGGTCTGGTTAAATGTACAAATGAAATTTTGAAAGCCAAAACAGTGAAAATATGTGTATCATTAAACCTAACTGGTTGGATCCTCTATTCATTGTATTGATGCACACAAGGTCACAAAGAAACCGCACTACGCATCTCACGCCACATGAAATGCCCATAGGGAGGGCTATGCCCACACCCCGTATTCAGGGGGATGACAGGGGTCCACCCCTGGAGCATCTCCAGAGAGAAATCAGAAGTTATGTGCAACAGTTGTCATTAATCTATGAGATTATTTATACACAGGTGAGGAGACGAGAACCATTCAGCAACCCACAGGTGGATGAATACGAACTGGTTCAGCCTGGGGACTGGGTGTATGGGAAGGTGTTCAAACAGAGGAGCCTCCAGCGAACAGAGGTGAGAGGTCAAGGTTCAAGTGGGTGGTATTATTTAAAATGTTGTTGTAGAGCTTTAGTACCACAAGGTGGCGGGACAGCCATAGCTCGACAAGCAGACCGAGGGTAGAATGGAGAGAATTCTGATGCAGCAGCTCGACCTGAACGAGAGGCTGGTGAGGTCAATGAAATGCCGCAGTTCATGGATGTCTCCTACCCTTGGGGGGGGGAAAGGAAAAATAGATAGAATAGATAACGTAGCTATGTCAGTTATCGGACAGTGTCAAACATCGGCCATTCTGTTAAACAATCAAAATGCTAAGTTTAATAATGAATTAACAATCGATATGCTCAGTTTAATAATAGGTTAACATGACAACGCGAACGTTTGGCGATAACACACGCCGTCCGATAATTAACACCGTTACGATAACGTAGCAATTGCTGAGGTGAGTAGTGAAGAAGGGTCAGGAGGCGAACCTGACTCCATCAGGGACACGTGGAATCTGGATGAGCAGATCACGGGTGTCTAGGATTGAAGAAAGCATGCAAGGGTCAAGGGTCAAGTATTAGCCTGCTTCGCCATCAGGGCGGCCGTGCGGGAAACCGCAGACACGACCTCTGACCCTCCGGCAGGCTCAAACAAAGTTGAAGACATCTCCAACGTTGAAAGATTTTCTCTGTGTCACCTACTTTTGCTACATACATGCAGTCAAACATGAAGATAACTGACATATATACATACAGTGTATGATGTTTTATTATAACAATGTGATATAGTTGGAGACAGTATTCATTACGGGTACAGCAGGTACATGAGGTCTTATCCAACTTAATTACTTAAGCACTGAAAAAAAAATGGTGAGATATTTATACTAAACCTGTTAACACTGTTTGATTTATTTGCACTACATTGAATGTTGACTTAGGGAAATAGAGGACCACCCCAGGGAAGGTTTTAAGCTTCTGGCCAAACATATCATATCTCTGGGAGCCTGTTTCTCCCAACACTTATGGTGCCTTCTTTAAGTTGACCTGTAGTCCACACTGTTCTGATTGTATACCTTTCCAAATGGTTCATCAATCATACCATTTGTACTTTTGTATCTGTGATTTGTGGGAATCTGACCATCTGGGAGTGCCCCAGTGGCTATGCAATCATAGTTTGTGAGCACATCTAGTGTCCTACTGAGACATTAAGCTATGTAAGAACACCTATAGTTCTCTCTTTCTCAGCTTGCCGTGCAGGAAGTTCTGTGCTTCATTTCTAGCAGCGTACAACACAGGATGTGTGTTCTTCAATGATTACATCCAGCTCCTGCCTACAACCCTATCTTGTAATGGTCCTTTGTAATTGTATCTTACTATTATCATTAGGCTACTGTGTCGGCTGTAGGCCTAATTCCAAGGTTACTTTGGTGAATTTATTTAGAAATAGGCCTCCGTCTATTTATGACACAGTCTCATTGAGCTAGCTTGATAAGACGTTGCTGATGAATGTTACAATAATTGTATTAATTTGGTTAAAACATTTATCTTGCATGGGTTGTGTTAAGTGGATATAGCCCAGGTGCCTGTTATAGGTGCCAGGACCGTTAGTTATTCTTGAATACTTTTGAGAGTTCCGTTTAAAAACTTCCGTTTAAAAGTTGGAGCATGACAAGCACGAGATAGACCTCTGGAAGTTAGCCTGCGTTGCAGAAGTTTGATGTGTATGTCAATGAGGTCATTGCAGATAAGATAGAATCAGGTTCAGAAATGAAAATCGTTAAAAAAAAATGTTGTCCAACTCCAGATGACCTCATCTTTGTCCAGTGGACTTTTTATGAGTCAAGTAAGAAATCTTTATTTCACTTGAAACAATGAAGAACGCCTATTGTTCTCTTGTTTATGATATATTTGTTGGACAGTGCAATGTATATATCTCCAGGAAATGATGAGGGGAAAACATACTTCAGCAAGTTTCAGAATCAGAATCAGAATCAGAATTGTATTCATTGCCAAGTAGGTTTACATCTACCTGGAATTTGCTCTGGTGTATAGGTGCATACAGTAAACATAAAACATAAAAACACAATAAGTACTACACATTAGAAAAAGTACTACACATAAGAAAAAAAAACACTATATAGAAAATAAAAATATATAAAAAATATATATAAAAATGTAAAGTAAAAGGAAAATGCAAAACAGGAGTGCAATGTGAATGTGCAATGTGCAATGTAATGTGTGTTAATGTAACACAGACTTGAGGCGTGGCGTGGGGGCAGAATAAGAGTCCAAGTTTCCATTTTGGTTTAGTCAGTTTTACCAGGCTGTCCCTAGCAACCCACACAGTTCTTGCCACTAGGCATTCTGATTGTCTCGACCTCTGAACACAAGATGGATTTCTTCCTTTGGGGACTACTCTGGATCACTGTTCTGTGTCCAGTGGATTATTATGTGTCAAGTAAGAAAGCTTTATTCCTCTTGAAAAAATGTAAGAGAACACTTATTGTTCTATCTTTCTCAGTTTGCTGGTGTACAGGAAGATCTGTGTTTCACTTCACGAAGCGCAGAACACAAGAAGTGTGTGTGGGTGTATGTGTGCTAACACAGATTAAAGCAGAGCTTTCCATTAACTTACTTGAAATTCTTCAATGATTACATCCAGTTCCTGCCTACAAGCCTCTCTTAAAATGCTTCTTTGTAATTTTATCTTACGATTATCATCAGGCTACTGTGTCGACTGTAGGGCCGCCCAATTCCAAAAGGTTACTTTGGTGAACTTATTTAGAAATAGGCCTCCATGTATTTATGACACAGTCTCATTGAGCTAGCTTGATGAGACTTTAGTGATGAATGTTACAATCATTTCATTAATTTGGCCAAAACATTTATCTTGCATGGGTTGTGTTACAGTTTTTCTCAATTGCTAACACACATTTTTTGAAAGCATGCCTCGTTTCCTCAAAACTCTAAACACAAATCCCAAAACCACTCACACAAAATGCAAAACCCTTTATACATCCTGCAAAAGGCAACTTTGCTTTCAAAACAGTGTTATGTCACCTCAAAAGGGTACTTTGTTTTCTAATGACAAACACAGCCCATTATATGAGTAGACATTCTAAGCATCGATTGAACACTGATGTGCTCAATGGAAAACACTACTATGAAATGGGAAAACACCAGTATGAAGGCCTTATCAGGAACATTATGTTACTATACGCTTACTCCTGTAGTAAAATATAACTGTATAATGTTTTTACGCAAATATAAAACAACACACAAATATACAGTAACAACTAAAATATTTCTTTATTTTTTCCAAAAGTGCTGTAGACTATACATCACAGCAAACACAAATGAATGTGTAAATGATTTGCACAGAACAAACAATAGGATATAGGCCAGTACAGTCAACAAAAAAAAGAAAGAAAAATGTAAAATAAAAAAGGACAAAAAACTACTGCATCCTGTTCTAGCTCAAGACAATATTGACAATGTGCTCTCAGAAATAGACCTACACAGTGTTGTGAATGTTGTTGCATTTTGTGTGAGTGGTTTAGGGATTTGTGTTTAGAGTTTTGAGAAAACGAGGCATGCTTCATGTGTGTAAGCAATCGAGAAAAACTGTAACATTGGATTGGATTACAATACAGTACAGTAATGTGTCAGTGCTGATAGGACGCAATCAGTTGTGAAAATGTATATGACTTACTTGCACATAGTCATAGCATAACTGTTTGACTGTCGGAGTTTCTGACAAAAGGCACCCTGTACACCTGCTTTATTCTCAAGGTGTTCCGCCTTAGAACACAGTCCACTGTGGCTAGGCTCACTGTATTGATGTTTAGGAATATGTCTTGGTCATCAATGGTTGCACTTTGTATTTGTTTACGTAATTTTACAGATACAGTACAATGGAAAATACAAGAATACTATGCTCCCGATAAGGCATTCAAACTAGTGTTTTCCTGTCATAGTAGTGTTTCTTACCTATTCCCTCTTCTGAATGTCCAGAGAATGGATGCAACTGAGAAGCGGCTTATATTTGGTTGAACCCTCTGGCCAGCCTCCTGCATGGTCAAACCATGGTTGACCATATGGTTGACCACAGTGGCCCAAATCTCATCAGAGATAATGGCTCTCCTTCTTGCTCTTTCTCTTCATCCTCTTCCTCCTCCTCCTCCTCCTCCTCCTCCTCTTACTCTCACTCCTCTGTCTTTCTGATCACCTCTCACTTCAATGTTGCCATCAATTGTTCTCCAAACCAGGAGCTAACCTGTGGCCATCATATTGCTAAAGCTTTGATTTAAAATTGCACAACAGCCTTTGGAATGGAAGTTTTGCCAATTGAATAGCAGTGTGTTCTGTCTGAACACAAGGAGGTTTTGGCATTGATGAAGTGTGCAAAGTAGAGAGGATGGTGTTTAGTGTTTGGAAGAAAGTGTGGTTAACAATTGAAATTTGTGTCTAAAGCACATAATTGTGTGTTGTGTTTTGAAGAAAGTGCGGTTAACAATTGAAATTTGTGTCTAAAGCACATAATTGTGCTTATAGTTTAGCAGAATTGGTTTAGGGAGTTGGCACATGAGTTACAGGTTGTGGTCATTGTGCCATAAGTTCCAGTTTTTGAATGTAATCAATCGAGAAAAACTGTAAGTTGATATGGCACAGGTGCCTGTTATAAGTGCCAGGACCGTTAATTATTCTTGAATACTTTTGAGAGTTCCGTTTAAAAACTTCCGTTTAAAAGTTGGAGCATGTGCCAAGCACGAGATAGACCTCTGGAAGTTAGCCTGCGTTGCAGAAGTTTGATGTGTGTGTCAATGAGGTCACTGCAGATAAGATAGAATCAGGTTCAGAAATGAAAATCGTTAAAAAAAAATGTTGTCCAACTCAGCTGACCTCACTCCTTACTCACTCTTTCAGGTTGTGCAGTTTAGAAAACATAAATAGTTCACTAAAATAACTGGAAATGACTGACACTTTCTGAACTTGAATTTCCCACTTCAGTCAGGAGAGTCAGGTGCAGCTGCTAGTGCTTCTCTGGAGCGGATACAGAAAGGCATCAGAGGGTTAGCCAGGCTTGTGGGAGGGTAAGAAAGAGGACATTGCAGATGAGATCCACCTGAACTACATAGTCACGCATCAAGATCTAGAGTCAGGTGTTGGGAATGCGAGAGTGCAGCTAATACTTACAGTTTTTCTCGATTGATTACATTCAAAAACTGGAACTTATGGCACAATGACCACAACCTGTAACTCATGTGCCAACTCCCTAAACCAATTCTGCTAAACTATAAGCACAATTATCTGCTTTAGACACAAATTTCAATTGTTAACCGCACTTTCTTCAAAACACAACACACAATTATCTGCTTTAGACACAAATTTCAATTGTTAACCACACTTTCTTCAAAACACTAAACACCATCCTCTCTACTTTGCACACTTCATCAATGCCAAAACCTCCTTGTGTTCAGACAGAACACACTGTTATTCAATTGGCAAAACTTCCATTTCAAAGGCTGTTGTGCAATTTGAAATCAAAGCTTTAGCAATATGGCCACAGGTTAGCTCCTGGTTTGGAGAACAATTGATGGCAACATTGAAGTGAGAGGTGATCAGAAAGGCAGAGGAGTGAGAGTAAGAGGAGGAGGAGGAGGAAGAGGATGAAGAGAAAGAGCAAGAAGGAGAGCCATTATCTCTGATGAGATTCGGGCCACTGTGGTCAACCATATGGTCAACCATGGTTTGACCATGCAGGAGGCTGGCCAGAGGGTTCAACCAAATATAAGCCGCTTCTCAGTTGCATCCATTCTCTGGACATTCAGAAGAGGGAATAAATAAGAAACACTACTATGACAGGAAAACACTAGTTTGAAT
>NC_045175.1:9655185-9662685 GCF_900700415.2 Clupea harengus | reverse complement strand
TCTCTCTCTCTGTGACCTCTGTCTCTCTCTGTCCCTCTCCCTCATAAAAAATTCGGTAACATCTATTTTTTTTACAAATAACTTACTGTGTGCCTCTTGCATTGTTGTCATGCATGTAAGGATAACGGTGTGCGAGTGTGTGTGTGTGTGTGTGTGTGTGCCTGAGAATGTGGGGGTGCATGTGTGTATGTATTTGTATTTATGTGAGCAAGGGCGTTTGCATATGGTCCATAGGGACTAGTCACGACCAAAGTTTGGGAAAGACACAATTGTCCCTGTGGGTAGAAGAAGTGTAAATTCTTCAGTTTACTAATGGATTAACATGACAACATGAACGTTTGCCGATAACACACGCCGTCCGATAATTAACACCGTTACGATAGGAAGTTAGCTCACGTAAGATTGTAATTTAAGCTAACCAATTAAATAACTTTCGCACAAAAAAAAAACATTGATTATGTGTGTTTATGATGTGTAACATATATCCTTTATCAATCACTCACGTTATTGACGTTTATGTTATTTACCGCTACAGATTACACCTAACACAAGTGTAATTCAGTTGCTATTAATGTTGAACAGCAGCGTTAAACGTGACACCACATTAAAAGTCAGGCAAACGACATTGTAGCTCAGCGAAAAAGTAAAGGTCCTGGTATTAGCCAATGGTGTTTTCCGTTCCTGCCTGGTAACTAATCTTAACCAATCAAACATTTTAGAATTACATCCGGTAGGCCGATCGTCTAGGGTCTACCCTTCGTCTACCGTCAGTCCCCACCAATATTTTGTTAATGTTAATTGCCTGTTAGAAAATGATTTTGCACAATATATTTGCAAACTCATTCGTATTATTAAAATATAATGCATACATTTAATTTTTTTAAAGAACATAACAGAGATTCATTACAAACTGAGCTAGTTCTGGTAGACTATTTGTTTTTATCATATACAGTATAGTATATATATAATGTCACCTAACTGCTATTACACCTAAATTGTCCTACGGGGATTAATAAAGGTTGATCTTATCATATCTTATATGTATATATATATACAGACATGGACAAAATTGTTGGTACCCTTCATTTAAAGACAGAAAAACCCACAATTGTCACTGAAATAACTTGAAACTGACAAGCTCCAGTTTTGTCTCATCTGTCCAAAGGACATTCTCCCAGAAGTCCTGTGGCTTGTCAATATGCATTTTGGCAAATTCCAGTTTCGCTTTTATATGATTTGCTTTCAACAGTGGTGTCCTCCTCGGTCGACTTTGGCTCAAACAGCGACGGATGGTGCGATCTGACACTGATGTACCTTGACCTTGGAGTTCACCTCTAATCTCGTTGGAAGTTGTTCTGGGTTCTTTGGTTACCATTCGTATTATCCGTCTCTTCAATTTGACATCAATTTTCCTCTTGAGGCCACGTCCAGGGAGGTTGACTACAGTCCCCTGGACCTTAAACTTCTGAATAATATGTGCAACTGTAGTCACAGGAATATCAAGCTGCTTGGAGATGTTCTTATAGCCTTTACCTTTAACATGCTTGTCTATAATTTTCTTTCTAATCTCCTGAGACAGCTCTGTCCTTAGCTTTCTGTGGTCCATGTTCAGTGTGGTACACACCATGATACCAAACACCACAGTGACTACTTTTCACCCTTTAAATAGGCAGCCTGACTGATTACAAGTTTGAAGACACCTGTAATGCTTATTAGAGGACACACATTAGTTTAACATGTCCCTATGGTCAAATTATTTTCAATCTTTTCTAGGGGTACCATCATTTTTGTCTAGGCCAGTTTAATTCGTTTTTTTTTAATTATTATTCTGTTGAACCACAATTCAAAAGCAATGTCTGATTTTCATTAGTTCATTTTCAGTAAATTTGTATTTATTATTACTTTTGTCAGTTTCAAGTTATTTCCGTGACCATTGTGGGTTTTTCGTCCTTTAACGGAAGGGTACCGACAATTTTGTCCACGTCTGTATATATATATATATCTTATGTCAGGCCAGATCTAATATCTAGCTGGAAGTAGGTTGTGCATCCATTGATGTTTCTAACACTGTTGATAGGCAGGACATTTCTGCAAACATTTCATGAAAATTACTCATTGTAGTGTTGTAGCTCCCCCTTGTGTAAATGTGTCATTCTTATCATGTCTATCTCTTGGAAGACAAACCCAGGGTGATTAAAACCAGTGGGAATGTGACCATCGACGCTGGCAAGAAACTGGAGTTGATGTGCGTGGCTGATGCCAACCCCAGGCCCTCATATCAATGGAGACACAAGGGTGTGGTGTTACCGAATAAGGACAAGAACACACTCCTGATTGACTCTGCCACTGCAGACAACGCGGGTGTTTATGAGTGCGTCATCAGCAACACTCAAGGACAGGCATCTGCTGTGATGAGCATCGAGGTGAAGGGTGAGTTGGATGCTGAGACCTCCTTCACATGTTTCATTACTGCATTCCTTTTTAGGTTTCAGTGCACCAAGGCTGAACGACTCATCTCTTTCTAACCCCTCTACCACCTCTAACAAGGAATAAAATGGCTACAAATGGCTGATTATGCCTTTGTGTGCACCCAATACATTTTCATCTCTGTCTCTAAATGTACATATGTTAAACAGCTAGTGTGACCACTGTCACATGACACATATCAATACTCATTAATACTCATGCTATGTCCTATGTCTGTCTCTCTCTCTATCTCTCTCTCTCACCGTCCCTCTCTCTCTGTCCCATTCTCTCTCTCTCTCGCTCTCCCTCTCTTTCACTCTCTCTCTCTCTCTGTCCCACTCTCTCACTCCCTCTCTCTCTCTCCCTCTCTTTCATTCTTTCTCTCTCTCTCACCGTCCCTCTCTCTCTGTCCCACTCCCTCTCTCTCTGTCCCGCCCTCTCTTTAACTCCCTCTCTCTCTCACTCACGATCCCTCTCTCCCTCTCTCTCTCCCTCTCTCTATCTCTCACCTTCCCTCTCTCTCTCTCCCTCTCTCCTTCTCTCTGTCCCACTCCCTCTCTGTCTCTCTCTCAGGCAGCCAGGTGGGACTAATAATCGGTATAGTAGTGCTGATCCTGGTAGTAGCCGTTGGGGTCTGTTTGGGGCGCAGGTTCTGGTTGGGGCACCGGGTCCAGTCTGGTGGCGGCGCGGCAAATAGTAATTGAGCACCACTCAGAAGAGAGCACCTCCATGGGAAATTACATCAGTAGGAGCGGCAGAAGAGCCAATCAAAGATCCCATTAGAGCCAAGAAGAGCCAATCAAAGATTCCATTAGAGCCAAGAAGAGCCAATCAAAGATCCCATTAGAGCCAAGAAGAGCCAATCAAAGATCTCATTAGAGCCAATCAAAGATCTCATTAGAGCCAAGAAGAGCCAATCAAAGATCCCATTAGAGCCAATCAAAGATCCCATTTGAGCCAAGAAGAGCCAATCAAAGGTCCCATTTGAGCCAAGAAGAGCCAATCAAAGGTCCAATTAGAGCCAAGAAGAGCCAATCAAAGATCCCATTAGACATCAGACCCAAAATTATGACTGCATTAAGTTTAAATTAAGTGTGCATACAGGGACACTTTGAGAGCTGTAATCCTGCGTTCAGCATAGCAGATGTGTGGCCCCCTAAAATTATTCATGTGTTTGTACCCATTTAGTGTGAACAGGTAGGTGGTAAAACCTGCTAGGCTCTAGGCCTGCCGCACCTCCACCGGTGCCCATTGGGCTAGCCGCGGGGTCATTAGCCGGGGACCACCTTTCACAGATGTTTCGCCCCTTATCCCGGAACATCTCCTGGTGGCGGGGCAGTGAACAGGGAAGTCTCCCAGTCTCCCCCCGCAGCTAGCCTTCCTCAGGAGTTGCTCGCTCCCCATGCCTTATCCCGCCTCCTTAACCAAAGCCAAAAACTTGCCTTCTCTGCTTCCTCAGACAGCTCTCTGGTGGCTTTGTGTAGCTCCTTGCCCCTCAGCCCTAGCTCTTTAAGTAGGCGAGTCATTGAGCTTCTCAAAAACCCCCTCGTGCCAACCTCCACTGGAAAGAGTTGTGTCCTCCAACCGCACTCCGCAACCAGGTCAGAGTACTTTGCCCTCTTCCTTTCGTGGGCTCCCTCCATCCCCTCCTCCCATGGCACCATCAGCTCCACAAGCAGCGCAGATTTCTCCGTCTTGGCCCACAGGACCACATCTGGCCTCAGTGTGATGCTGTGGGCCAAGACGGAGAAATCTGCGCTGCTTGTGGAGGTTGGCACGAGGGGGTTTTTGGGAAGCTCAAGCAGGTGGAGCCTAGCAGGTTTTACCACCTACCTGTTCACACTAAATGGGTACAAACACATGAATAATTTTAAGGGGCCACACATCTGCTATGCTGAACGCAGGATTACAGCTCACAAAGTGCCCCTGTATGCACACTTAATTTAACCTTAATGCAGTCATCATTTTGGGTCTGATGTCTAATGGGATGCTGGTCTCCTTCTGACAGTGTCCCCCTTTTCCCCTTCCCTAAGGAAATGGGTCCACTGCTGGCTCCCCGGCTGCCTCCCAGCGCTTGCCTCTTGCCTTTTCCTCTCCACCACCTGTGCCAGTTTCCTCAGCACCTGATCGTGCCGCCATCCGTACCTGCCCTGGGATAGCGCGGTCTTGCATCCTGACAGAGTGTGTTGTAGAGAAGCATTGATGGTCCCACAGAGGTCACAGGCCTGCTCCGTGCCCAGCCACTGTTGGAGGTTTCGGGGGGAGGGCAGAGTGTCGTAGGTTGCCCTGATGAGGAAGATGAGTCGAGCCTGTGGCAGTTTCCAGAAGTCTGCCCAGCTCACCACCCGACCCGCAACCCCCTCCTACGTCGTCTAGCGTCCCTGCTGCCCCTGCGCCACTGCCTTGACCCTGTACTCTTCCTCTGCCATCTTTGTCACCTCCGAGACAACAAGATCCTTCCTCTCCTTCCTGATAGCTCTGGACCACAGAATAGGCAGATCTCCCCACCCAAGGCCAGCGCCCCCCGTCTGGATTCTGCCCACCATGTAACTCCTTAGTGGGGGGAGCTTCCGTCCTGTAGGCAGACAGGCTCCTCCCACCACATGTCTTGCTCCAATCAAGATCACTTCAAAAGCTGTGATGAAGAGGACGGGGATTTACATGCACACGTTTGCTTTATTAGTTGGAATTATACTGTTGGAATATGTGGGGGAGTCACTGAGAAGAAACTTGTTTGTGAATATTTTTTTGTATAGTACATTCTTCTATACCATAATAGTTTATTGGATATTTTTTGAAGCTGTGAACATTTTATATTGGATATGGTGATACAGTTTTTCACAATTGTTAACACGTTTTTCAAAACAATAACGGCTTTCTCAAAACTGCACACAGAAAACTGAAAACCTCACACACAAAATGCTAAACCTGACACTCCCTTTGCAAGATGACTCTTTGCCATCAAATCTCTTAACTGTTCACAAAATGGAACTCGTGTTTTCATTTGCTACACACAGCCATATTTTCAAAAGACACACACATACATTCATTGAGTACACACAACTAAGCATTTGCTGCACATTACCAAGCATTTAGAGCACACTGCAGTGCTAAATTGGAACACACCATATGAATGAGCCATTTCTCCTTTTGTAAAATGTCTCAGTGTAGGCCTACTTTTTTCAGTCAAACATAAAACAGCACACAAATATGCAGCAAAAAAAGTTTTATTTTTCGGTACACACAGAGAACAGTACAGTACTGTAAACCGTGTGATACCGTTGTTCTTGCAAACCATATTTACAATTTCAGTCTCCTGTTCCGCGGTGAAAGTGTGTGTTCTTCCTCCACGGTGTGGTTCACTTTCATTCCGGCAAAATACTAATACTGTGAGCACAATGTATTCTATTGATATGCAGTATTACAGTACACAAGGCAAATAGATTTCGTACCTGTTCTCCATCCTGAAGCTTCTAATGATGGCAGCAACTGTGAAGCGGCTGAGATTTGGTTGGACACTCTGGCCAGCCTCCCTCATGCTCAAACCATGATTGAGCACATGGTCTACCACAGCGGCCCAAATCTCATTAGAGATGACCATTCTCCTTCCTCTTTATCCTCCTCCTCCTCCTCCTTCTTCTCCTTGTCCTTCTCATCCTCTTCCTCCTCCTTGTCCTCTTCCTCCCCCTTCCCCTTGTACCCGTCCTTCTTCTTGTCCTCCTCTTCCTCCTCTTCTCACTCTTACCCCTCTCCTTCTCTGGTTGTTGATCTCTTCAAAGTTCTCCATTGTTTACCAAACAAAACAGAGGCTCAAGGCACTTGTATGCTGCAGTCCTCATTGCAAATTGCTCAATCGACCTGAATGTTTAGAGATTTGACTATTTGTGTGTTGATGCTTTGAGATTTTACTTGAGAAGTGTGTGCAACAACTGAACAATGTGTGTAGTGTTTTGACAACAAGGTGATGTGTAATTGACATCAGAGTGTAAACAAGGAAAATCAGAGTCTAATGCAGATAAGGGAGTGTGAAGTAGTGCCAAATTGGGTCGAGCGATAGGTACATGAAGTGAAGGTTATGCAAATTGTGCCGAATTTTCGCTTTTTGTGTGTTAACAACGGTGAAAAACTGTAAACATATTAAACAATGACAAACGGAAAATTGACTTGATATCTTTTATTTGCATCCATCATTACTGCTTGCCCTGCTTCAACAGGGGTCAAGTACAAGGTGTTGCCATTGTACGTTTTAGTCTCATTACGAAGTAATGCCTCTAATAATGCCAGAGTCTAAGGTAAAATGTAGCATTTCTTCTTCTAGGGGATGATCCAAAAAAGACCCTTCAACTGTCCCTTAAACTCTACTGCCATCTACAGGTCAAATTTGTATTTATAATTTTGGTTATTGATTTCTACAAGACCTTAATATTTGTAAAATGAAACATAATAGAATGCTATACAATATAAAACATTCTGCATATTACATGTTTAGTTATTACAGATACGGCACAATTATCAGCTCAGCTCAGCTCCACCTCCCCGTTTAAATGCAGGCTACTTGATAATCTTATTCCATTGGCTTACACCTCATAATGAGTAGGCTAGCCTTACATGCTGCCTGACAAATACTTAGTTAAGGTTAGGGATACATCCTGCAGGGTTACAGTGGAGGTCTTGTCAAAGTCCTTATAGACATCCCTTATAGCAGGGGTGCCCAATGCGTCGATCGCGATCGACCAGTCGATCGCAAAGCTTATGGTGGTAGATTGTGTCATTTAAAAAAAAAAAAAAAATATTAATACATTTTTTTTTTTAATATATAAATCGCCAGATCACAACGGAAGTCATTTAAGGTTACCTTACTTATAGAACAGATATAGCTTTTTCGTGTATTAAACAAAATAAAAAGCCTTATGTTATTTAGCTGTGAATAATGAAGGAAGCAATAAATCCGATTATTATCCAAACCCTTGAGAGCTGTTGCCATGGAGATTTAACGTTACTTTCTGTTTGAAGATAAGGTAGCAGCGAGTGTTG
>NC_045175.1:9640185-9650185 GCF_900700415.2 Clupea harengus | reverse complement strand
AAATTAAAAAATAAATTAAAATAAACTAAATAATTAATTCAGGCTGGATATGAACCCCAGCTGGCTTAAGGTGGGTGAGTGTTAGCCTGTGCCTATGATAAGTGTTTATCTGAATAATCTTGCAATAAGGATTCTCAAAAGCTCACCCAATACCCCCCGGCCCCGCCCGCCCCGCCCCAGAACTCACACACAAATATGACTTTATGGACTCATGGACTGCACTCTAACACTCTACCCTGCACTTATTGATGCACCTCTATACTGGTATATATATATTGCTTTTTTTTTTAACTCAGGGATATTTATTTATCTATTTATTAATTGCTATTAATTATTATTTAGCTGTGGCAGTTTGTGAGCAACTTAAGTGTTTTAGCTGTCTGATGCTGCCTCGTCTGTCTCGTTGTTTTTGTGACAATGACAATAAAGCACTTTGAACTTGAAATCACCAGAATAGACAACTGTTCAACGTGAATATGTAAAGGCCTATAAAAGGTCATTGAATACAGACAGGAATTTCACGAGGTACATTTGGATGAACAAGGCAGATGCTAGATGACCTATTCATGGATGAAATTGAGGTTTCCCAAGTGCAGTGTTGTGCACGTTCACACCTCTCATGAACTAGTTCAAAGTTCAGTTCATACAAGTAAACATGAATCGTTCACGTTCATAGTTCACCATTTAAATTCTGAACTAGTTCATAGTTCAGTTCAGTTCATTTTCATTTTTTTTTTATTAGTATGTAGTACCATTTAAATAATGAATTATACAGGGAACTAATAATAATAACTTGCTCTTCAGCAATGATATGCTACTGGCTTAATCTCAGAGCAACAAGAGCATGTACACTAAATGAAAGACCGCTCAAATGTTAGCATAGGTAAACCCTGTAACACTCGTATTTGTACATTAGCAGCTCATGCTAAGCGAGTTCACGAACAGTGCATCATGCTAGATCAATTAAGTGACAGTGCTCGTAACAATGATGAGAAAGCTAAACTATAACAAACACATAATGACAAGGTAGGCTACAAAGTCAAACTCACGTATACATGGACGCACACAACTTCAACAAAGTGCAACGTTCAATTATGTGAAAATATGGCCGAAGTTAACTGCTACTCCATCTAAATATGCCATGAAGCGATATCAAAACATTGCACCGTGAGAAGTGGAGTCACATGACCAACGCAATTACCAAATATGGTCATTTAACGAAACATGGTCTGTCTGGGCAATTTCACAAATAATTACTATGGCCTTTTTAAGCAACGACATGGTACAAGCATTCGATTTAGACAGCTTCTTTCCTCAGCAGAAGGAAAACATTCCGTAATGTTTTAGCTAGACCTCAGTGGCGCTGGACCTCAGATAATATGAACGTGTTCACCGTTCAAATTCATTATTTGTCATGAAGTTGCGTTCAGTTCATCGTTCTCATAAAAATGAACGTGTTCAATGAACGCGTTCTTTTGAACGCGTTCATGCACAACACTGCCCAAGTGTCAGTTATTTGCCCCTCATTAAAAACACGCAGGTGTGTCAGTCCACGTGCTACACTGAGTCATTAACCACGTAAGTTCAAACTACTAACTAACATGGTTCAAACTTACATAGTACTATGTTGGTCCGACCATTTTTGGAAACCGTCACGCTTCAGATGTAAGTTAGTTTGAACTGAAATGGTATGATGCATCGTTAATGCTAGCCTCCATTGTACGGCGAACGTTCCCCAGTATGGTTCTGCCAGACTTAGCTGCACCCCTACATGCTCACTGCTCACTGTTCTCCTCTTTTTCTGGGGTGCAGCCTGCGCTGGGAAGGAGCCAGTCATTGATCCCCCCAGTCTGGTGGTGAAGTACGGAGAACCGGCCACAGCAAACTGTAGCGCTCAATCCAACGCCACAATAATAGGCTGGGAGACAACAGTGGGATCTAAAACGGAAAACGACATACAGCAGCTGGTGTGGAGTGTGCCCAGCGTCACTGAATGGGCACTGGGGCGTGGCATAAAGTGCTTCACCACTTCTGAGGCGCACGGGCAATGCGAGACCGATCTACCCATCACCATCTACCGTGAGTGAATCTGTTGTGCCCTGCCATAGAGTCCTGTAAACTACCTGTACGAAAAGCAGATGACTTCTATCAGCATCTGTATATACAACAACCATACTGTGGTCATCATACTGTATACATGTATTTTATTTACATACTATTTTGTCTTGTAGTTCACTTTTAGCTAACTTATGTGTATGGTCGGTACACTGGGTGTCCTTTCCATCTCTTATGTACAATAATAACAAACGACATAACGAGTATACCGTAACATCAATGTTATTTAACTATCTCTCCATCTGTCTATCTCTATCTGTGTGTGTGTGTGTGTGTGTGTGTGTGTGTGTGTGTGTGCATGTGTGTGCGTGTGTACGTGTGTGTGTGTGTGTGTGTGTGTGTGTGTACCTCTACAGAAATGCCAGATAGTGTGATCCTTAGCTTATTAAACCACACTGGTCCACTACTTGAAGGACAGGAGTACTGGCTGGAGTGTGTTGTTCAGAGTGTTGCTCCAGCTAAGAACCTCACTGTCATCTGGTCCAGAGGGGACACTGAGCTGCAACGCTCAGGCTTCCCTCAGTTCTCTATTGAGGGCGATCTATCTAAGGACGTCACTGTGAGAACTAAGCTGAGTCTTACAGCTTCCAGAGAGGACCATGAAGCCTCCTACAGCTGTGCAGCCAAACTGGATCTGAACACAGCTGAGCCCATTCCTGAGATCAGATATATTTACCAGCTTGAAGCTGTATTTTGTAAGTCTTTAAAAATATAAATGCATTCATTTCATTATTTTTTTGAAGAATATAACAGAGATTCGTTACGCGCTGAGCTAGTTCTGATAGGAGATTTTTTTTTTAATTGTCATTCTTATCATGTCTCCTCCCATCCCTTGGAAGACAAACCCAGGGTGCTTCAAACCAGGGGGAATGTGACCATCTTCGCTGGCAACAAACTGAAGTTGATGTGCGAGGCTGATGCCAACCCCAGGCCCTCATATCAATGGAGACACAAGGGTGTGGTGTTACCGAATAAGGACAAGAACACACTCCTGATTGACTCTGCCACTGCAGACAACGCGGGTGTTTATGAGTGCGTCATCAGCAACACTCAAGGACAGGCCTCTGCTGTGATGAGCATCGAGGTGAAGGGTGAGTTGGATGCTGAGACCTCCTTCGCATGTTTCATTACTGCATTCCTTTTTAGGTTTCAGTGCACCAAGGCTGAGCGACTCATCTCTTTCTAACCCCTCTAACCTCTCTAGCTGAATTAATGTTTGTCTCTGTCTAAAATGTACATATGTTAAACAGCTAGTATGACCACTGTTTCTCTCTCCCTCTCTTCCTCTCTCCCTCTCCGTCCCTCTCTCTCAATCCCTCTCTTTCTCTCTGTCCCTCTCCCTCTCTCTCACTTCCTCTCTCTCTCTGTCCATCTCACTCTCTCTCACTCCCTCTCTTTCTCTCTCTCCCTCTCCCTCTTTCTCACTCCCTCTTTTTTTCTCTCTGTCTCTGTCCCTCTCCCTCTCTCTCACTTCCTCTCCCTCTTTCTCTGTCCCTTTCTCTCTCTCCCTCTCCCTCTTTCTCACTCCCTCTTTTTTTCTCTCTGTCTCTGTCCCTCTCCCTCTCTCTCACTCCCTCTCCCTCTTTCTCTGTCCCTCTCTCTCTCTGTCCCTCTCCCTCTTTCTCCCTCTTTCTCTCTGTCCCTCTTCCTCTCTCTCACTCTCTCTCTCTCTCTCTCTCTCTATTGATGAGACTTTACTGATGAATGTTACAATCATTTCATTCATTTGGCCAAAACATTTATCTTGCATGGGTTGGATATGGCACAGGTGCCTGTTATAGGTGCCAGGACCGTTAGTTATTCTTGAATACTTTTGAGAGTTCCGTTTAAAAACTTCCGTTTAAAAGTTGGAGCCTGTGCCAAGCATGTGGAACTGAAAATAGCCCGAAGTTAGGCTATCTATTAGTCCCACAAGTTTGATGTGTATGTCAATGAGGTCACTGCAGATGAGATAGAATCAGGTTCAGAAATGAAATCATTTTTTCAACAATAATTTTTTTTTTGTCCAACTGGCTGACCTCACTCCTTACTCGCCCTTTCAGGTTGTGCTGTTTAGAAACATGAATGTTTAACTGAAAAAAACTCGAAAGGACTGCACTTTCTAAACTTGAATTTCCCACCTTAGACAGGAGAGTCAGGTGTACAGTTCATACTTAAAGGAACCTGCTGAGATGGTTCATGAACTGTTTGGTTCTGCCAGACATAGCTGCACCCCTACATGCTCACTGCTCACTGTTCTCCTCTTTTTCTGGGGTGCAGGTCCGGACTGCGCTGGGAAGGAGCCAGTCATCGATCCCCCCAGTCTGGTGGTGAAGTACGGAGAACCGGCCACAGCAAAATGTAGCGCTCAATCCAACGCCACAATAATAGGCTGGGAGACAACAGTGGGAGCTGAAACGGAATATAACATACAGCAGCTGGTGTGGAGTGTGCCCAGCGTCACTGAATGGGCACTGGCGCGTGGCATAAAGTGCTTCACCACTTCTGATGAGGACGGGCAATGCGAGACCGATCTACCCATCACCATCTACAGTAAGTGAATCTGTTGTGCCCTGCCATAGAGTCCTGTATGCTGTCTATCTTATTGAGCTGTCTATGATGTTGTTATTGTATGAATCTATAGTTTGATTGTTGTTTCTTTGCTTCACTACCTTAGAACGGAAGATGTAATATAATTTGTGAAGTTCTAGACCTACCAACCCACTAGTAAAATGTCATTAGAAACGCACAATGGGATAGCTTAGGTTGAAATTAAACGAATTTAAGCAAACATACACAAATGTAAAATGTATCCATATTTGGTGTGGGTTATTGTGTGTGTATTGTGTTATAGTTCACTTTTAGCTAACTTGTACTGTGTGTGGTGTGTGTGTGTGTGTGTGTGTGTGTGTGTGTGTGTGTGTGTGTGTGTGTGTGTGTGTGTGTGTGTGTGTGTGTGTGTGTGTGTGTGTGTGTGTGTGTGTGTGCCTCTACAGAAATTCCAGAGAATGTGATCCTTAGCTTATTAGACCACACTGGTCCACTACTTGAGGGACAGGAGTACTGGCTGGAGTGTGTTGTTCAGAGCGTTGCTCCAGCTAAGAACCTCACTGTCATCTGGTTCAGAGGGGACACTGAGCTGAAACGCTCAGGCTTCCCTCAGTTCTCTATAGAGGGCGATCTATCGAAGGACGTCACTGTGAGAACTAAGCTGAGTCTTACCGCTTCCAGAGAGGACCATGGAGCCTCCTACCGCTGTGCAGCCAAACTGGATCTGAACACAGCTGAGCCCGTCCCTGAGACCAGCTCTAGTATCCAGCTGGAAGTACATTGTAGGTCCTTCAAAATCAAATATAAATTTCATTTTTTTATTATTATTTTGAAAGAACAGATCCTTTATAAACTGAGCAAGTTTTAGAAGAAGATTTAAAAAGCATAATGAAAAGAAATTATGAATGATAAAGAGGTTATATTGATTATAGTTATTAATACAATTATCATAATTTTTATGCAGGATACGATTTGTCCTAGGCCTCATCATTCTCAACATCTTTTTCCCTTTTTCTCCCTAATTGCTAATTCTCTCTGCTGTCACCCCTCTCATTATGTCTCTACCCCGCCCCCCTCTCTCCTCTCTCACAGACAAACCAAGAATGGGGAGTCCCAGTCACAATGTGACCATGACCGTGACGGAGGGTGACAAGTTGGACTTTAACTGCTCAGCTGAGGCCAACCCCAGCCCTACATACCAGTGGATGTTCAACAACGTCATTCTAGAGAACGAGAACAACCCTACTCTCATTATTGAGTCCATCCAGCCTGACAAAGGGGGCGTCTACCGGTGCACCGCCCGTAACATCAGAGGAGAAGGCTTTGTAGAGATGAGAGTGGATGTCGTGTGTGAGTTGAATGTTTTTTTTCACATTTTTGTCTGTCTGTATAAAAGCTAAAACGTTGCCGTTAGATATTTCGAAATAACTGAAAGTTGGTTATCCAGACCGTTTCCATTTAACAACTGATGTTAGTTTTGCGTAAGACTAGAGAAAGAAGAGTAAATCTACAAGTAAAAATCACACTTTGTTCACACACTGAATCAGAGCACCACATTTTGTATTGTTGTTTGGGAACAATCTTCAGTGACAACGTCCAGCCCTTTTCCCAGTACACTGCATGTGTTGTATGACATGATAGTCACTGTCCATTGACATGACACGCATCATTGTTGATAATCTTCCTTTTGTGTACTGTAATTCAATTACCAGTCTTTTTCATATCTGCCATGTTCCTCCTCTCTCCCTCAGCAAATTACCTGCTGTGGATCGCCATCTTTGTGGCGATAGCCATAGGTGTTCTGCTAGCGGTCAGCTATTGTGTCTACCGCACCCACCATAAGAAACACAAGACTGGCCAGTACCTCCTGACCAAGATTAAACATGGGGCCAGCAACAGTGGACAGGTGGCTCAGGCCAATGGGCATTCAGTGTAAGGGGGGGGCAAGGGGGCGGGGTTTGTGGATGACGGCCAATGGGAGGTGTGCCGGAGGGAAATGGCGGATGCGGCAACTGAACCGACAGAACAGAAGAGGAGAAGTAACTTGTGATAAGTTGGTCCCAGCGTCCACTATGAAGTGGCAAAGTAAGTGAGAGACTTTTGACCTCCTGGAATATTTATTTGCATCCAAAACTGATCTTCTCTCTCGCTTGCTCGCTGTCTGAAGACAAGGGACATGACTATGAGTCAGCACTACACACTAACCACTCAATCAAGCAGTATTAATGCCTGGACGTCACAAACATCAAATCAATCTGCTAAACCAACCACATGTGCCTGGGTGTACTATGAGACAAAGAAGAGAGAGGATGAAGTTAACAGGAACTTAACAGGAGAAAAACAGCCATGTCACTTCCTCCACATGTGACAGGCCTTAGGAACCTGTGTAATGGAAAAACAAAAACAAGAAGTTGGACAGTGACTATGTGGGTTTTTTTTATGGAAAATGTTATTCATTTCAGGTGTCCCATGTTCTGTTTTATGTGTGAATAACTTAAAAGAAAAAAAATATGAATAATGCTTTAGACCAGTTTCAGCGTCCCTGACAACCATCGTCAAGCACGTACTCAAAGAACAAGCAAACCGAGAGCCATAGTAAACAATTAGGATCAAAGAAGCTTTTTGCTAGAACATGCTAGAACATGCTAGAACATGGTCAATTTGAGTGTGGTTTATGGTTGTTCAAACCATTCCAACCAGGATAAATGAAGCTATTACTGTTTGCCTTCTGTGATGTGTAAAAATGAAATTATTGAAAATGGGAATGATTAACCCGGGACAAATTATAAAAAATCTTCAATAAAGGAGATTAATCTGACCAGTTAATATAAAACTACATATATATAAAGACTATGACTAATATATTATATATATCGCCCAAACAAGTCACATATATTGTGTCACACAATGGTTACCTCCACGGTGAGATCTCCAAAATCTGTACAGAGAACTTCTCAAACCCGTCCGTTAGCAAGTTTTCATAGCTTTTTATGCTTTTGTAGTTCATCAGGCTCTCTTGTGTGTAGCTGCTTTAGTTGAAAGTATATAAAGTAAATAAATACATCCCAACATGGATGTATGTCATGCTAGGCCACAGGTCCACATCGTCTTTGAATTCTTCCTTTGGACATATAAGGACCTCGTCCCGAAATGAATCCAAATTTTTCTAAGTACTGACCTTTCACTCCTTTGCTTGTCAAACTCTAAAAATATCTACGCAATAGGCTCTTATCTTTCAAATTTGATCAAGGTTTAGCAAGCTCGCTTTCTATGTGCCAAAGTGTAAACAAACCAGTGCTTGTCCTCTGAGTTCTTCTTGACGTCGTCTTGTTCGTCTTCAGAATATATTTTCCTAAAAAAACAGTATCTGTGTATTTGTGTAACAACAATGATAGTTCGTGTATGTGGATATGTGTGTATGGGCGTGCCGTCAATTCTTAAAGATAATAAGCTAATTATTTTGTACAGTTGTTAATATGCTTTCAGAAAATGTACATCCTGAATTGTTTCAGAACTGTACGCCTCTGAATGGCAGAGAGTGTGAGTGAGTGTGTGTTTGGGGGGGGGGAACGCCCAAGTATTTCCCGGAAGAATTTGTTTTGAATAACTTTTGGCTTTCAGGCTGACTCCAATAACGAGTTCACAGAAACAGATTCCAGTTCTTCTTTTAATGCAATTTTACTCACCAAGCTAATGTGGCATTAGCTTGGTGATTTTACCAAATCAGGTAAATAAATCAAGACAATGAAAAGAGAAAAGTGGTATTGGTGTTTACATCTGTTCATCGTTTTGTTTGGATTTTCATCTTTTTTTCTGTGCAAATGTATGTCGATATTTAGACAGGTAGTTTGAGAGGAGGTTGTGCATATGTGTGTTACTGTGGTCTCGTAAAGGAGATGTGTGCCGGGTGATATTAAAGGGTGAACTTAAAGGGTTAACTACTGACTGCTGCTGCCTGGTGAAGTTGATCTTAACGGGTGAACTTAAAGGGTTAACTATTGACTGCTGCTGCTGGGGGATACTTAACATTTTCTGGCAAGGGAAGGAAATTTTAAGAACGTGCGGACGTTGAGTTCAGGGCTCAGTGGAAAGAAGAACATGCAGGTACACACACACACGAATGCATGCACACACATACACACACACAAACACGAATGTGCACACACACACACACAAACAAGAATGCTTGCAACGCACACACACACACACACACACACAAACACGAATGCGTGCACACATACACACACACGCACACACTCACACACAAATGCGTGCACACATACACACACACACACACACACACACTCACACACACACTGACAAATATCCACAGGCACACATTATATAAATGTAGAGTAGAGCACAGCATAGAGAGAGCTCTTTAATGGAGACGTGCGGAACATCACATCATTCACATCATTCACACTCTACGCAATAGGCTCTTATCTTTCAAATTTGATCAAGGTTTAGGAAGCTCGCTTTCTATGTGCCAAAGTGTAACGCCCAGGTATTTCCAGGAAGAATTTGTTTTGAATAACTCTTGGCCTTCTAAAAGAGTTCTCAGGCTGACTCCCAGAAACACAGTGGCGTTTCCTACATTATGGGCATGTGGGGCACTGCCCCACCAGATCCAGATGGCGCTGTTGTGCAGAAAGCTCAATAAATCTGTGCTTTGTGGTAAAATATATCTTATTGTATTTAATATGCAAAGTAGCGTGAATGTGTGTGTGTGAATAAACTTGACTCACAAGCATTATAGTCCTGTTTTGGAGTAATTTGATTCGTGTGTGTTTCTGTCTGTGTGCTTGCTCTGTGAAATGCTGCTCTCCGCTGTCCCTCTCTGCTCTGTGGGGCAGCGGCGCAAGCTTAAGACTTTTGCTTTGGAAACACCAATGAGCGTGAACCACACAGGCCAAAGTTTACATTGGGAGATGGGGCACTTTCAGATCTGCCCCACGAAATCTGCCTAGCAACTCGACTTGAATATTGTGAAAACCGCGAGAACTGTACCCTGTGACCGTTTGGGGCCACACAGACCAGACGACTTGATCCTGCTGCAGCCTGGTGAGAAAGCGACTCGAACTTTCAAGACGGAATGGTATGACAGAAAGACATGGCTAACTGCTAGCACATCAAAACGAGCACTGTTTTCTTTCCCATGCCTTCTTTTTGGAAATGGCACTAATGCAGACTCAGTTTGGACAACGGATGGATTCAAAGACCTGAAGCGCAGAAAGAACCGCCACGCCAACTTGCTATTTAAGTGATCTGCATTGATAAGTCAAACCTTTTTTTTTTGGAGCTGATGGATGTATCAATGCAATCTGCAAGGACATCGTCTTTTTACAAAGTTTTG
>NC_045175.1:9632685-9637685 GCF_900700415.2 Clupea harengus | reverse complement strand
TTGACTCTATTGCTATCTCCACTGCTATGGCATTGACTAGAATCTGCTGTATCCAGGTCTTCTGCTTGTTATAGCATAACTGTGTCCCACCCCATTTCGAAGGCATGAACAAAAAGATACACACCTAGACAAGACTCGATATAATCAGTGATTCTCACTCTTGCTCTGTGGGTCCACGCAGTCACTGTGAGAGATTTCTGGAAGAGAGGGGATTTTTGGTACGAGACAAGTTGATAAATCTGAGTCACTATGAAGGGGCACAATACCAGGAAATTGTTTTAGTGGCGTCTGCATGGCAACCACAGTGTGTCAGAATTCTGTTTGTTGTTAGGAGGAGGAGCTCAACGGGTCACATTTGTGAGGTCATTTATGTTACACAGGAAGAGAGATTTGTTTATCTGGCCCGCCCATCAAAGGAATGTTGCTTCTCCCTCAGGGTAGGCTCTAGAGTCAGTCAAGTTTGATGGAGATGTATCAAAGCATTACCGCATCAAAGCATTACCGAGATATGGCACCTAAGGGTCAGGAAAGGCTTGACTTCAAATTACTATCATGATTTTAGACTGACGACATGAAGAGTAATGTTTTTTATTTGTTCATACTGTAGTACCTCTTGAGTGGTGAAATGGAACAATTTTTTTCTGGACTCTTTCGGCGGGGTCTTGAGTCAGTCCACCAGGTTTGCTGGAGATAGATCAAAGTGTTTCAGAGATATGCGCTCACTTCCTGTTTGGCTGCATCGCTGCTTTGTTGCTTCCTGTTTGGCTGTGACAGACAAACACTATTAAATATCAGAAATACATACAAATACCTCTATGAGGATTATAGTCTTACATAGTTGGAACCATGCATTTGCTATGCAAGTGTTTCCCAAAACCATAGTTCGGACTATCGAGGTAACTACATTGGTAACTTACATAGTCCGAACCATTATTAAGCAACACAGGTGTTTCCCAAAACCATAGTTCGACCAAACTTTTGCCAACACTTTCGTGTCGTTCGAACTACAGTTCTCGACCTGTGATTAAAAGCTTAGTTCCACAAACTTCCTGTCTAAGACAGTCAGTATCAGTGATGTCAATTGTTGGTGTTCAAATGAACCATTATGAATGTATTCTCTCCTCGTTGATATCTGACATTGTTAACCACCACACAACCCTACTTATAATTGCCTTCAGCAAAAAATGCATGATTAAAAGGCCCACTTGTACGTGGGTTGAATTGACACACCAACAAACACAACTGCAAGATGCTGTACCACTGCTCAGTCATCAGATAATACTGTATGTGGCCTATTCTGTATATGAACATTCTCATGATTTACATATAACTAGTAGCCTAATGGAGGATTAGGATGACTCAATTACAAAAAGAAATTAAAATAAACTAAATAATTAATTCAGGCCGAATATGAACCCACCTGAGTGTTAGCCTATGCCTATGATAAGTGTTTATCTGAATAATCTTGCCATAAGGATTCTCAAGAGCTCACCCAACACCCACAGGCCCGCCACTCCCCGCCACGCCCCACCCCAACACTCACACACAAATATAACTTCATGGACTCATGGACTGCACTCTAATACTATACCATGCACATACATCATGCTAGATGACCTTGGAATTTGGGGAGAATGATTCATGGATGAAATTGAGGTTTCCCGAGTCTCAGTTATTTGCCCCTCATTAAAACATGCAGGTGTGTCAGTCCATGTGCTACACTACGTCATTAACCACGTAAGTTCAAACTACTAACTAACATGGTTCAAACTTACATAGTACTATGTTGGTCCGACCATTTTTGGAAACCGTCGCGCTTCAGATGTAAGTTAGTTTGAACTGAAATGGTATGATGCATCGTTATGCTAAACCTCCAGTTTGGTTCTGTCAGACTTAGCTGCACCCCTACATGCTCACTGCTCACTGTTCTCCTCTTTTTCTGGGGTGCAGGTCCGGACTGCTCTGGGAAGGAGCCAGTCATTGATCCCCCCAGTCTGGTGGTGAAGTACGGAGAACCGGCCACAGCAAACTGTAGCGCTCAATCCAACGCCACAATAATAGGCTGGGAGACAACAGTGGGCGCTAAAACGGAAAACGATTTACAGCAGCTGGTGTGGAGTGTGCCCAGCGTCACTGAATGGGCACTGGGGCGTGGCATAGAGTGCTTCACCAGTTCTGAGAAGCACGGGCAATGCCTGACCCATCTACCCATCACCATATACAGTAAGTGAATCTGTTGGGCCCTGCCATAGAGTCCTGTAAGCTGTCTATCTTATTAAGCTGTCTATGATATTATTATTGTATGAATCTATCGTTTTATCGTTGTTACTTTGCTTCACTACCTTAGAACAGAAGATGGAATAGAATTTGTGAAGTTCTAAACCTACCAACCCACTAGTAAAATGTCATTGGAAACTCACAGTGGGGTGTCTTAGGTTGAGATGAAACTAATGACCCTTGCTGCTTTTAATATACACAAATGTAAAATGTATCCATATTTGGTGTATGTGTTATTGTGTGTGTATTATGCTATAGTTCACTTTTAGCTAACTTGTACTGTGTGTGTGTGTGTGTGTGTGTGTGTGTGTGTGTGTGTGTGTGTGTGTGTGTGTGTGTGTGTGTGTGTGTGCCTCTACAGAAATTCCAGAGACTGTGACCCTTTGGTTATTTGACCACACTGGTCCACTACTTGAAGGACAGGAGTACTGGTTGCAGTGTGTTGTTCAGAGTGTTGCTCCAGCTAAGAACCTCACTGTCATCTTGTTCAGAGGGGACACTGAGCTGAAACGCTCAGGCTTCCCTCAGTTCTTTATTGAGGGCGACGAATCTAAAAACGTCACTGTGGCAACTCATCTGAGTCTTACCGCTTCCAGAGAGGACCATGGAGCCTCCTACCGCTGTGCAGCCAAACTGGATCTGAACACAGCTGAGCCCGTCCCTGAGACCAGCTCTAGTATCCAGCTGGAAGTACATTGTAAATTTCATTTTTTATTATTATTTTGAAAGAACAGATTCTTTATAAACTGAGCAAGTTTTAGAAGAAGATTTAAAAAGCATAATGAAAAGAAATTATGAATGATAAAGAAGTTATATTGATTATAGTTATTATTACAATTATTACTATTTTTATACAGGATACGATTTGTCCTAGGCCTCATCATTCTCAACATCTTTGAAATGCAGATTGTTCTCCCTAATTGCTAATTCTCTCTGCTGTCACCCCTCTCATTATGTCTCTGCCCCGCCCCCCTCTCTCCTCTCTCACAGACAAACCAAGAATGGGGAGTCCCAGTCAGAATGTGACCGTGACAGACGGTGACACGTTAGACTTGATCTGCTTAGCTGAGGCCAACCCCAGCCCTACATACCATTGGACGCACAACAACGTCACTGTAGAGGATGAGAACAACACCACTCTCATTATTGAGGCCATCCATTATGACAAAGGGGGCGTCTACCGATGCATCGCCCGTAACATCATAGGAGAAGGCTCTGTAGAGATGAGACTAGATGTCGTTCGTGAGTTGAATGTTTGTTTTTCACATTTTTGTCTGTTCCCATGTATAAAAGCCAAAACGTTGCCGTTAGATATTTCAAATAACTGAAAGTTGGTCATCCAGACCGTTTCCATTTAACAACTGATGTTAGTTTTGCGTAAGACTAGAGAAAGAAGAGTAAATCTACAAGTAAAAATCACACTTTGATCACACACTGAATCAGAACGCCACATTTCGTATTGTTGTTTGGGAACAATCTTCAGTGACAACATCCAGCCCTTTTCCCAGTACACTGCATGTGTTGTATGACATGATAGTCACTGTCCATTGACATGACACGCATCATTGTTGATAATCTTCCTTTTGTGTACTGCAATTCAATTACCAGTCTTTTTCATATCTGCCATGTTCCTCCTCTCTCCCTCAGCAAATTACCTTCCGTGGATCGCCATCTTTGTGGCGATAGCCATAGGTGTTCTGCTAGCGGGCGGCCTGTGCTTCTCCCGCACCTACCATAAGAAAAACAAGACTGGCCAGTACCTCCTGACCAAGATGAAACGTGGGACCAGCAACAGTGGACAGGTGGCTCAGGCCAATGGGCATTCAGTGTAAGGGGGGGGCAAGGGGGCGGGGTTTGTGGATGACGGCCAATGGGAGGTGTGCAAGATGCCCGGAGGGAAATGGCGGATGCACAGAACAGAAGAGGAGAAAGACACAGAGAGAAAAAGTGACTTGTGATAAGTTGGTCCCACCGTCCACTATGAAGTGGCAAAGTAAGTGAGAGACTTTTGACCTCCTGGAATATTTTTTTGCATCCAAAACTGATCTTCTCTCTCGCTTGCTCGCTGTCTGAAGACAAGGGACATGACTATGAGTGAGCACTACACACTAACCACTCAATCAAGCAGTATTAATGCCTGGACGTCACAAACATCAAATCAATCTGCTAAACCAACCACATGTGCCTGGGTGTGCTATGAGACAAAGAAGAGGATGAAGTTAACAGGAACTTAACAGGAGAAAAACAGCCATGTCACTTCCTCCACATGTGACAGGCCTTAGGAACCTGTGTAATGGAAAAACAAAAACAAGAAGTTGGACAGTGACTATGTGAGTTTTTTTTATGGAAAAGTCACATAGACTGTTGTGTTATTCATTTTAGGTGTCCCATGTTCTATTTTATGTGTGAATAACTTAAAAGAAAAAAAAAATATGAATAATGCTTTAGACCAGTTTCAGCGTCCCTGACAACCATCGTCAAGCACGTACTCAAAGGACAAGCAAACCGAGAGCCATCGCAAAGAATTAGGATCAAAGAAGCTTTATGCTAGAACATGCTAGAACATGCTGGAACATGGTCAATTTGAGTGTGGTTTATGGTTGTTCAAACCATTCCAACCATGATGAATTAAGCTATTACTGTTTGCCTTCTGTGATTTGTGTAAAATGGAAATGGTTGGAAATTGGAATGATTATCCCCGGGAAAAATGATAACAAATCTTC
>NC_045175.1:9610185-9627685 GCF_900700415.2 Clupea harengus | reverse complement strand
ACACACACACATACACACACACACACACACACACACACACACACACACACCTGGGCCCCTGGGCCGCGCTCTACAGGGACAGCTTCGACACGGAGCAGGTCAACGGCAGGTGAGGGGATGGGATGTACACCCACATTTGACATACAATGGGAAATGACAAACACCAGGAAATACACCGGCATTGTTGTCACAGAGATAATAGAATCACAAAGGGTTTCCTTCCCGTGCTTATGATCGCATTTGTCCTTTTGACTTCCCTTTTCCGGGAAAGCGTTGATTATATATAAATCTGATATTTACATCTAGGGAGGGGAGTGAATGCTTTCTGGCAGAGCTGTTGGGGAGGGTCCCCATTTACCGCACACACCCACACCCCTTTGGTGTCCAAAGTTTTGCTCACTGCTGTGTTTTGAACTTCACAAATTGTAAGTGAGCTTGAGTGTGGGAGTGAAGTGCTCTTAGGCTCTTCTGTTTACTCCCAGGGGAGCCTAGTTTAATTCCACCGTGATGCGTGTCGATGTTGAAATGTCTGGCGTCATTTTAACCCACGCGGCGGCTCGTCTGGACACAGTAGGTGTGGCACTACTCCGCGTGGCACTGCTGTGTGTCCCGATCAGTGATTCTAGCCGTGATCTAAAGTAAATGAGGTCTTTGAACACACTGTGTTCCTTTGGTTTGGGTAGCTGTTTATTCTAGCAGCCCCTTCTTGTGAGATTCAGGAGCAGGCTGATCCTTCAAGGCAGGGTGTGAGGGGGGCATGTGGGAGTAGTTCTGTTGGCATGTGGGAGTAGTTCGGTTGCCATGTGGTGTCTGGGGAGGAGTCCACTTGTTTGAGTGCAGATTACAGATAAATGTGAGCTATGCACGAGTTTGGTCGTAGCTTGTAAGTTCCCTTCGTGGAAGAGCAAACAGCACAGACTTATTTTGAAATAGTAGCAGGTGCAGAACCTACCGACTATCCCCCGAGAGGAGGAGAAACTCAGGAGAGGAGGAGAAACTCAGGAGAGGAGGAGAAACACATGAGAGGAGGTGAAACACAATAGAGGAGGAGAAACTCAGGAGGAGGTGAAACGTGTGAGGGTAAACTGTAGAGCGGAACTTGAGAGAGGCGTGTCTACGGATTCCGGCATGCATGTTACCTTCCTTTCCAAAGCCTATTGACCCTCTAACTGCCTCAGTGGGGACGTCCGTGAGATCCTCCTCGTTCCAGACACCTCTGGGATGGTAGAGGGTCAATGAGGGGGCATGTGGGGGCATATGGCAGCCGCTGGCTGGCTCCCTCCTGGTCATAGAACATGACCCCCAGTTGACCCCCTGGAGAAGTCAGGCAGGGGAACCACATTGACACCACTCCAACACATTAGTGGGTCCTCATAGGAGACGGGAGCACACACACACACACACACTTACACACACACACACACACACACACACACACACACACACACACACACACACACTCACACACACACACACACACACACACACAGACACACACTTACACACACTCACACACACACTCACACACACACACACACACACACACACACACACAGACACACACATAGACACACACTTACACACACTCACACACGCACGCACTGACACACACACACACACACACACACACACACAGACACACACTTACACACATGCACGCACTGTCACACACACACACAAACACTCACACACACTCATACACACAAACACAGACACACACACAGACACACACTGACACACACTCACACACGCACGCACTGACACACACACAGACACACAGACACACACACACAGAAGAAATAGCATGCAAGTGACTGTGTACTGCATAGAGACTGTAACACACGTGTACATGCACAGACAGGAGACACACACACACACACACACACACACAAACTGAAACCACAAGTATCCACCTTTCAAGTGGCACAGCATACTAGTGAATTGAAGTAAAAACTATGCACAATCAAATCTTTCCTGGGAGGTACGAGATTGAGACAAAGGGGTACAATTACAGGATAAGACAAGAAAGAAAGGGTGGTGTTGAGGAGACCTCCCTTTAGGCTGTCCCCACCTCACTCCACTGAACACAATACAAGGCAACACACTGTTTTCCCTTGGGTTTGTGAGTACACATGTGGCTGGAAAACTCTCCAGTGGTGCTTAACAGTCTCCCATGAGCCACCACAGAAGTCCTCTCCACGTTGAGCTGTTGTTTGACCTAACAGTAAGCGGGGCCATGGCTGTCGTTAGCTTATCACAGAGGGATGGATATAGCATACTGTATATCTGAATCCATCTGAACGTTGATATATATATATACCAATTTAGTATAGAGAGAGAGAGAGGGAGGAAAGGAGAGTATATGAGGGAGAGAGAGTGTATGAGGGAGAGAGAGAGAGAGAGGAAAGGAGAGTGTGTGAGGGAGAGAGAGAGAAAAGGAGAGTGTGTGAGGGAGAGAGAGAGAAAAGGAGAAAAGGAGAGTGTGTGAGGGAGAGAGAGAGAGAGGAAAGGAGAGTGTATGAGGGAGAGAGAGAGAAAAGGAGAGTGTGTGAGGCAGAGAGAGAGAAAAGGAGAGTGTGTGAGGGAGAGAGAGAGAGGAAAGGAGAGTGTATGAGGGAGAGAGAGAGAGAGAGAGAGAGAAGCTCCGTTCCTGATGTATAACACTATATTATTATTAATAAAGAAATAAGGATGTACTTTTGTGACCTTGTTGCTCCTTCCCTAAACAGACATATTGAATGGATGACCTATACTAAACATCACGAATATACTCAAGAATATCCAAATCTCATTCACAACAGTACTTGCAATAACAAACATTCCTCTGATATTAAGTTGGCTATTCAGGTTGAACCAGAATTACGATGGGTCTACTGGGATTTGTTAATACCACCATCAAAGGGAACATGAACTATTCTTGCAAATGTATCAGCGAGAGGGAGGGAAAAAGGAGAGTTTGAGGGAGAGAGAGAGGGAGGGAGGAAAGGAGAATGTATGAGGGAGGGCGAAAGGGAGGAAAACATTCCTCTGATATTAAGTTGGCTATTCAGGTTGAACCAGAATTACTAAGGCAAGGCAAGTTTATTTATATAGCACAATTCATACACTGTGGTAATTCAATGTGCTTCACATAAATACACAACAATGTGCTTCACATACATAAATACACAATGGCAATACAATGTGCTTCACATAAATAAAAGCAAAAGTTCAGTACATGATCATAAAAACAGTAAATTATAGGAAATAAAAGCATGAGAACATTAAGGCATAAAAACAGTAAAATATAGGAAATAAAAGCATAAAAAGAATAATAAAAATCACTAGTCTACTACAGTAAGCAATAATGCTTCAAATGAACTGTTCATTGCCAGTTAGCAGAAGGCATCTGAGAAAAGTTTGGTCTTTAGTCTAGATTTAAAACTGAAAGTAGTTGGAGCGTTTTTAATGTCTTCTGGAAGTTGGTTCCAGAGGTGAACCGCATAGTGGCTGAGTTCTGCTTCAGTGCTGCATCTGTATTTAGGCGTATGTCATTTATAACTTTAACAAGAGCTGTTTCAGTGCTGTGATTAGCACGAAAACCTGACTGAAAGTCATCAAGGCAGTTATTCAGTGTCAAAAATGTGGTTAGCTGATTAAAGACATTTTTTTCAATAATTTTGCCTATGAATGGTAAATTGGATATGGGCCTGTAGTTGTTTAATGTGGAGGCATCCAGGTTATTCTTTTTCAGTAGGGGTTTTACAACAGCTGTTTTCAGGGAGTTAGGAAATGTGCCAGTCTGTAATGATGTATGATTTCAAGCAGATTTGTCGTTATGAGGTGAATGACAGATTTAAAAAAGCTGGTACTAAGGGTCTACTGGGATTTGTTAAAACAACCGTCAAAGGGAACATGAACCTTCTTGTAAAGGATCTGTTTGCGGATATGTTTTTGTTTGTGTGTGTTTTGAATATAGCCTTGATGCAGTTTCATTGACATATTTTTGGGGAATAAAAAAAAAAAACTGAAAGTAAAGTGAAAGAAAAATGTCTTAGTAACCGAATGCTAGTGTTTCCTTCCTCGAGTAGGCTACTTACTCTCTCCAGTGTTTTGTTTTGGGAGAAACCTCAATTTATAGGCTACCTACGCCGGCTCGCCTAGCTTAATTCTGCACCATGTGTGCAAGAACAGGGCAAATGGACTGCACTTTTTCTATTGAGCCTATGTAGAGGTCTTTATCGACCTCTTGTGGCAAACACAAATTTCAGCATTCGCCAAATGATGGACCATCTTCTTTGTTGACATCTTCTGACTTTGAAGGGAGTCAGATGTAGTCATATTATAATCATATTAATTCGGCTTTCTTAAAATATATTAAACATTACAGCAACACCTTCAAATGTGATCAACTGAACTTGCTTTGAATCCAGTTAGTAGCCACCATGGTAGCGACTCGTCGGAGTGACCTAACTGGCAGAAGAGTCGCACGATTATTACGTCTTCAAACGGAAGCAAAGGAGATTTCCAGAAAAGACTTGTGGAGCCTAGAAACGTTGGTCGTACTTTTTCGTACTGCCGTGGCTTCTTGGTTTCCTTTCAGAAAACGTACATCATTTCTAAAGAGGGTATAGCGTATTTTACAATTCGTATCGTGCTTTTCGAGTTTAAAGCGTCTGGGCTCGTAGTAGCACGCAGAACTATAAGACCATCAGCATGACGACCATTGACTACAGCGTGTGGGACCACATCGAGGTGTCAGACGATGAAGACGATACACACCCTAACATCGACACGCCAAGTCTTTTTAGATGGAGACACCAGGTTATTCAATATTCTATTTGTTTTCGTCATTCCAACATACTGTTCATAGCCGTGTTTATGCAAGCAACCGCGTGATATTGTGGCAGAATTGTACAGCTGACAAGTTAGCAAACTGTCGCTAACACTAGCTTGCTAACTAGCTACCTGGCTATTCAGCTGTGTTGTTTTCCTGCCTCGAGACAAAAAAACGGCTGAGAAGTTGTCCTTGCTTGAGTGAAGTATCAGCTTTCTGTGTATAAGATGATTCATTTTCAGTCAGATATATCCAGGGCCTAACGTCTGTTCAGCGCAATATTTCTGTACTGTCTACGATGAAGCTAGCGCTAGTTTTCTTCTCCTCTCTCATATTTCCTCCTTGGCTAACGTTAATGTCCACAGAAGGGGCGAGCTGAAATGGGTGTGTGGAGTGTTAGGGGGATGAAGTAGGTTGTCAACATTGCAGATGTGGTGTAAGTTAACCATCTTGACAAATTCGTCCACCGGTGTCATGGGTCTTTCATTTGCTAACGGTACGACTCCTCAGGATAGATGCTTTAATCCTTGGAGACTCTAGATCAATCGATGGCATCCATCACTCGTCTGTAATGCAGGTGTCAGCAGTCAAGGCTATTCGTTTCCTCTGCAATGCCCGTTGCTTAACAACGACGACTAAAAACTCAAACTGATGTTGAACAGACACGTTTTTAGTGTTGCTGATGTTAACATGGACCATTGCCAGGGTGACATCATTGCGCTTGTATGAACAGTTAGAGCATAAAGCAGGCCCGTCTGAGGTGTAGCCTAGCTAACTCAGAGAGAGAGAGAGAGAGAGGACACCATTCCCTTGTTTGATAGATATGACTCAACTTGGTGCAGTGTTTTGAGCTGACAGACTGACCTTGCGACAAGAGTGGTGGCTTATTTGGCTAGCTGCACAAAGTCAAATCTTAACCAGCACTTTTGGCTTGAGTCAGTGGTTCAGGTGTGGAGTGTTTCCAGGTTCCACTTGGCTATATTTTCTGAGAAAATGCAGCAATGTAGCTTTACCCCACCAAAATGAAAGCTCATAACGCAGGACCTCCTGAATGGTTCCTGCTGTGTTTCAAATGAGCTGATAAACTCAAACCCTCGGCCCAAGAATTAGTAAAAAAAAAAAATCCAGATGCACATCTTGGCCATTTACCTGTATGTATGACCCCTCTCACATTCCAAAATCATTAAATGCATCTCTGCTCAACCCCCCCCCCCCCCCCCCCCTCAAACTCCTCAGGCGCGAGTGGAACGGCAGGAGGCCTTCCAGAAGCAGGGGGAAGAGCTGGAGAAGAGTCTGGCGGAGAGCAAGAAGAAACTGACGGAGGCCCAGAAAAAGGTAACGCCACGGTGGCTAGCATTAGCCACGGCACACTGCAGGACGTAAATGGCAATCAACTCTAGAGCACAAAATGGAAAATTAGCTGATCCATTGTGGTTAAAAGTACAGCCCTTGATTTATAAACCAATAGTCAGACTTCTGCAAAGTTCTCCTCGTGGTCCTGTAGTTGTCCGTTTTTTGTTGGCGCTATTAAAAAAAAAAAACCGCCGTCATACACAGTCTTGGCTCTGTAAATGAGAAACAAGCGAAGTGGCCCGAACTGAGCGATACATTACTCAATCGACAGCATTCCTTTAGGTGCACTGAAAGGGTGTAATGCGATGTAACTCTGAAGGCATGATGAACAGTGTCCCCCAGTATTGCTGTCCACTGTACAGGTCGTGCTATACACACTTTGTGTGTCTGTTTGAGCCTTTAATTGGAGTGTAGCTGTCAACAATTTTGTCAACAAATGCATAAACAGCACCTCAACCTGCACAGAAGACATGAAGAACTGTCAGCCATTATAACTTAGATAATGTCATTGTTGTAGCTCTAGAAGCACCCAACAAAAAACATAGACTGTACCTTTAATGAATTGTGTCTTTTAGCTTACACTCTTTCAACCACAAGAGAAAGCAACTTATTGAAAAAGATGTCTGACTGGAGGGGCGAAATCACGGACGAGGGGCAAGGCGGCGCTCTCGAAACATTTTGATTTTTTTTTTTTTCACAACAAAAACCACGGACTGCATCTTTTTAATGAATTGTGTCTTTTAGCTTTGTTTAGCTTACACTTCCTTGACAACAAGAAAAAGAGAAACAACTTGTAAAAAAAAAAAAAACAACGTGTGACCTCTGGCAGGTCCGTGAGCTGGAGGGCGCGACCACGGATGAGGCCAAGGCGGACCTGGCCAAGGCCCAGGCGGAGGAGAAGCAGGCCAGGAAGGAGGAGCGCTCCTGGGAGAAGAAGGTGGACGAGTACCGGCGCGAGGAGAAGAAGCAGCCCTGGAACGTGGACACACTCTGCAAGGAAGGGTTCAGCAAGGTGGGACACACACACGCACACACATATACGCACACACACACACATATATACGCACACACACATATACGCACACACACATATACACACACGCAAACATATACACACGTACACATATAATACACACGCACACATATAATACACACACGCACATATAATACACACACGCACACATATATAATACACACACGCACACATATATAATACACACGAACATATATAATACACACACGCACACACAAATATAATACACACACACACATATAATACACAAACATGCACGCACACATATAATACACACACAGACACTCGTGCGCGCACACACACACACTCTCATACTCTCTCTTAGCTCGCAAGATCCCATGCAAAGGTATACCAAGAAAAAACAACAACCATACATACACAATGACAAAGTGATGGCAAAAACGTGGAAAATGTGCGCACACAGTTTTCAGACTATTGAGTATTCCATAGTCTCTCTCTCTCTCTCTCTCTTGACTGTATTTCTCATTGTCTGGTCCATATTTTTTACACACTTTACATTCATTCACATTCTTTCACAGTCTTTCACATTCACACGTTTTTCTCCCTTTCTCCCCCTCTCCCCCCACCTCACCTCAACCAGAGTGTGGTGAACGTCCTCCCCGAATTAAAGGACCAGACGGAGGAGGAGAAGGAGGAGAAGCACAAGACCTTCGTGGAGAAGAACGAGAAACAGATCAAACACTTCGGTGGGTGGAGCCAACGGCCTTGCTTCCGGTCAAGGTGTCAACGTGGCAACGCGACTCCATACTAACTACACACGAGCGAGAGTTCTTGGGTGTCGATTCAGCTTCAGTGCTGTTAGTTCACATCACTTGTTGTTGTGCCCTAATAATCATTGTACTTTGTGTTTAGCCAGTTCTGGCTTTGCTTTGTCCCATTATGACATTGACATTCCGGGCCGCCACGATCAGTGTAGAGGATTTAAAGTAACAACAATTTGACACTTTTTGAGGTATGGTTTTATAGGCAACTAGTTTTGGTACCATACTCAAATTCATTTTGATAGCATATGGTCATGTGAAGGACAGATAAACACCTGTGTCTTCCCCACTAGCCATCCAGGATAATAGTTTTTTTGTACCGGGCTGGAACACCCTGCAAAAATGGAATAAAAGCTTTCACAGCATGACATTGCCAGCTATACTGCCAAAAGACACCAGTTAGTGTGTTGGAAAGCTTCTATCAGTGTCAACTGGGCTGTTGGTGGTGTTTGCAAGGTTTCTGCATGCCTTTTAGGTAGCTAGCTTGTAGGGCTGTGCAATTAATCGAATTTTGATCGCGATTTCAATTTTTGGGTGAAACGATCTCCAAACTCATATAATCGAATTGAAACGATTTATTTGCGCAATTCAGTCCTTCCCCAAAAGCATTCAACGCGGCGAGAGGGAGTAAAATATTTAACTGGCATGTGGCATCAGGAAGTATATGCCACTGGCAGGAGGCGGGACATGCCAGTGAGCCGCCAATCAGCAGCATCGACCATTGACAGCCAATTGCACAGAGGTTCATGCATATACGACAGCACAGGCTCTAGCCAATCAGATCACGTTTATGGTCACGGCTCAAGAGCGCGAAGCAAAAAAAAGATGGCGGACCAAACTCCGTAGATAGTCGTATTTGTACCTAAAAGTAGTTTGTTTTACTTTTTTTTGCTTATATTTTTATAAAGTTACTGAGAAATAGACACTTTACAATGTAAAAACCCCATTATTGTAACTCAAAAATATGTCTGAGTGGATTTGCGAGGTGTCTGAGCTACCTATCATTCACTTTGAATGGGGACCCGTCAACCTTGACGGATCAACGCATTCCAACGCATACAGTGTACACAACAAATACAATTTTTAAGGGGAAATTTCAAAGTTCTCAGTAAATAAATGCATCATGTTTTCAAACTCAAAATTAATCGTTTGAATAATCGTGATTTCAATATTGACCAAAATAATCGTGATTATGATTTTTTCCATAATCGAGCAGCCCTACTAGCTTGCTAGTTTTGGAACAGAACTCCTCATTACTGCTCTAAGGCCTGTATATTGTGTACCTTCAGCATCCCAGGTTAAAAACCTTATAAAGCGTTAGATTTAAAGCATTCACTAAATATCATTTCCTCCCCACTTTCTCTTCCCCGCACAGGTATGCTCCGGCGCTGGGATGACAGCCAGAAGTACCTGTCGGATAACTCCCACCTGGTGTGTGAGGAGACTGCCAACTACCTGGTGATCATGTGCATCGACCTGGAGGTGGAGGAGGTGAGGCTGATTCAGACGCCGATGTTCCCCGTACTTGTGTGACTGATGTGTGTGGTTGACCAGTTTGGTCCGTCGTTGCAACTTTCACCACTACGTGTGTGTGTGTGTGTGTGTGTGTGTGTGTGAGTGAGAGTGTGTGTGGGCAAATATGTATGTTGTCTTACTGACCTCACCCTCTTTGATGCCTATGTGCACCTGCAGCCTCTCCCTCCTACACTCACTACACATACATTATCTGTTTGTCTGTCTGTCTGGTGTGTGGGTGTTTGTGTGTGTGAGACCTGTGACTTGACCTCCCTCTCTCTCTCTCTCTCTCTCTCTCTCTCTCTCTCTCTCTCTCTCTCTCTCTCTCTCTCTCTCTCTCTCTCCTTCCCTGCTACAGAAACACTCGTTGATGGAGCAGGTGGCCCACCAGACCATCGTCATGCAGTTCATCCTGGAGCTGGCCAAGAGCCTCAAGGTCGACCCCCGCGGCTGCTTCCGCCAGTTCTTCAGCAAGATCAAGGTCAGGGGGCTTCGAAACACACACAGCCCATAACAATCTTTCAAATGTACCTGTATTCATCTTAAACCTTAAAATACCTCTTAATTTACGCTGAGGGACTCGTCATATATTTTTTTTGTATATAGCTATATAACATTTTGAATTCCAATAGTAGCGAAAGTTGATATTGTCACAGTAATAGGAAATCGTAATAATAACATCACTACTACAAATAATACATATAGCAACATTAATAATAACAAATAATAGTATTGATATCTTAACTACCGCTGAATGCACACGTCCACATTCCTAAAAGTGTCGTGAAATAGAGGTTGCTGTTTTAAAGTGAGAAACTCTTTCGAGACGGCACCCTAAACATAAAAGTAAGGAAGAAATCACAGGCAGAAATTTGATAAACGCTTTAAAAATAAATAATAGATGAGATAAAAGCGACCTAAAAGTCTGATACAGTGCAAGCAATTGGCCTCATGTGTAACCTGTGCTGTGAGAAGCAAGGCTCAAACTAGCAGCCTCAACCATGAGGGAAGGGAGGCCGCCATGAGGGAAGGGAGGCCACCATGATGGATGCTCCCAGCGTTCTAAGCATCTAAGCTGCTGCCCCTGTCATGACATCATCTCTATCATGTCACCTCTCTCATAGTTGAGTCGTGTGTTTGTCTTTCTCTCTCTCTCTCTCTCTCTAGACTGCAGACCAGCAGTACCAGGACGCCTTTAACGACGAGCTGGAGTCGTTTAAGGAGCGTGTGCGTGGGCGGGCCAAGATCCGCATCGAGAAGGCCATGAAGGAGTACGAGGAGGAGGAGAAGCAGAAGAGACTGGGCCCAGGAGGAGTGGACCCGGTGGAGGTGTACGAGACCCTGCCCGTGGTACGGTCCAGACACACACACACACACACACACACGCTCTCATACTCACACACACACACACACACACACACACACACACGCTCTCATACTCACACTCTTTAACACCTTTTGTCACTTACACTCTTACCTATTCCTTCCCACTGTACGGTCAAGACACACGTACACTCACATGTTCTCATATACACATATGCACACTTACACCCCCTTTGGCACATACACTCTTACCTATTCTTGCCTGCGGTCACACACACACACACACACACACACACACACACACACACACACACACACACACACACACACACACACACACACAGAAACAAACGCAAACGCACAAGCACACAGTCGTACACTCTCCAACACTAACTGTAGCAATCACCAAGAATTCTCCAGATTCTTGAGGAATAGAATTTCAAATACTTTTTACCCTTCGGCATAATTTATGTCACTTTTATTCTAAATCAATAAAAAAATGACCAGATCACAATTTCTTTAGCTTTGATTCTATATAAATTAAAGAATGACCGGATCACAATTCATGCTGGTTGCCAATAACTTTTCTTCTTCGATTCGCCTGTGATTCTCTCTGCGTTCATGTATGATGTCATATCCTGTCAACAGGAGATGCAGAAGTGCTTTGACGAGAAGGATATCCAGTTGTTGCAGGATGCTATCAGCAAAATGGACCCAACGGTCAGTGTGTGTTGTTTGTTTGTGTGTGTGTGTGTGTGTGTGTGTGTGTGTGTGTGTGTGTGTGTGTGTGTGTGTGTGTGTGTGTGTGTGTGTGTGTGTGTGTGTGTTTCTGTATATACAGTCAGATTAGGTTATGTCATGCCTGGCATATTGATCGCCTGGTCTGTTTCCCCCACTGAGTCTTTTCTGTTAGGATGGTAAAAGGCTGTGTGTGTGTGTGTGTGTGTGTGTGTGTGTGTGTGTGTGTGTGTGTGTAAGAATAGGAAGAGTGTGTGTGTGTGTGTGTGTGTGTGTGTGTGTGTGTGTGTGTGTGTGTGTGTGTGTGTGTGTGTGTGTGTGTGTGTGTGTGTAAGAATAGGAAGAGCCTGTGTGTGTGTGTGTGTGTTAGGATGGTAAGAGCCAGTGGGAGAAAACAGAGACTAAAGAAAATGTCTCAGAATTGACTGTTTTCCAAATGTCTCGTTTTTTTCCCTTCTTGGATCACTTCTTCATTTTCTCTCTCTCTCCCTCTCTCTCTCTCTCAGGAGGCCAAGTACCACATGAAGCGCTGCATTGACTCCGGGCTCTGGGTGCCCAACTCGCGGGTGGACCTCGGCGTCGATGACGACGACAAGGAGGACGACGACAAAGACGACGAGCCAAAGTACGAGGAACTGAAGAAAGAAACGGCAGGAGAAGAGAAAGAGGAGAAATTACTTTGACTTCTGAAACCCTCCGACACCCAATCCCCCTCCCCATCACCCCCATCCTCTTTCCAACCCCCCCCCCCCTTCAATCGCATCCCTTTACCCCTAGTTCAAACCAAAACTACATTTCCCAGAGTGCTCTCCTTCTCCCCACACTTCCTTGTCCTGTATTATTAAAAAAAGCTAAGTTATGATTTGAAAATGCCACTGGTGCAGTGGTCAGTCAGAGGGCAGCCCTCATCGCTCTGACCTCTGACCTCGCGAAATGCTCCCAATGTAAACCAGTCAAATTGAGATGGAGCATTGGTTGACCATAGGCGTTATGAGTTTGTGCCGAACACGGCTTAATTATATAGGCCTCAAGATGATTCACTGTAGCTAAGCTTAAATGTGTCCAGTTCTACAAGGCTTCAGCTATGCTAAGTGCAGACTTTAACTTATGAGTTACTCTCCCAGTGATGAACTGGTGCAGATTGAGTGTTGATAGAAACAGACCATTCTCAGGCGTAGTGGCGGTTTTGTAGGTGTCGTTAGCGCTGCTCCACCTTTATGCGATGCTAGGTTCTGTATTAATCAAACTGTTGTATCTATGGTGATATCGCCGAGGGTGCAAAGTGAAGTGCATTGGCACAATTTTTTTTCTCTCGTTAAAGCAGGATGAGGAAATGTGATTATCAGCTTTTGGAGACGCTCTCTCTCTCTTTCTCTCTCTCTATCTCGCTCTCTCTCACTCTTTCCCTCTGTCTCATTTTCTCTCTCCCTCCCTCCCTCCCTCTCATTCGACCCGTAATCCTGTTTGTCCTGCATGGCTGATGCCGCACTCCCTACCAAACCACCGCCCCACCTTCACCACACACACACACACACACACATCCTTCTACCCCTTAGCCCACACTTAACCCCACTGTCTCCCCTTCCCTTAGGTGCACAATGCCATTTGCAGTTTATTCTTCTAGTTAAGTTTCTTTTTTTTCCCCTTTTGTTATAGTTTTTAAGTATATTAGGGTTTTCTTTGTGTTTTTTTTTTTTTGTATTACTGTGATTGTCACTGTCGGTTAAAAAAAGAGCTGAGTTCCGAGGGGTGCCTGAACGATGATGTCAAAGCAGGTGACCTGTGACCTGTCCACATTGCAGCCACGTTGGCGCCACAAAGATGGTTGGATTGTCTGAGAGAGGTGAAAACAGAAGCATAACGGTGTGAATGTGAAGCCCTCGCCCTTCCTCACCCCTCCTTCGTCATCTTCATCACCAAGACTGACACTCGGCCATGTGTTTCGCAGATGACCTCTTTGACCCCTCACGGCCGTCACCCACTACCCCCCACCCCCCCGGCTCATTTTAACACCCCCTAGGCCTCACCCTGCACCCAACCCCACATCTTTTTACCAAGACTCGTGTGTTTGTCTCTCAGTAAAGGTTCTGCTGTATAAAACTACACTGCTATTCCTGGTGATTTCTTTTGTGATTTTTGTCGTTGCACACAACCTGAGCTCACACACACACACACACATACAGAGTTCCTATCCTAGCCACAAGGCGACAGTCTCCGAACAAATCAGTTATTGATTACTGACAGCTAATCAGTCTGATCAGATTGCATTGTGGCCTCGAATTGTCTGGATATAACCAATAACCCCTGATTCAATAGCTATTCTTTTTGTAAATGGAAATCCTTAACGAATTTATGTGTCCGTGCAGAGCAATGAATAAATATTGGTTTAATATCACATTCATCTTATGTTCAATATATGGCAAACACTGGGGCTGTGAAAGCTTTTCAAACGTTAAATTGGTAACATTAAATATATGTAGAGGTGGTAGGTAAGGTTGAGTCCAGATTCGCTTATCTGTAGTGCTTGGGAGAGAGTAGGCTTTAGTGGCAGATTACGTTATTTGGCTTTGGAATATAAAACCTTCTAAATTGCTTTAGTAGTCAACTACAAACTAACCAAATAAGGAAGACACTGTTTTTTAAATAAACACTCGTTTATAATGGGATCTGTGTATAACACGGCTACCCACACCGGCCAACAAGACCTGCGAAAGCTATACCAGCATATGGCCAGTGTGGGCAAGATGCGCAACTGTGAGTGGGATACCTCCCATAACTGCGCTCGTATCAGACTAGTATAAGCGCGACGAGGTTCGTCTTCCAGGCAGGGTTTTGGGGTTGGGATGCTGTATCACAAAAATCTACCCCCCCTCCCGCCTGCGTGATGCACCACAGTCGGCGCGCGCGTAGCCTATAGTGTGTGTCTGCTGGTTAGTGGGTGGTGTGCGCGCGGGGTGGCTGGTGAATAGCAGTAGCGTATTGGGAGGGGGGCGCACTAGTCTCACAGAGCAGCGGATATTCCCAAAGCCTTTGTGTGTTTTTTCTATTTTTTTTCTCTTCCTTACCGCCCTGACAGACTGGTTCTCTGCAGAGAGAGAGAGAGAAGGAGCGAGTGAAGGAGAAAGAGTGCGAGAGAGGGGGGACACGATCTATCCATCCATTGATCTTGAGGGGATCAAGGTGAGTGTCAATGTATGTGTATGTGTTTTATCACACCCGCTGTCAGTGCGTTTAGCGTCAGATCATCAATGTGACAGGTTGCGCGCTGTAACAGATGTGTATCGGTCGCTGCTGAACGTCTGTTGAATGTGTGTCTTTTGCGGTCATGTGCACGGAGAGTGAGTATGAAGCCTCCATGAACGTAGCATGTCATCGATGCCCCTGTGTGCTTGCGTGTCAGGGTCCGTGCGGCTGTGTTGTATTGGTGTCAGTATGTTAGGAATGGCGACTTGCTATATTTTGACGCGTTACTGCGTTATAAAACAATTACTTAATTGTTCCCCCAGTGAAGGGTTCTCTCATTGTGTGTCTGTCATCCGTTTTTGTTTTTTCATCTGTCTCTTTATGTGAAGGTGCCTGTAAGCTTCACACTGGGTGTGTTCCAACCTTTGGATTAGTAATTTGTTGATATATGTGAACACACTATTATTCATCGTCGGTAAAGGGGGACATCGGATTCAGATGGCCTGCGAGTGGCCCATAGCTGGGGTCGCTTGAATAGAATAGATTCAGGTGAGTAGTGACGATTGTAAATGACTTGACCTGGATTTGCCTGTCATCAAACTCGTTGATTGTGCACAGCACACGGCAAAGGCCTGCCACCTTTCGCGTTGAACCGGTGTGAGTGTGTTAGCTTGATGCATGTGTGGAACGGATAGGCTACAGCAAACACACGTTGAACGTTGTTTGTCACACACACACACACACACACACACACACACACACACACACGCATTTCTTTACTTACTCCCCATTCTCCACATACATACAAGTCTTGAACGGAAATATTGAATAACAATGTTTTTTAAATAGTTAATCAATAAATGTCAAACATTTACAACATAGATGTGTGCTTGTCTTACAGAATGGAATTCTATGTCTGTGCTAGCCCATTGTTGTAAGCTACAGGCTCCATATATAACCCATACTTTTGTCAAAAGAAATCACCTTTAATGTTAACATTCACATTTTCCATCTGTGTTTAGGTTTTGCATCATCCATCATCCAAACCTGAATCAACTAGTAGTTTGGATTATGGTGTCTTTTGCCAACTCCTCTGGATCAGGCAACCAATCAAAGCTTGGATTACAGTAAAGTCCACACAACAAGAAGAGCAAGGCGGGATGGCAGCCTTTGCGTTTGGATATCGAATAACCAATCGGCTCTGGGATTATTAACCAAAGGGAAACGGGTGCGATCAATCCACATCCAGGAAGTGAAACCACACGCTCTTTTCCCCGCGCCGCACTTGTGATTGGTGGAAGTTTTGGCTCCCAGGTTACCTGGGTAACAGAGGCAGATGGGGGTGAAGGTGTGAGCCGGCGTGACCCCGGTTTGACCCCGGTTTGACCCTGGCGCGACCCTGTTTGACCTGGCTCTCCACCTGCTCTGCTGCCTGGGTTCCGCTCCGGTTCGTTCCGGAGCCAAGAACCAGCCAATCAGGATGAAGAAGAGCCGCAGCGTGCTGACTGTGACTGGTGAAGAGGTAGAGGAAACACACACACACACACACACACACACACGCTCAGACACGCACACACACACACACACACACACACACACACACACACACGCTCAGACACGCACACACACACACACACACACACACACACACACACACACACACACACACGCTCAGACACAGGTGCAAGATCCACATCAAACACCCACACACACACACACACAGTCAGTAAAGATACTCTTGACACACCAGACCAAACAAAAACCGTCTAACACAGTAGCACAGACAGACAGACACACACACACACGCACATTCGACAAAATAGTATGCCATGCGATACTCTACAAACACGCTCTCACAAAAGCATGACTGGCATGTTTGCCTTTTACTGGCGTATAACAATGTGGATCCCTTTACAAGCATTCTATATTTAGAGATTTGGCCCACTAGGATCACTGTACACTCTTAGGTTTTCTGGTTGGTATTCTTCGTGTGTTCTTTAGAACCTAAAAGTTCTGCTTCAGAACTTTCAGAGAGTAAGGACTGTACACTCTAAGGTTTTCTGGTTGGTATTCTTCGTGTGTTCTTTAGAACCTAAAAGTTCTGCTTCAGAACTTTCAGAGAGTAAGGACTGTACACTCTAAGGTTTTCTGGTTGGTATTCTTCGTGTGTTCTTTAGAACCTATAAGTTCTGCTTCAGAACTTTCAGAGAGTAAGGACTGTACACTCTAAGGTTTTCTGGTTGGTATTCTTCGTGTGTTCTTTAGAACCTAAAAGTTCTGCTTCAGAACTTTCAGAGAGTAAGGACCCTTTATTTCCATAAGGTTTGTTCTGGGCAGACAAACGTCTTACCAGCTAGAAACTGCCAGGAAGGTCAACAAACGAGGAACGCGCAAAAAAGGTTCTCCAAAAGCAGAAAGGTTATCCAAAAGCACCCCTCCTCCGATGGATCTCAACAGAACCTTTCAGTTTCTTTATAACAGAGACAATTATTACTTTTTTTAGTTCGAAGAGTATATTCTAACTATATTCTAATACACCCAGCAGTCGCTGGGATTGGAACCCATAACCTTGATGTTGCCAGGGCCAGACTGCTCCACCTAAGCAGGCGCCTCGTGGCCATTGGAGTGGTTGGAAAGGTCAGTTCACTCTGCACCAACAAACTCCAACAAATATCAGCAAATTCTAACCTTGTTAGTTGTTGGATGTTGTTGGATGTTGCTGGCCCGGTGTATAAGAGTAGCTACGTCGGTTATCGG
>NC_045175.1:9602685-9605185 GCF_900700415.2 Clupea harengus | reverse complement strand
TGTTTATGTTTGGAGTACATATGTGTGTGTGTGTGTGTGTGTGTGTGTGTGTGTGTGTGTGTGTGTGTGTGTGTGTGTGTGTGTGTACGGTTTGTGCAGACGTGTGTTTGGTGGACGTATGTATGTATGTGTGTGTGTGTGTGTGTGTGTGGTGTGTTGTGTGTGTGTGTGTGTGTGTGTGTGTGTGTGTGTGTGTGTGTGTGTGTGTTGTGTGTGTGAGTGAGTGATGACTCCGTGTTAGGTCAGTGAAGCGCTGGTGCTGGGAGAACACGGCTGTGATGAGCTCTGAGACCTTGTGTGAGTCAGGAGTGTGATTCAGACAACACACACCCGTGCGCCTGTGTGTTAGTGGGACAGTGATATCATGAGTGTCTGTGTGTGTGTGTGTGTGTGTGTGTGTGTGTGTGTATGTGTGTGTGTGTGTGTATGTGTGCTTGTGTTAGTGGGACAGTGATATCATGACGCCTTGCTGGAGGGGTTGCTGGTGTGTGTGTCTCTGTGTGTGTATGTGTGTGTGTGTCTGTGTGTGTATGTGTGTATGGAGGTGGGGGGGGGGGTGGGTGTTTTACTGTTAGCGTGGAGCTACTGTGGCTGCCAACTGGGTCTCAGCTGACAGGACAAGCTGCTTCGGAGAGAAGCCTCTGTCCTGTTCAGTGTGTGAGTGTGTTTGTGTGTGTATTAGAGCGAGTGAATGTGTGTGTGTTTGTGTGTGTGTTTGTGTGTGTGTGTGTGTGTTTGTGTTTGTGTGTGTGTGTATTAGAGTGAGTGAATATGTGTGTGTTCGTGTGTGTGTGTGTGTGTGTGTGTGTGTGTGTGTGTTTGTGTTTGTGTGTGTGTGTGTGCTTTGTAAGTGAAGGGGGTTGTACTTCAGTTGAAGTTGAAGTCAGAGAGAGAGACAGAAATATTATGTGTGTGTGTGTGTGTTTGTGTGTGTCTGTTGTCTATCTCGGAGTATGCATAGCTTTCTTAGAGTGTAGGTGTTTATCTATATGTGTGTCTGTGTGTGTGTGTATTTGTATAGGTTTTGAGATATTTATGAGCCTGTCTGTGCAGTAGGTATATGGTGTGTGTGTGTGTGTGTGTGTGTGTGTGTGTGTGTGTCTGTGTGTCTGTCTGTCTGTCTGTCTGTCTGTCTGTCTGTCTGTCTGTCTGTCTGTCTGTGTGTGTGTGTGTGTGTGTGTGTGTGAGAGATATTCATGAGTCTGTGTGCCTCACAGAGGAATGGGTTTTTAGGGAGAACGAGTGGAACAGCGAGAGAAAGAGAGGGAAGGAGAGAGATAGGGATAGAAAGAGGGAGAGAGTTTGGTTAATAATTCATGTGGAAAGATATTCTCAGTTCTTTCCTATTCCTCATCTCATCTTACTCTTTCTCTCTCACTCTCTTTCCATCTTTATTTCACTCTCTCTCTCTCACACTCTATCTTTTCCCCCTCTCTCTCTCTAGCTTGCTTTTTCTCGTTCACTCTCTCTTTGAAAGTACTTTTCCATCACTCTTCCTCCCCACTTTGTGTCCTGCCATCTCTCATCCCTCTCTCTTTCTCATTTTTCTCTGCCCTGTCCTCTTAATGTTTTTGTCTATCTTCCTCTGCATCTCTCCCTCTTCCTCTCCTCTCTCCCTCTTCCTGCTCCTCTCTCCCTCTTTCTCTCCTCTCTCCCTCTTCCTCTGCATCTCTCCCTCTTCCTCTCCTCTCTCCCTCTTCCTGCTCCTCTCTCCCTCTTCCTGCTCCTCTCCCTCTTTCTCTCCTCTCTCCCTCTTCCTCTCCTCTCTCCCTCTTCCTATCCATCTCTCTCTCTTCTTCTCCATCTCTCTCTTCCTCTCCATCTCTCCCTCTTCCTCTCCATCTCTCTCTCTTCCTGCTCCTCTCTCCCTGTGTTCCATAACTGTTCCATAAGAGCTCATAGGAGATATGGAGTATGTGTCTGGCGACAGAGAGAGAGGGCGAGAGGGCTGGGATGATAGAAAGCACTGTTGATACTCTTCTGCTGCTCTCTCTCTCTCTCTCTCTCTCTATCCCTTTTCCCTCTCCATCTCTCCCTTCTCTATTTCTCTCTCACTCTCCCTCTCTCCCTCTCTCCCTCTCCCTCTCTCTGTCTCTCTCTCATCCATGTCTGCTTTGAGCTGGAAAACGTCTCTCTCTCTCATATTCATATTCATATTTTGAACAGCTGCATTGACATTAAGAAATAAGAAATAAGATATCAAAAACTACAATAATAATGTACAGATAATGGTGTAGGTGGTTGGAAAACAGTTTAAAAACAAACAATCAAACATGTATAAATATCTTATACCTCTTTCTCCCTTCTCTCGCTCTCCCGTCTCTCTCTCTCCTCTCTATCTATTTCTCTCTCTCTCCCTCTCTCCCTTCTCTCCCTCTCTCCCTTCTCTTTCTCTCTCTCTCTCTCTCTCTCTCCCTTCTCCTTTCTCCCTTCTCTCTCTCTCCCTTTCTCCCTTCTTCCTCTCTCTCTCTCCCTCTCCCTTTCTCTCCCTCTCTCTCCC
>NC_045175.1:9580185-9592685 GCF_900700415.2 Clupea harengus | reverse complement strand
CGACCGGAACCAGCTCGGACCGCCGGCCGACCGCTTCCAGTTCGAGCTCTCGCTGGAGGAGGACGCCCAGCAGAACCAGAACTCGAGCTCGTACCGGAACCACAACAGCCGGGAGGAGCGGAATGGCAACGGGAACCGGCAGGACCCAAACTGCAACAATGGTTGCTACGGAGACTCGGAGGAGGTCAGTAACCACGTGGATCACAACCACGTGGATGAGAACCACGTGGAGGCAGAGGAGGACGCGGAGGAGGACGCGGCGGACGGAGAACTGGAGAATGCAGAACAGGATCAGAACCAGATGGAGGAGTTGGATGGGGAGGGAGAACCAGAGGAGAACCACTGTGAGACAGAGGAAGGGGAGGGAGAGGAGGAGGAGAGAGAAAAAGAAGGAGAGGAGGAGGAAGAAAAAGAAGAGGAGGATGAGGAGGGGGAGGAGAAAGAGGGAAAAGAGGAGGAGACACAGGAAGAAAAAGAGGAAGTGGAGACACAGGAAGAGGAGGAAGAAGAGGAGACGCAGGACGAGAAGGAGGACGAGGAGACGCAGGAAGAAAAGGAGGAAGAGGAGGCAGAGAACGAGGGAGAGACAGAGGAGAAGGAGGAAGAAAAGGAGGTAGAGGAAACGCAGGAAGAGGAGGAGGAAGAGGAGACGCAGGACGAGAAGGAGGAAGAGGAGGCAGAGAACGAGGGAGAGAACGAGGGAGAGACGGAGGAAAAGGAGGAAGAAGAAGGGGAGGCAGAGGAAGAACAGCATGGGGGAGAGGAGGAAGAGAACCAAGAGGACGGAGGAGAGGAAAATGAAGAGAAGGAAGGAGAGGAGGAGGCAGGGGACGAATAGAAGGAGGAGTAAGATGAGAAAGAATAGAGATGAGGGTGTGTATGTCTGTACGTCTGTATGATGGAGAGAATAATAAGGAGGAAGAGAAGACTGATTTTTAACAAAAAAAAGGAGAAGAAAAAATAAATGTAAAAGGAGACACAAGATGACTGTATATGACACGTCCCTCTGTTCTGTTATAAGAGACTTACAAAGATCAAAAAAGACATTCTGAATCTTGCCCCTCCGCTCCTGAAGTTAATTATCACATAGGACTGACCGCAATCTCAGAAATGTGTCAAAAAATCCAACCCACACAGCCTACTGGTAGACAGGGTCTTCACGCTCTCTCTCGCTCTCTCTCTCTCTCTCTCCCTCTCTCTCCCTCTTGTGTAGAGGCTTTGGGGAGGTGGCATTTGTAAGAATAAGAGAGAGGGATGAAGACAGAGGAAAAGAGAAGAGGGATAGGTAAAAAAAAAAAAAGACAGACTGACAGTGAGAGAACAACAAAAAAAGGATGCATAGAAAGAAAGAGAAAGGCAGACCGAACAAGAGGATGAAAAAGGACGACAGAAAGAGGGGAGGTGTTTTTGGGGGCTTCAAGGCAACATTTGGCAACAGTAAAGATGTTTTGGACAGCAGTAGGAACGAGTCTTCACTGCAGCATCTGTATATCTACCACTGCCAGAGGTCTGTACGACACCGCAGAGGAACCCGACCTGTACCACGGCTTTTGTAGCACTTGGGACATGTAACGACGACGCGCCCAATCACGCATGCAAAAAACTGTATCAAACTAACAATCCCTGCACTTGAACCGCTGTCACACACAGTTGTGTGTGTTTGTTTATGTGTGTGTGTGCGTGTATGTGTGTGTGTGTGTGTGTGTGTGTGTATGTTTGTGTGGGTGAGTGCGTTTATGTATGTATGACTGTGAGTGTATGTATGTGTAGGTGTCTATATATAATACATATGTATGTATGTGTGTGTGTGTGTGTGTGTGTGCGTGTGAGAGAGAGAGAGGATGAGTGAGTAAGTAAGTGTGTGTTTATAGTGTGTATATTCAGACTACAGGACTGAAGACTGATACGGTACTAAACTCCCTGCAATGGGACACACACACACTGTTGATTTCTTCCATTTTTGTCGGAAAGGAAAGAGAAACCACACACACACAGTGAGACTCCGACGAACACGAGGAGGAAAGGACGCTCCCTCCTGGCCTCACTGGCCGTTCTGAAGCAATGCATTGTGGGATTGGAGGGTTCTTCTCACCCTCCCCCCCCCCCTCCTGATCCCCGTCTTGTTTCCCCAGTCTGAGTTTTGATTGGTTGGCACTTTAAGCGCCCTGTGTTTTGATTGGTTGGCACTTTAGGCGCCCTGTGTTTGTTCCCTGTGTATAACGTCCATGTATTTTACTCGCCAAACAAAAGGCGATATTATGCTAATAAAATGACATGATCCAAAGCTCCTGTTCAGAAAACACTGTGGCTGTAGGGGGTGCTGTTCCACATTTTTCAAATGGACTCTTTTAAAAAAAAAGAGTCTGAGAAGGGAAAAGGTCCCGTGCTATAAATTGTTTCACCGTTGCAGTGCTCGTTTTTCTGTTATCAGCTTTAGTCCACCTGGCTGAAAAAAAGATAACAAATCAGTGTCTCAATGTCGAATCCTTTTGGTTGAACTTACAGGCCTTGTGTTCATCAGGTATCCTTAGGGGTGTTTCACTACATGACAGGTCGATCCTCCTAGTCTGGACTCACCCGGCACACCTGGTTCAGGTGATCTGATGAGTACAGACAGGTGTGCTGGATCAGGGAGAGACCTGAAACCTGCAGTGACGTGGGACCCCCAGAACCAGGATTATGGCAACTGCTGTAAGCAAGTCCTCGTTGCATCACATACCACGCTTGTTTGTCTTGCTTCATTTATTTAAAATGGTGTGAAATCAGTCCCTTCAAATGCGGACAGATATGTCAATTTATGTTTCAGATTACATGGCAGAGGACCAGCCAAACAGATTTTGCCTCTAAGCGTCAGACACACACACACACACACACTCACATGCACGAGTGTATGCACACACACACACACACACACTCACACACGCGCGCCTATGAACTGGGTACTCGTAGCATTAGTGATTGAAACGGTTTGTTTTGCAATTACCTCTCACTGTAAATGTGATCATTTTAAATTGTTCAGTGGTTACCTTCAGTATGAGCTATATGGACCCCCTTCCCTGCCCACCCAACACAATGACAAAGATGTCCACAGTATTGTTCTGTCAGTGGCAGCAATACACCAAGAAATAAACAAAGTAAATCGCAACAGGCAGCCCTCAGCTTTGTGCTCTATGAATGGTGAAGGATGACAGAGAAATGGGAAGATTGTAATGACTCATGACTGTAATGATCGGTTTACATTTACATTTAGTCATTTAGCAGACGCTTTTGTCCAAAGCGACGTACAAGGGAGAGAATAGTCAAGCTACGAGCAATAGAACCTGGTGTAAACAATAAATACTACTTTACATAAGAAATATAACAAAATGAAATAGAAATATAACAAAATGAAATAGTGTATCCACAACAACAACCGATTTGCAAGAAGTCACCCCCGTACAACATTTACTATTTAAAGGATCTTTTTTTCTAATGTTCAACAAGGTTTGCACTGATCTACATTGATCTGCAGGTCTGTTGAAGGGAAAAGAGCAAAGAGCTAGGCAATGTGATCAGAACTACTTACAAAGTTTTGATAGTTACGCATAACAGGTAGTAATAGTGCATGTTCCTACCCCATATACCTCAACAAGTGCTTTAGAATGTGTACTAATACAAGAACTACATTGTTATTCTTTGTTCATTGCTTCGCATAGTTTCTAATGAGACTCGATGTAAAGTGGGCTATTTAAAGTAACACTATGGAGTTTCTGGAGCCGCCAGCTAGGGGGTAACTTTCTGCTGGACTATTCAGTAACTTATTTGCTGTCTTGCTTTGTCTTGTGTTGCACTTGCTTGATGTTTGACTGTTAGGAAAGTTGTTGACTCGCTAGTTTGTCGTAAAACAAAGTAAGCAAATTTCAAAAGGTTTCGCTAGCTTGCCAACAACTTTCCTAAAACAGTCAAGCAAGTGCAACACAAGACAAAGCAAGACAGCAAATAAATTACTGAATAGTCCAGCAGAAAGTAACTCCCTAGCTGGCGGCTCCAGAAACTCCATAGTGTTACTTTAAATAATCGTTGGCATCACACAGCAATCAGACGGAGCAAAAGCCAGGCCCTATCACCATCTCTGCTCTGCTTTTAAGAGAGCCTTACATCTATTAAGGGGACAGTCCAAGATTCTCATCCGCTTTTTGTCAAATTCAACAAATTGCTCCTTAAAGTCCCCTAGCTGTCGGTGTGTGTGTGCGTGCATGTGTGTGCGTGTGTGTGCGTGTGTGCGCTCAGAAAAGTTCTGAATAGGAAAGAATGCAAAGTGGTACGGACCGAACCATACACTATTCCAGCCAATCAACACGTTGCTTTGGTACCAGTGGTGCTTACGTTTTCAAATAAAAAGGAGATTTGTTCAGAAGAAACACATTTATTTACCACAAACATTTAAAAAAAAGTCTTATTAATAGCTCGTTTCACAAACCTGACAAATAAAAAATGGTACCGATCATGATTGAACACAGCAGGCACTAGTTTTGCATCATTAAGTATCTCCTCTTTACAGTAAGTCAATTACTGTAATAATGGATGGATAAAACCACACCCCAACCAACAGATTTGTAGCTATCTGACAGCATGTTGGCTGTGACACCTCCATCAGATGACCAGTAGGGGGCGTGCAATTTCACGGAAACTGACGAATTTCACAGTGGTATCGCACAACTGGGCAAGCATTCTCAGTGGAAGTCAATCAAGTAGGAATGGAATCTGTGTATAAGTACATTATACACATTTATCCATTAAAAGGTGCAGTGTGTTTTGATGCTGAGTGAAAAATGGCAATGCTTTCAGACCTACAATCATGATTTACTTCTGAAGGGGCGAATTGTTTCAGTGTCTTCTGTGGATATTGACTCTGTGTTCGAGGTGTTTTGTAAATACATTTGTTTGCCGATTGTGCAGCCCTGCATTGTCAGAATCCGTTGTGTGTGAAGTGTGCAGTAATACTGGAAACACAGTTAATTTATCACGCCTTCAGAGTTACATTGTCATTGTCTGTATCCAAACAAAACAAAAGCAACAGCAACAACTTTAGTGACAGCAGTTACACATCAAATTCAAATCAAATCTCGGCCAAATAAATAGAGTGCAGAAATGTGTAAAAAGTGAAAAATAAAAAACAAAACAAAACAGAAACACACTTGGATAAAAGCATCGGCTTCCAAAGTGAATGCCAAGTACCTCAGTTGCTCTCTGGGAAAAGGCAGCTACTATGTAAAAAAAATAGCTTGGCACAGTGAGGTTGTCAATAACGCACAGCAACACGCCTGAGGAATAATCTAACACATGTTCTTTGGCATTCGATCGCTCTGGCTTAAGATAACAACCAGCTGCCAGCAAACAGCAAAACGGGGCAACAACAAATTGCCCTTATTACACTCAGACACACAAACACATGTTTGGTATAAATCTCAATGGCTTAGGACAATATCATTTTCAAATAATATAAATTAATACCCCTACACACACACACACACACACACACACAGAATCTGCCTGCAGTGTTCATTCTGTTTCGGAGTCACACCACGTCTGTTCTTCCAGGCATCCCCTGCAGTCTCACTCGGTCACCACACACACAAACACAAACACACACACACACACACACACACACACACACACACACTCCAGGCATCCCCTGCAGTCCTTCTCCCCAGCGCAGGCCACAGGGAGGCAGGCTCAGCACCTGGTCCAGGAGTGCCACTCCGGAAAGTGGTCTATCTCTCCCTGCTCGCTGATCTTCTCGTCGCCATGCTTGAGGATCAGTTTGTACCTAAGGCGCACCGGAGTCTACAGAGAGATGCATACAAAAAAATAAATAAACAAACAAACAAACAAATAAATAAATACCAACCCTAGCAGTAGTGTATTGTAATATACTTAACATTATATATTTACATAATACATTCTACATGATGTTATGTTTGGATCAGTGAGACCAGCCGGGAGCCGTATCACATATACACATATAACACATATACACATATACTTAATCATGTCCAATGAATTAATTATCTGAGTCTTCACAGAGATGCATACAAATACATCTGATCATGTGGTGTGTGGTATGCATGTGGTTATATACGCCAGGCTTAGGAAGACTAGCTGGAAGCCTTTCTGGGTGTTTGAGTAAATGTCTCACCCTCTGAGGGTCTGTATGTGGTTATCTGTGGGTGTTTGAGTAACTGTCTCACCCTCTGAGGGTCTGTATATGTGGTTATCTGTGGGTGTTTGAGTAACTGTCTCACCCTCTGAGGGTCTGTATATGTGGTTATCTGTGGGTGTTTGAGTAACTGTCTCACCCTCTGAGGGTCTGTATATGGTTATCTCTGGGTGTTTGTGTAACTGTCTCACCCTCTGAGGGTCTGTATATGGTTAGCTCTGGGTGTTTGTGTAACTGTCTCACCCTCTGAGGGTCTGTATATGGTTATCTCTGGGTGTTTGAGTAACTGTCTCACCCTCTGAGGGTCTGTATATGGTTATCTCTGGGTGTTTGAGTAACTGTCTTACCCTCTGAGGGTCTGTATATGGTTATCTGTGGGTGTTTAAGTAACTGTCTCACCCTCTGAGGGTCTGTATATGGTTAGCTCTGGGTGTTTGTGTCTCACCCTCTGAGGGTCTGTATATGGTTATCTCTGGGTGTTTGAGTAACTGTCTCACCCTCTGAGGGTCTGTATATGGTTAGCTCTGGGTGTTTGTGTCTCACCCTCTGAGGGTCTGTATATGGTTATCTCTGGGTGTTTGAGTAACTGTCTCACCCTCTGAGGGTCTGTATATGGTTAGCTCTGGGTGTTTGAGTAACTGTCTCACCCTCTGAGGGTTGGACAGCAGGAGGATCTGTGAGATGGATGCTGGAGGCTGGAGAGGGTTATATGGGGGAAGATCCTTTCCTGTGGACGGCTGTAACTTCACCGTCATAGTCTGCCGCGCAGGAGAGACCAGACAGAACAGTGAACACATAACACACACAATAAGAAGTTACAGTTGTTATGCAATAATGACCCATTCACTCACTCACTCACTCACTCACTCACTCACTCACTCACTCACGCATTCATTCATTCACTCAATCACTCATTCATTCATTCATACAAACAGTTTGGGATTTGTTGTAAATTCAGACACAGGCTGGGTGTTCACACACAGCATAGAAATAATATGGTGCACTAGTTTAAACAATTTAACACAAAAACATGCAGAGAGTCTTTACTCGGTTCTGGCTGTAAGTCTGCCCGTGAAGTGATTCAAAACGAAAATGACAGAAATGATTTAGTAAAACGAGGAAGTTGTGCAGCAATCAACCAAAGACATTGCAATGATGAGTTGGTGGCATGAGGCCCAGCCACATAAAGAATGGGGAAGCTGCTGAGCTACGATGACAACTCAAAGAATTATCACATACAAAAAAGAAACACTTCAAAAGCAAAGAATGCGCCAAAAGTCACCCGCATTTCACAGCGGATGCCATGTTTGTTTAGCATGATAAGTGTCTGCTGTAAAATGCGAGTTAAACTATGGTGACATGGAACTATGACGACTTGACTTGACAAAAATGATGCCAAAATTTGCCGAAATCACCAACTCTCTACACTAACCGACTGCCATGCAAAACCAAGGCACTTTGTTAGTATAACCCTTTAACCTCTCTTAATATTATGAATGTTTAATGCAAGAGTTTTAGTAGAACACTGTTCACACTGAAGGTTTTTGTTGTTGAGGAAAGCATTGCACCGTGACGGAACCAGAGCTGCTGGCTACTCTCACAGTGAGGCTGATGTGAGTCATCATCGTAAGTAAATATATGATACGTGAAGATGTGTACACGTGTATAATATGGTACAATAAAGGATGAAAATAAAGTGCACGAGGGGGAAGTAGGTCACACAGGTAGTCAAGGCATGTGAAGACGTAACTCTCAGCCACTGCCACTCTCGTAGTGAGGCAGATATGAGTCATCAGAATGAGACAAGGCTGACTCACAACGACACGCCGAGTGAGGACGAGACCGAAATGTACACAAGACAGATAGGCATGGGAAATACTTAGTCATCGCTGTGTCATTTTAGGTCAGACACAGATAGTGGCTCAGTTCAGTGTAAGCTGACATCACTGCAGTGGCGAATCAGATTCAAAGTAACATAAATTAAATACATGAGACGTGAAGACACGGACGAGACCAGAATGAGACAGGGCTGACTCACAACGACAGCCGAGTGAGAACAAGAAAAAAAATGTACCTTTGGGACGGCGACCTGGAACTCAACGTCTGAAACCGACAGGGCTGACGTGTTCACTGACGAGACGATAACCACTGCGACGTCGGGGCGCGCGGGGGGGCTGTCACGACAGAAGTGCAGGCAGACGTGGACCCCCCAGCGGTCGTACACCGTGATTGGCTCCAGCTGGCCTGTGGTAGGAGAGGCAGAGATTAGATGGATGGAGATTTCAGTCTGTCAGTCATTCATTCATTCATTCATTCATCTAGGCTATGCATTGCTGATAAGAAACTAAAAGTGCTTGAGAATGTAAAAGAAAAAAATGAAAACAGATGATTTTTGTTAAGATTATTGTTAATACATGATAATAAACAGGCTATTAATCGCTGACACACGATCAACAGTGCTTAAAATATGTAATGAAAAAAAAATTCACCCAAGTTTCTCATGAATATTCATAATTACGGAGAGTACAGTGGAATGTGGTTATCACTGCCATGTAGACGTCAGCAAAATGAAATGCTACCTTCGGTGCTTTCATCGGACTCACTTGGTTTCACAGATTCTAGGGACACAAAGATGTCCCCCAGCGATTTTTCCAGCGCAGGAGGGACAGACTTTGAGGGAGACTGTGACATCACAGTGGGTTGATTCTGAAGGTTACTCAGTGCAGATCGTGATTGGACAGCTTCCCTAAGGGGACATGTCCAACAGCCAATGACCACTTGATTGTCAAATCAACTATAACAGATAACCGTCTCTTTAAATGAAAAAAAAATGAAAAAACTACATATCCCATGAGCACTTACACTGAGGGTGCTGAAGACCCATTCTGGGATATGGAGTCCACTCCACAACCCCTTGCAATGAGCATGGATCTCGCTCCATTAGCCCATTGCTGCATTCCAGTGTCCTCAGCTGTTCGCTCTTTGGTCCTGACAATATCCTCCAGCTGAAAAAAATAAAAAAATCACAGTTCCAGTCTCATACCGATCCCTTTACACTGGATTCACCAATAAGGATTGTGCGTAGTCCCAGACTGAACTACAAATGATTCTTCTCAATTGTTTTATTTACTGTGTATTGAATAGAAAATAATTTCCCCCCCCGTCGTAATTTTTTTCTATGATTACAAACCTCACTAAAGTATCTAAGAAATGTCTCACATTAAGTGACAGGATCCCATGTGAACTAAGGGCATTCTCTTCTATTGATATTTAATTCAATGTCTTCTCCCTGATGACAACAAGTATAAACACAGAGCCGCTCAGTGACGTGCCGTACCTCAATGAGCTCCTCAAAGTAGGACCTGGAAGGACTGTGACTGGACGGCGCGGGGCTCGCAACCCCTAAAAGAGATGAGAGTGGAGTTTAGTGTTTCTGCCTTGGCAAAAAACGACAGGACTTCAAACCTCTGAACTGGTTATTACAGAGAACAGACAAACACATATAAGAGTCTATAAGATTTTTATAAGATTATATAAGATTTTGAGTGATTTCTTTTTTTTCTCTCTCTCTCTTTAAATTGCCATTTTTAAAGTGCACTCTCTTGATTATTGATCACGACTCTTTGTGTTCGGGGGGGGGGGGGTTAAAGTGAACTCTCTTGATTATTGATCACGACGTGCGGGGGGTGGGGTGTGAAGTGCATCTTTTCTAATACAGGACGTGCACAGGTAACGGGCCTACGGATAAAATCACAAAAGGGAGGGAGTACCGAGAGACACCAGGTCATCGTCAAGAAGCAGAAGGGAATTGTAGTCTTCTGAAGCCCCGTGATTAGGAGAGGCATCGGTAGGCGGTGATGAATTTGACTGGGAGGCGCCGAGAGCAGAGAAATCAATAAGATGGTAACTTCTGATTGGGCTGGCAGGCTCTGAAACTGCAAAGGCCTTAAATCAGTTCATGATAGTTAGCTAATTAGTCAATGATAATTAATGATAATAAGCTAATATCCCATGAGCATTAATGGCAATTAATGATACTTAGCTAATTCATCAATGATAATTAATGATATTTAGCTAAGGCATCTTTCTTAACACAGTTATGTCTTTCTTCTGCATTGGTGTCTACTTTGTATGCCACACACACACACACACACACACACACACACACACACACACACACACACACAGTACTGTATGTTTATAATGATCTGGTGAGGAAGAGCACCTGTGTTGGCAGAACCCCTGGTTCCGCCGTTGCAGCTGACTTCCTGTTGTTCTGCGACCTCTCTGTAGAGGTTTACCACTGAAGTCAGCTTGTCGTTCGCTTGCAGAATTACAGCTGAAATGGGTAAACCACAAGATTACACAAACAAGACATTATATATAAGCAATAATATAAAAAACAAATGGTTTAACATGCCTCAGAAGACTCATAAGTAGTGAACAGAACATTGACTAATACATGACATATATTTTGCATTGCACTGTGTACTTCCAAAATAATTTCCAAGTACAGAAGCATTTTCATTTTTTGACAGCTTACTGCACCTTTAAAACAGATTTCCCTCAATCAGCTGTCTAGAGTACTGAGTGCAGTGTGGACACTGTAACTGTAGGGGGCATGTCTGGGCATGCATGTGTCAGTGTAGAAGCTATCAGTGTGCTGTTAGGGGGATGAGAGTCCATGAGTACATTTCTATGGTTTCTGTGGTTTATTGTGTATCGAATCTGTTTGTGTTTGTTATGTTGTGCATGAATTTGTTTGTGTCTCTCTCGGTGTGTTTGTGTTTGTGTGTGTGTGTGTGTGTGTGTGTGTGTGCATGTGTGTCTGTGTGTCTCTGTGTGTATGTTCACTCCAACATCATAAATACCTAAGGCCTCATCGTCGTCCACAGTGTCACTGGCCAGACGGAAGAGATTGGGCCTCAACTTGTCACATCGCTCATAGAGACTCTAACAGAGAGAACACACACACACACACACACACACACACTCAGTAAGCAGCATGGAACACACAGGCAACGTTCTGACTTAAAGGTGCAGTCCTTGGTAAAAGGTTGTTGATATTTGAGCTCAACAGCCAATCAAATACATTTTTGGATTATTGGATGGAATAGTGTATGACTCAGTCCAAGCCACCATGCACACTCACATTCTTTCGTTCTCTCACACACTCACTCACACTCTCCATTGGTTTATGTATCTCAAACACACACACAGACACACACACACACAAACATATACACACACATACCTCTTTCTCACACACACACACACACACACACACAAACATATACACACACATACCTCTCTCACACACACACACGCGCACACACGCACACACACGCACACACACACCCACACACACCCCCACACACACACCCACACACACACGCACCCCTACCTTCATGTCAGATGTGAGCTGGGTGTGGCCCCTGCTGCTCTCACACACACACACACACACACACACACACACACACACACACACACACACGCACCCCTACCTTCATGTCAGGTGTGAGCTGGGTGTGGCCCCTGCTGCTCCTCCGCTGCTCCAGCAGGTCTCTGAGCTGGGTGGTGCTCTGCTCCACCTCCTCCAGCGTGCCGATACGCCTGCTCACACGCTCCATCTTGTCGTGCTCCTGAACGTGTGTGTGTGTGTGTGTGTGTGTGTGTGTGAGAGAGAGAGAGAGAAAGAGAAGGGAGAGGTTGTGTGTGTGTGTATGTGAGAAAGAGAGAGGGAGGGTGTGTGTGTAGGTGTGATGTGTATGTGTGTGTGTGTGTGTGTGTGTGTGTGTGTGTGTGTGTGTGTGTGTGTGTGTGTGTGTGTGTGTGTGTGTGTGTGTGTGTGCGTGTGTGTGTGTGTGAGAGAGAGAGAGAGAAAGAGAAGGGAGAGGTTGTGTGTGTGTGTATGTGAGAAAGAAAGAGGGAGCGTGTGTGTGTGTGAGAGAGAGAGAGAGAGATGTGCGAAAGGAAAAGAGGTGGGGGAGGGAGGAATAAATGAGCAACAGACACAAGACTAACGTCCACCAAGCCAATAATGTCAGTGATCTGCACAAGCCATCCCTTTCCCTTCGCCCAGTAGGGAGCTGTGTGGAGCTGTAGGGAGCTGTGTGGAGCTGTGTGGAGCTGTGTGGAGCTGTAGGGAGCTGTGTGGAGCTGTGTGGAGCTGTGTGGAGCTGTAGGGAGCTGTGTGGAGCTGTAGGGAGCTGTGTGGAGCTGTGTGGAGCTGTAGGGAGCTGTGTGGAGCTGTGTGGAGCTGTGTGGAGCTGAAGGGAGCTGTGTGGAGCTGTAGGGAGCT
>NC_045175.1:9567685-9575185 GCF_900700415.2 Clupea harengus | reverse complement strand
CGCTCGCTCCCAGAAAGGCGGAAGAATTAAGTGAATGTGTCCATTTTCAAAATAGGCTACTTCATGGCAAACTGCATGCACTTAAAGACACACAAAATTACATTGTGTGATGAGGCCACTTATCAGAAAAGCCGCATAGGTGGCAACTTTGACAGCTGCGCTGACAGTGACTAGACACGTCCAGCCCCATAACAACAAAGCTTACGTGCTCGCTGCATAAATAACTAGGCCTATATACGCTACATCCACAATAACTATATGTTCTGCCTACTTCTGGTGATATATACACATTTTAAATATTTAAACATACTCAGCCAAGTTTCTAATGTGTCCGTGCTCTCGCCTGTCGCCATGTTCGTCTCGGTTGCTATCACACTGTTGCGCCCACAGCAGCGACTTCCAGTTCTGCTCGGCAACATGTGACTTACATTTCGCTAGCTCAGAAGTCACGCAAAAAAAACAAAAAAAACCTCATCCACGCCCCCCTCGCCATAGCCACTTATTTTTTTCTTTTTAAATCTTCTTGAGCTTCGGTCTAGTAATTCAAACACGACTGTATCTAAAATGTCACAATTTATGCAGAGTCATAGCAACAACTAGAGCTATAGTAACACATCGAATTAGTTTTGCCCACTATTGGTACAAAAACGGACCGCCTGAAGTGTGTGGTTTTGCCAATGCCGAGACAGCAAGCGTCCACTGGTTGATTTTGGTTGGCACCCCACTGAAGGTGTGCCCCTTCTGGTCCGCTCTCGACCCAGCATTATCTTAAGTGTAACTCGGCGTGGATAATAACATTCAATGTTAGCAATTCCTGTCACTTCTAAAGCATATCCTTGGCATTAAAAATATTAAAAATATCAGCCGGTAAACATAAGTTCACGGTATAAGAAGGCTCTCAAGGTGAAATATGACAGTGCATTTAAGACTTATGTCACACACTGGTAACATTATAAAAATGGTAGGGGTTGGTGAAAATGACTAAAGAAGTATAAATGAGTACAGAAAAAACTAACTGTCTGGCTAACTAACTGTTGTCTGTAACTAACCCTCAGCTCTGCCCCCAGTCCAATGGCCTTTTGCGATCAGCAGTGTTTGTTCAGGCTGCCGTCTATTCAATTACATCACATGTCCGTTGATTCTTATGACCATGGTGTTCACATTGATGGTGGTGGTGCTGGCATCCAATGGGCTGCTCACAAACCTGTGGCAACTACCCGTCTAGTATGGCAATTACCAGTCTAGTATGACAATTACCAGTCTATATGACTCAGTCAGTCAGTCTATGAAACAGATCCAATACATCATTTATTCCAAATGTATTCAATTCAATGATTTATTAGTTTACAGAAGTATAAGACAAAAAAACATACATTCAGAGGGGGAAACAGACTTGACTTTTTACAAAGTCCCCCCCCACCTCCCCTTCCCCATCAGTGTTGCAGCACTCTTTGCAGACGTTGGCATGTTTCTCCATTTCCTAAAGATACCATCATTTCTGCAACACTTGGTCCTTGCTGGCAGAGGAAAAGGAGGAACAAATTCAAGTTAATAACTTAAACAATATTCAAAACATATAAGTCACATGTCAAACCCCTCCCAGCATGTCAGAAGAAGGCTACAGCTCAGAGATAAGTCACATTCACAGTTTTAGCGTCTAATAGTTACATTAATTATAAATAAGCCGGCCAAAGAATATCAATGCAATGTTGGTGGTGTAGCAAAATCCCTAGATCAAAAGGTTCAGCTGCTTCAAAAACGAAAAAAGCCAATTTAGCACATGCCTTTCAATATTTGATTTATTCAATAACTTTCATTTAAAAATGTTGAAATAATACACAGAGCTTTTCTCTGACTGCAACAAAACACAGCGGATCATGACCATCTGCCTTGTCTGACTGTGACCATTCAAACGTAGATGGGTTGCTAAGACACATCACACAATTAAAGGTGAGGGTCCGCAATTCTAACCTAATATGCTTTTGTCAAATTCAGCAAATTTCTTCTCACAGTCTTCGAGGACACAGTGTTTTGGGTAGCAGAAAATACTTACAAGTCAGGGTGGTTATGTGACCACGAAGCCAGATTATTTAACCACAGTACTCTCCTATGCTCATGCCAGATGATGCTTTAACTACAGTACTATCCTATGGTCATGCTGTCTACGATAGCATACAGAGATGAATCCACGGCCGTCCGTGAGAGGCTGTGTGCGATGTGTTGTTCATTAGAGGCTGTGTGCGATGTGTTGTTCATTAGAGGCTGTGTGCGATGTATTGTCTGTGAGAGGCTGTGTGCGATGTATTGTCTGTGAGAGGCTGTGTGCGATGTGTTGTCTGTGAGAGGCTGTGTGCGATGTGTTGTTCATTAGAGGCTGTGTGCGATGTGTTGTCTGTGAGAGGCTGTGTGCGATGTGTTGTTCATTAGAGGCTGTGTGCGATGTGTTGTTCATTAGAGGCTGTGTGCGATGTGTTGTTCATTAGAGGCTGTGTGCGATGTGTTGTCTGTGAGAGGCTGTGTGCGATGTGTTGTCGGTGAGAGGCTGTGTGCGATGTGTTGTGTGTGAGAGGCTGTGTGCGATGTATTGTTCATTAGAGGCTGTGTGCGATGTGTTGTGTGTGAGAGGCTGTGTGCGATGTATTGTTCATTAGAGGCTGTGTGCTATGTGTTGTCTGTGACAGGCTGTGTGCGATGTATTGTCTGTGACAGGCTGTGTGCGATGTGTTGTCTGTGAGAGGCTGTGTGCGATGTGTTGTTCATTAGAGGCTGTGTGCGATGTGTTGTTCATTAGAGGCTGTGTGCGATGTATTGTTCATTAGAGGCTGTGTGCGATGTGTTGTCTGTGAGAGGCTGTGTGCGATGTGTTGTTCATTAGAGGCTGTGTGCGATGTGTTGTCTGTGAGAGGCTGTGTGCGTTGTGTTGTTCATTAGAGGCTGTGTGCGATGTATTGTTCATTAGAGGCTGTGTGCGATGTGTTGTCTGTGAGAGGCTGTGTGCGATGTATTGTCTGTGAGAGGCTGTGTGCGATGTATTGTCTGTGAGAGGCTGTGTGCGATGTGTTGTCTGTGAGAGGCTGTGTGCGATGTGTTGTTCATTAGAGGCTGTGTGCGATGTGTTGTTCATTAGAGGCTGTGTGCGATGTATTGTTCATTAGAGGCTGTGTGCGCTACCTGCTGTCCGCTGAGTGCCAGTCTGAGGAGCTTCATGACGGAGCTGTACTTGGTGGACTTCACCTTCTTGGCCACGGCCTTCAGCTCAGAGCTCAGCCCCTCCGTGGTCAGGGCTTTCCCACGGTCTGCCTCCATCAATCTACATGGGGGGTGAGACAGGGGAGTAGGAGAAAGAGGGGGTGGGTGTGTGTGTGACAAAATGTGTGTGTGTGTGTGTGTGTGTGTGTGTGTGTGTGTGTGTGTGAAAGAAAGAGTGAGTGTGTGTATGAGAGAGAGGGAACGTGTGTGTGTGTGCACGAGAGACAAACATGTAAATACGCATGTAATAGCAGTATCACATTTACACACACACACACACACACACACACACACACACACACACACACACACACACACACACACACACACACACACACACACACACACACACACACACACACACACACACACACACACACACACACACACACAGACAGACACACACACACACACACAGACACACACACACACAGCAATATCTGCACTGCTTGTTTATTTTCACTACTCCAGTACAGAACTCACTACTGAGAATATGCCAATGAGCGATTACTCAACTACAAAAACACTGACAGGTCTGCCCCTTCTAATTTACCTCCAGCAGGCATGGGCTGGTAGGCATGTTCCCAGTAGGCATGTTCCCAGTAGCTAGCTTTTTTGTTTTGTTTATGTATACATGTTTTTACTTCTTTCACAAACCGTCTGTGCCTACAATCCATTGGTAACCCACGGTAACCTCCATGTCTGTTTATGTTCACTAGTCCAGTGGTTAACTCACTGTAACACCAGAGCAGTGATGGTCTGGGCCTCTGACGTCAGCTCCTCCAGCTGCTGCCGGGATACGGACGGCCTGATCCACAGATACGCGTAAGTAGGGGTCACCAGCTCACGCAGGGAGGAAATGTGACCCTGGGCGGGGGGAGAAAGGTCAAAAGGTCAAGGTCATTCATCAAAAAGGACGACTGAGGAAACCCACAGAGACGGACTGCAGTTTCTTTATGACTTTTCAACCAAGTCCCCATAAAAGCTCAACACCTAAACCATAATTCCATTCAGTTCAGATTGAGGTACTTTGCTACTGGGCCAACAATCGATTCAAAACATCTGCCAATGACCCATCCCATATAACTGGCCATTGGGGTTTATAAAGTTAGTTAAATAATATAATATATAGGGAAATAATAATAAAGGAAATCATCATTATCATAATAACAATAATATAATAAAATAATAATCATTTCCCCAATCCATACACTTCTGGTCTTATAACTCTCATTGAAACGAGGTATCTTAATAGGAAAAGGGTTTGGGGTTTTCAGTACATATACACACCTCCATTCTAAGTCAGTGAACTTAATTATCAGTGAATATCACACTGTTTCAAAATCCTAGTCAATGAGACCCACAGCACCGCAATGGGTCAGTTCAACCTCTGATAGCCTACACACTTTATCTGATAGAGTACAAGGTCATAGGAACTAGGCATGCTCATGATGTACCCTCAATCAGGGCATTGCTGCAAAAGAGCCCTGTGCTCAGTCAATTCTCCCTGAATAAATAATGATTATGATGATATGGCATTCTGGGAATCAACTTCTGCCATTGCTTCCAAAGGGTTTGTATTTGAATTTAGTCATTTGCGAGAGGCACAGATGCTTTTATTCAAAGCAGCTCGCCAAGTGAGGGACAGGGCCAAAAATGTGCTGTTCAAGGTTAAAATAGTCAAAAGTGCTGTGGTGAGGAGAAAAGTGCTGTAAAAAACATGCTTCAGTCTCACAGTGCAGACAGAGAGACAGAGAGAGAGAGATCAGAGGAAGAGGAGGAGGAGGAGGAGAGGAGCAACTTTGTCATCTTCATGACATTTTGTTTCTTAAGAGCGGCCTCAGCTGTATGCGTGACCTATCAGTGGTGAGGTGAGTGGGAACCATGGTTTCCTTTTACCTGCAGCAGGGGTCAAGACAGCGTGGGCGGTGTTCTGTTTCATTTCCCCCAGTCTGATCATTCTGCCGTAAAGCCGTGCGATGCAAACAGGTGTCTTTTGAAGAGTTTTTGCTCTCGCTTGTTTCAGCAGACACAGAATGAGTGGGACGGGTGCAAAGGCGGCCAGCAGGACTGAGTAATGACTCCAAGCTACTCAAATGTGTCATGGGACATTGTCACTGTGCCACAACAAGACTCTCTAGGTGTTTTAAACAGACTGAGAAGGAACCTGGACAGCAAAGGCCAAACAATATGGCTGCAATCACTTTAGATTGGACCCTAAACCATGTGTGTCTTGATGGTGATACTAATATAGTATTCCATAGGATACTTGTGACTGATGTACAGGCCAAACAATATTGCTGCAACCACTTCAGATGGGAAGCGAAGTACAATACAATACTCCATAAGATTACTAGTAGGATGACTCCATAGGACTAATAGTAGGATGATTCCACAGGATTACTAGTAGTAGGAGAATTCCATACGACTACTCATAAGTATTCCATAGTGATTACTGAATACTCTTCACTGATTACAATTACAAAAAACATTGTATGCTTTGTAACCTAGTTTGTATGCAAGGCTGGCCGTTATATTTACAATTCTAGAGTCTGTCAGAGTTCTATTTAATGTGTTAGGAAGTAGAGTCTTCTTTGCTTGCTTCCTCTACATGCTCTGGAGTGACTGATTATTCCTGTAAGAAAGATTAGTGGTGTAGTCATGGTAGTACCTTTCTGAGGTGAAGGACCCGCTGGATGTAGTCCTCTTTTAAGACATCCTGCTCCTGGACCTGTGGGCCAAACGTTTGCCTGATATGTTCCCTCAATTCTTCCACTAGGTGGCGACCACGCTCCACATCATCTATCCTGTGCAAGAGGTGGATCCTGCAGAACACACACACACACACACACACACACACACACACACACAGGTAATGTATGTCTACAGTTCAAAACAGAAATATTAGGAAAAAAATTCACTCACAAACACTCAATTTGCTTTGTTTATTTTTTTCTTCGTTTTTTTCACAAAGCCCTACAAATGGTCCTACAAATCTCCTTCTCCAACAATGACTTTCCTCTCTCTCACACACACACTTAATAAAGACTAAGGACAATTTCTTTAGTCTCCACTTTTCATCACTGAAAAACAAAACAATAAAAGGCTGAATGCAGATCCTACGGATCTTTACATGGTCGGGCAGTATGGTTTTCCCTCACACACACACACACACACACACACACACACACACACACACACACACACACACACACACACACACACACACACACACACACACACACACACACACACACACACACAGTCCTACAGATCTTTACGCGGTTGTGCAGTATGGTTCCTGTCACCTGTTAAACTCTGGTAGTTTGTCCAGATCCAGAAGGGCAGAGTGAGTTGTGATCTTAGACTCGTTGAACTCAGCGACGAGCTCGTCCAGTTTACGTCCCATGCGGTTGCCTGGGAGACAGAGACACTGGACAATCACACATACTCTCACATGCCTGCATTAGACTGTGGTGGAATACAGACCACTTAATCCCCAAAGGAATTTGAGAAATCCTGACTAAACACATCTGTCTTTCTCTCTCTGTCTGTCTGTCTGTCTGTCTGTGTCTCTTTTTTTCTTTCTTTCTTTCTTTCTTTCTTTGTATCTCTCTTTTTTTCTTTCTCTCTCCCTCCCTCCCTCTCCCTCTCTCACACACACAGACACACACAAAAACATAGCCAAACAGAGCGTGACACACCAGTCCATTCACACAAAACGTATGCCCACTACTCCCTCTTTCACTCAGTTGTAAACCCTGAATTTCTCCATCTCGCACGTGGCCATGCATAAATCCAGAGTTTCTCCTCTCTCTCACTATCTCTTTCTCACAGTAAATAACTGCACACAACTCCACAAAAATGCAGGCGGTTCTATAAAACACATCAGCGGAACGTGGGAAGGGATAGAAGTAAGGCACCGTTCGATAACAAACTAACCCCATCCATTTACAAATACACAACAACAACAACAACACAACAACAACAAAAGACAACAAACGCCCTCCCCTCCCTCTCTCCCCTCACTCACCCCACTCAAACCCCGACCCGCAGTTGGTCACCATGTCCAGCAGTGCCTCGGGCAGCGCCCCCTTGTGGGCGAAACTCTGGATGAAAATGTCACCCTGCCTCTTGGACAGCTTGCTGCCGTCCCGGTTCAGCAGCAGCGGCAGGTGGCCGAAAGTGGGCGGCTGCCAGCCCAGCGCCCGGTACATCAGCAGGTGCTTGGAGGTGGAGATGAGCCACTCG
>NC_045175.1:9557685-9565185 GCF_900700415.2 Clupea harengus | reverse complement strand
AGCTTGAGTTGATGGCTTTGATATTAGACAACGCGTTATGTAGGTGGAAGATAGGTGGCTCACCGGTTGGACTAGGCGCAAACCTCACCCGAACCTGTCCGTGATCAGCCGAATGATGTCTTTTCCACTGTAAGTCTAGGGATTTTTGACAGCCGCCGCTGATGGAAGTACACCTATGTCCCCAGTATTCCTGATGAGATGCTCCTTTCGCTGCCGCGAGATGATGAACAGATCTTTCCGTGACTGTCCGGTTGCAATGTTTACAAAGTCTCAGTAAGGTGCTGTGCCTTGCTGGAGACGTCAATGTTATGAGCGTTGATAGCAACATACCTACTTGCAAGTTACAAACGAGAATCTGGCGTTGCAAAATACGTGGAAGCACAAGCTAATGTGAAAATTAATTATACCGTTTTTTCCTGTTTCTACCTAGAGCTGTGTCTGAATTCGAGAGTGTCATTTTCGGCAAAAGTGTAAGCCCCTTGTAATTTCAGCATGGTCAAAAACGACCTTGTATGAGAAACTTCCTGTGTGGCACTTTCTATGGTCTTCAAAATAAAAGTGCCCATGATCTCTGAACAGCAACGGTTTCAAAATAAAGGCCAATCAAAGCCATTCAAACCGTAAAATAGCAAGTTCTACAGTATATGCGCAATATCTTCCACACAACCATTCAGTGCTCATGTCGCCGTTAAAAACAAAACGGTTATTGTTGCTGTATTCTTTCTGATTAGTTTGCTATAACTGGAATACAATGGAAGCGATAATGATGTGCAATCACAAACATACGAAAAATATAACTCACAGACATACAATTGTCTAACTAATTTTCTTTGTGGATTAATTTGTATGTCTTTGTACTGATGCATCATGTAGTGAGCTATATTAATATTGTTCTGTACCGTTACATAGCACAGATACTGAAATCTAATTAAATTGAATAAAACTAAATCACAAAAGCATAGTTAGTATTAGCTTGGGGTTAGGTACTACTAAAATACTTTATTAGTTAGTATTAGCTTGGGGTTAGGTACTATTAAAATACTTTATTAGTTAGTATTAGCTTGGTTACTCAGGAGCGATCTTGTTCCTCTTCCTCATCATGGCAGACAGTCTTCTGAAAAAGGCCTTCCTCCCTGTCATGCTCTGCTCTGAGGTTGAAGGTCGTTCACCGCCTGTGGGCACTGCACAGGGTTGGAAACGAGAGATGTGTGGTTATTTTATGTGTGGTTAATCAGCCGTTTCTTGGGAGGTCTTCTGCTGGGAGCATCCAACTCTCAGCTGCAGTGTATGCCACTGAAACCTCTTTCTTCAAACTTGAAAAGGTAATGGATGAACACTTCACTTTGTAGTAATTCATTGAATATAGCATATCATCATTAGAATTTATACAGGATGTGGAGAGAGATTAATATGCAACCCCAGAAGCAGTTCTAAAGAAAAGAGTGCTTGTTCTGTGTCTTTTCTAAGATGTTTCATTACGACACCTTTGGAAGGCACGCCCGGTTGTACATGGAGCCTGCAATCGTGCACAGCTGGACAACTGCGCAGGATGGCATGTCAGCAACAGAATGTTGTCCTAGGTGGTGACTTGAGGGCTGACTCACCAGGTACGTAATTCTGACTGTTACTTTTGATGAAAAGGGTTACTAGGAAAACAACACATCATAAAATGACATGTGAATTGAAATATAAAGCAAAAGCATTACATTTATTTTTGAAGGCCATTCTGCCAAGTTTGGCAGTTACACAGTGATGGACCTGAGGACCAACACTGTTATTGATCTGCAGCTGGTTCAGGTGAGTAACATAAAGTCCAATCTGTAAACGGAACTAATTTGTCATATTTCCATGGCGAATTCCAGATGAAAACGCCTGTGCTGTATGTCTTGATTCTACCCGAGTTAACTGGATGTACTTATGGAGAAGGCAGGGAACTCGTTTAGTTAATTCTATAATCAGAGCAGATATATTTCATAAATGGCCATTTTGTAATGAATTCACACATTCACACAATACATTGAAGGCATGCCCTTTTTTTAAATATAATTTAGAGCTAATGTGGATTTTTGTATTAAATATATACTCTATCTCTGTGCATGACTAAAATACAGTTTTTGTATTGTTAGGACTGTCGTAGAAACCAATGAAAGCAGATCCAACCCTCCGTGAGTGTTATAAGCTTTTATTAAAAAATTCCACAAAGTCAAACATATACAGACAGCCATTATTCAACAAGGGAAACATAAATAACATACAAAATAACTGTTGTCTTTAAATGGCCTTCATAACAAAATAGAAATTATGAATATAATATAAATACTTAAAAGTGAAAAATGTGCAGTATTGCAATAATCGTTGGATTATTTAGTGTTTTGTTTCTGTTTTTTTTTAAATTTGATTTAATATTTTATTGTGATCTAATTGTACAGCACTTTGGTCAACGTGGTGAACTTTACAAATACATTTGACTTTGACTCTGTCAGTGGTGTATATCAATACACAAACAGGTACCTGCCATCTCAATTCTAAAAAGACTCTAACCAGTATTTGTTTAACCTGGGCCCTCAATTGTAAATACAGGTAGACCATGGGCCTTGCAGTTGCCAAATGTTGCCAACTCCCCACAAAAAAAAGTAGGCTATGCAAAGTGCTTCATGGGTTTGGTACTTAGACAAAATTGAGAACAAAACAAGTTCTTAGGTGTTGGGATACAGAAATAACAGGCTAGAAGGCCTAACGTGGCCCTACACTTTTTTTTTAAGTAAACAGGCATCTATACGAGCGAGAATGAAACGCGTTTACGGTAGTTAATGAGATGAGAACATTTTATGTTTTTTTTTTTTTTCAGCGTCCTCTTTGAAAAGGGAATTACCCCACCTGTTGGTCATGTATGTTTTTGCAACCTATGCATTATGCCTTTTCACGACTAGCCCGTGAGTGAATGCGGAATAAAGGTTAAACTTTTTCCTGGAGGATGATGTGTAATATTTAAACTGAACATGGACTATTGTGTAGGTGTTCTGTAGCCTACGTGACAAATTATGAAGTTACCATGAGAAGGATCATCAAATCGGTCTTGTATTGTAGGCTATTCTAAGCCCATTCTAAATCAGTTTCTCAGTGTTTCATGTTTTCACGGGACTGGTCTACCAGAGAAATATGACTCAGAGCAATGTGCAGGCTGCCAGGTGTGGTTAAGTCTATATTTACATTATATTATATTACTTGCTGACTTGCATATTTCATTACTTTCTTTCTTTACATTTTTTATAACTCTGACAGCAACAGCCTAGGCCAGTGGTTCCCAACCTTTTTTGGCTTGTGACCCCACTTTGACATCACAAAGCTGTAGTGACCCCAGATATTCAAAACACTGACAATTTTTTGCAAAAAAATATTTATTTTCAATCAAGTAGGCCTAATAGAATTACAAACTAAAGTAAACGTTCATTTTAGACCACATTAAGTGAGGATTTTATGGGCTGCAAATTAATTAATTCTGAACAAACAATGGTAAGTAGGCTACAAATATGAGCTAAATATGGGCTCACCATATTTAACACTTTCAACCCTAAGGCCTGTTTTTGACTTTGTTAGGTATGCCATGCCTGATATTTTTGTATATTTCACCTAACTAAAAACAATGAGGCAAAAGTGGCATTTATTATTATATTCTAGAATACCTCAGCAATAATACAATGAGAGTAAACTGAATGTAATCAAACAAGTTTTTATTAAAATTAAATCTAAACATGCTCTTACAAAAAACTAGTTTCAGAGGTGCTCAGACTTTGTACAAAGACACATTGTAAATATTTGGGAAGTTTTCTTTTGTACTCTGAACCTTGAAAACATATGTGTTCTCTCCACATAGGTGAGTTTAGCATTCAGAAAGTGTTTCTGGCTTCAATCCTAATTCTAAGTAATTTAGCAAGTGACACCTTCTTCACCTAAACCACCATGAATAATGATGAGTTAGGTCTGAATGTATTTGCGATTGCCACCCCCCATTATCACGTCCTATGGCCCGTCTGTCAGAACAATGGCTTGTGAACATGGATGACGTTCTTTACGGGAGCGTAATTACTTCACGGGAGCCTAATACTAAATTCTGTGCAGACAACAAACTCCAAACACCGACGTTTGTAGCCTAATAAAATTAAGTATGCGTATGATATGTTTTTTTTTTACTGTAGAATAGTCTTAGCGACATGAAGTAATTTATATGATTCAAAATCGCCTTATTGAGTTGACGGTATTCGCCTACACTCAGAACTCCATAATATGACATGCGTTTTACTCCCTATAAGTTAATTAATTTATTCATTCATTCAACAGCATTCATTACAAGAGCTAGTCAAACGAAGACAACTCACTCATCACAAATATCCTCGGCTTGGTCAAGGCGAAGCTCAAAGTGGATACATTTTCCCTCATCGTGTTCAGCTGTATATATGAGGTAAACGTGGACTTGTTTACAGGCGAAACGGGGTGTTTTCAAAGTAGTTGTGGCCACGTCACAACCCAATAGCGATCGCCGATTTACCATGCATTTATCATATGAATAGCCGTAATTTGAGGGGTTGTTATGAATTGTGTCTGGTGTTTTTATTTTTATAATAAAAAAATAATATTTATATGTTTTTGTATTGATCACTTACTATTTCAGGCGACCCCATTTCAATTCCATGCGACCCCACTAGGGGTCGCGACCCCAAGGTTGGGAACCACTGGCCTAGGCAGTGCTCCTGCTGCAGTAGCCAATAAGGCTACTAGTTAGCTTGAAACCTGCTTCAGTTTCTTAGGGTTCTGGTTCTGGTGATTCTGTTGGGTCTGTTAAAGCAGTAATAAGTAGTTCTGTTCCAAAACTAACTAACTACCTTAAAGGCATTCAAAAACCTTGCAAACACCACCAACAGCCCAGTTGGCACTGACAGAAGCTTGCCAACACACTAACGTATATGTTTTGGCAATTTAGCTGGCAATGTCATGATGTGAAAGCTTTTCTTCCATTTTTGCAGGGTGTTCCAGCCCGTAACACAGAACTACATTGGGCAAATCCTGGATGGCTAGTGGGGACGACACAGGTGTTTTTCTGACCTTCACATGACCATATGCTATCAAAATGAATTTGAGGATGGTACCAAAACTATCTGCCTATAAAACCATACCTTCAAAAGCTTTAAGTGCTGCCCACAGGTCTCTAAGCAACGCAGAACGCAAAACACAAAACACAGAGCAGACCACAGTTAGGACACACCATATATCCACTCATTAGCGTCACTAATCCATATGATTGCGTACACTGATGCCGTAAATCCATAAACCCGTGTTAAATATTGCTATCAGGAAAGGCATTAGGTCGTTTTTATTTCTTATAAAAATATGTATTTGTTTGTTTGTTTATTTATTTACTCTTAGCTCATGCTGGCCTGGCTGACCATACGGAGAAATTAAATAAATATACGTGTGGCCATAAGCCTCTTATGGGGATTTGGAGCCGCTGGCCTCTACTGGAACAGATGCACATACATGTACACTATGATGACAGAATATTCACACAGAATATGCCAAGCCAAGAGCTCAGTGTGATGATGAGGGTGTGTGTCTCTGTGTGTGTGTGTGTGTGTGTGTGTGTGTGTGTGTGTGTGTGTGTGTGTGTGTGTGTGTGTGTGTGTGTGTGTGTGTGTGTGTGTGTGTGTGTGTGTGTGTGTGTGTGTGTGTGTGTGTGTGTGTGTGTGTGTGTGTGTGTCTGTGATACACTAGTAGAGGGCAGAGTGTTCTTTGTGTGTTTGTTAAAAATATGAAAACCGGGGCAGTGCTGTTGTCTGGGGACAAAAAAAACATCTTCAACCTTCAACATTATCAATTAAAAAAAACAAATGTGTGCTTGCGTGGAGTGTATCACAAAAAGAGAGGATAGTGACCCACACAAGGAAGTGGAGCGGAGGACTAGTGACCAGGCTTAAACGTACACATTTAGCCAAAGTGACTTGCAGCCTATTGCAGATATACATTATACAATACTGTACCATATACAGACATATATATGACAGCCTATACGTTGGATATAGTACATACCTTCATCAGTATATTATACTGATGTGTGCATGTTTTACATCACGTATGTTACACGTGACATACAGCTATACATTAGTATGTGTTCTCTCCATGCTCTTTGTGATGCTGTAAGCTATATGGGCGACAGTGGTACAGTAGGTAGAGAAGTCGTTTAGTAAACAGAAGGTTGCTAGTTCGATTCCCTGTCGAAGCATCCTTGAACAAGACACTGAACCCCTAATTGCTCCTGATGTGCAGTGTGCCATCAGTGTAAATGTAAAATGTGTATACATTGTAAGTCGCACATGTAAGTCGCTTTGGATAAAAGCGTCTGCTAAATGACTAAATGTAAATGTAACAAAGGAGAGAACAATCAAGCTACGAGCAATAGAGACCAATGTAAGAATAAATACTATTTTACATAAGAAATAAAAGAAAGTGCAGGAATTACAGTTAATGTGCTTATGGTGATGCTAACAGGGCAATGGTGCTTATGGTGATGCTAACAGGGTGATGGTGCTTATGGTGATGCTAACAGGGTGATGGTGCTTATGGTGATGCTAACAGGGTGATGGTGCTTATGGTGATGCTAACAGGGTTATGGTGCTTATGGTGATGCTAACAGGGTGATGGTGCTTATGGTGATGCTAACAGGGCGATGGTGCTTATGGTGATGCTAACAGGGTGATGGTGCTTATGGTGATGCTAACAGGGCGATGGTGCTTATGGTGATGCTAACAGGGTGATGGTGCTTATGGTGATGCTAACAGGGTGATGGTGCTTATGGTGATGCTAACAGGGTGATGGTGCTTATGGTGATGCTAACAGGGTGATGGTGCTTATGGTGATGCTAACAGGGCAATGGTGCTTATGGTGATGCTAACAGGGCAATGGAAAAGAAAATCCCCTCAATTATTACTGAGACGTGAACAGTTGTCAGCCGTCTAGATGAGCAGGAAAAATGAGACGCACCATATGGTGAAGCGATCAAGATGTGTGCAGAGAACTTAACGTGGCTTTTGAGTGTCTGTTCATAGAAAAGCTTAACTTTACCTCTTCGCTTTGTGTTCAAATTATGGGATCATCACTTTGGCAGTCTTTGGTTTCTGTTTTTTATGCATTAAGCTATGCTAAGCTCTTTCTATATGATGGGGAAAAAAGCTTATGGTAAAAGTAGTGATGCAATCCTTGTGTGATGCAACTTCTCGTAGAGTGCCAATACATTTTCTAAATCTATGAAAGATTAAACAAGTGGGCAACTGTGACTTTGGACCCGCCATTTCTAAAAAAAAATATGCACCAATCCTGGATAAAATACAGCTTAAATATGAACAGAGACAAGACAACTGTTAAGGTTTTTGCTCGCTTTATATTTACTGTTGCAGTTCTGCAGGCCACAGGTTAACCACTCGAGCAGATGAGCTTGACCAACTCTGGCCC
>NC_045175.1:9417685-9552685 GCF_900700415.2 Clupea harengus | reverse complement strand
AGACACACACACACACACACACACACACACACACACACACACACACACACATACAGGTCAAGGCCATTGTGACCCGGCTCGATCAGCTCCGGCGGAAAAGGATAACCTGGACAGGGGTTACCGGAAAAAGGCGAGGGTCACACACACACACACACACACGAAAAAGGTGAGGGACATTAACGGATTGGAGTGGAGAGGAGGCCTCGTTCAGGTTTGTGTGTGGGGCTCGGTAATCTTTGGCAGTGCGCCGGCAAACATAAAAGCGACAGTATGCAACAATTTGAACACTTTTTGAAACTGTTGTTTTTATAGGCAACTAGTTCTTGTATCATCATCATCAGTGTTACCAGAGAAGAGGAAATGAAATGTCAGGGATTTTGCAGAAATGTACATATCATGTTTAGCACACTTTGTCGTTTTCTCATTCTCTCTCTTTATCAGTCACTCAGTTGCATCCTCTCTGTCTGTCTGCTTCTCTGTCTGAAAAACATGCATAATGTTACACTAGGTCTCTATTGCTCGTAGATTGATTGTTTTCTCCTTTGTACGTGGCTTTTAAATGACTAAATGTAAATGTTGAATGTAAAAACATGCATAATGTACACATATGGGTCCTGTAGTGAGCTGCAGTGAGCTCAGCGAGCTTGAGACGAGATAGCAAATCAGGAGAGAAGAGATAAAGAGAAAAAAAGTGCAAGACGTAAAATGGCCCTGTGTGACCATGTTATATGGAAAGATAAATCATACAAACATGAATTATTAATAAGGATAAGTAATTATTATCAGTTTGTTTCATGAATAACTGAAGAAATGAAGAATTATAACGTAAAGAAATCAAACCAATGTCAGAAAAACAGGAAACAAAGCTTTAGAAAGGGAAGTGTAGAAAGCAAAACAACACCAAAGTAAATCCTCTCCGTGGGAATAGAACACCATGGTACTGTCTGTTGCCCCGGCGATGGTTTCTACTGTACTGACTGACTTAAACTGGACAGAACATCGCCCTAATCGGCTGCAAATTGTTTATCTGCTTTTGGGATTTGGACACCACAAGAAGTCCTTGGCACCATCAGTGAGTTGGACATTTGAGAGGGGAGGGAGCCACATGTCCCTGTTTGGTCTTGTTTTTTTTTTTTTTTTCATTTAACTGACAGGGACACTCAGTACTTGGATCCGTTTGGATCATTGTTTCCCAAAACATGCAAAGGAAGGGAAGTGATCAGATTACAGACATGTGTTTGAAGTGTAAGAAGGTGTGCGATATGCTGGTACAACAAGTTCAAATATTAACTCTGACCTGCTTGCACAGCTGGGTCGGATAAATAGATATAGAGCGTTTGATCGTGGATCAGAAACCATCTGCCCGGCCTATATTGGTGTCATTGATAAGTGCAATCAAGTATCAAGACTATTACTTACTCTCCAGAATCTGAGTACGAGTCTAGGGTAAAGACAAACTAAACCCTCAACAGGACTTCACCACACTTAGAAAAAGTGAATCCTAACAACAGCTCTGTCCAAACATGGAAATGGTGCAAGGTCTACGTAGGAACCCTCTGATAAATGCTTATTTTTTTAATAATTTCCATGAAGTCATTGTTTGTTGTCACACAGTTTTTTTGCAGAAAGTTCTTGGTGGAAGTTATACAGGTTAGAAACTTCATTTTTGGAGATATATGACCAACCAATGAATGCATAGTCTCTCTGTCTGTGTGTGTGGGGAGGGGGGGGGGGGTCTGTGTGTGTGTATGTGTGTGTGTGTGTGTATGTGTGTGTGTGTGTGTGTGTGTGTGTGTGTGTGTGTGTGTGTGTGTGTGTGTGTGTGTGTATTCTCCGTCTGTCTGTCTGTGTGTCTGTGTGTGTGTGTGTGTGTGTGTGTGCGTGTGTGCGTGTGTGTGTGTGTGTGTTTCTCCGTCTGTGTGTATACATTGGCGTTTGCATTTTCTCGACTTGATCAGTAAGACAGACTAGACCAAGAGAAGAGTAGGGAAAGACAACAGAGGAAGGGCTTGTGAGGTCTCATGCAGCTTCATGCTATCTACACCATCTAAACCTAATCCCCATGGATCTGAAAACACCATGCTGTCTCTAATCCCAGTCGAAAAGGAACTTTCTTTGGATTTACGCTTTTGAAGATAAAAGATGTGTTGCTTTTTTTGTCTAAACGTTTTTTATTAACCTTGGACGATATGATTTTACACTTTACACGCAACAGGATAAAAAACATATCGCGTTGCGTTGTGGGTGTGTGTCAGTCCACGTGGTCCGAGATTCAACTGACAGCAAAACAAAGCCATCCGCTCGCTCTTCTCCACATACTCAACAGATGTTCGTCATAATCACACTGTTCCTCGAGGTTCGAGTGAACCTGACTGCCACACACACTTGCACACTTACGTACACACATAAACATACACGCTCAGTGTTTTGCACAGCTGTCATGGTTATAAATAGAGTTCCAGAAGTGCGTTACACGCGTGCTTGATTTGTTTTATTAAGAACTGCGCCCCTATAAGGTGGCACGGTCGGCTTCGAACCCCGATACTCACGGCTCGCTTGCATCCACGGCGCTGTACGCCATGAAATATAGGCCAAATCCAGATGCACGCAGCTGTGTAAATCCCCGTCGTGAAAATTGCCTAGCGGGTTTTTTTTTCCCGCCCATGTCATTGGCCGCCGGCTGGCCTGAATACTGGTGGATCTGCATGTGTGAGCATGTGAGTTGCCACTTATCACGCCATCTCCCCTCCCTCTCGAATACAGTCGTCTCCCAGTCGTTTGTCCGGCATTTTCATAAGCCGGTGGATGGTGTTATTTTTTCCCCTCTTTCTCACACGGTCTGCTCACATCAGTCCACACGGCCAGTCGTGACTCCGCGCTCTCGCCCTCCCCGAAGTCATTCCAACCGTCTCTGCCACGGCACTGACAGGCACCTGCACCATGCGCACACTGAAAGACAGCAGTTGGATGAAGTTTGGGCCGGCCGGCCGGGGAACCTACGACTGGGTGACGGGGGCTCCGTCGCCCCCATCTCTGGAGAAGCAACTCCAGGTGAGTGGAGTACCGTGCTCACTTCAAACTCCTTCCGCAAACGACTTTAGTATTTTAGGAAACTTTTTCATTCCAGACTCTCCGTAATCTCCCAATTAAAAATAAATATATAAATGTAAGCGGCGACAATCAATAGGTGCATAGTTGCAGCTAGTAAGGTTTTTTATATATGCAACATATGCCTAGTCTTTGTTGAAATTATAATGCGAGCTTAAAGCCATCATTTAAACCTCTGCATTGTTGTGAAATTGAGCAAAGCTTTTCCCATACGTCGCTTTGGATAAAAGCGTCTGCTAAATTACTAAATGTAAATGTGATGTAAATGTAAAGTTATTGGGCGCCCTTGAGGAAGGACTCGAGAGGACAGTCGGATCCTCAGCGCCGCGTGTGCTGTCCATGGTGCTTACCTCGTGAACTGGGCTTACATTTGGTAAATCAATAACAAGTTCAAAGATCATTTAAATCAGTTTCTTCATTGAATAAAAAAATGCGCAAATAGACTACGTTCGTCCCATTTGAGCAGTTAATTATTTAATTACTTTTCCAATAAAACCTCAAGTTCCCCATTCGTGAGCAATTAATGGCACATTCTGAAAGACTCTGAATAGGATGGATTTAATAATTCGGTTGGAAAAAGTACGAAGCAACAGTGGTTGGTGGACCTTCTATCAAAACCCGTGGTTCGTTTAAGGACACTGGAGTGCATCGCATTACCCTGAGGACAAAAACAGGGCTAAAGTCATCAAGCAGGAGAGCGGCATTATGTGATTAGTGGTTGGGCACTGATGGAGGCTCCGCGCGAAATTTGGGTCACGCTTAACTAGACATAATAAAAAAAAAACCTCTCTCAAGGTCACGGTTCTCATGTTCTATTTTTTTTTAACTATTTAAAAAAAAATCCTATAACTTATATGATCCTCGCTGTTTGCTGCCCCCCTTTTAAATAAATAAACGGTTTCGTACTTACTTACTTGCTTACTTACTTACTTACTTACTTACTTGCGTACTTACTTACTTACTTGCGTACTTACTTACTAATGTGTTCTGTTCGTTCATTGGCGTATATCTGAGTGCTGTGCTGTTTTGTCACACATGGCCGCCGATGCCACTCCGCTGATTGCGCTGCCTTTCACAATTTAATTCCACACAAAGTGCCAAGGCTGATCATCCGACGCTGTAGCCGAAGTTCAAAGCCCTTCGAAAGCCCAGACTGTAGAAGACAGACGCATAGGCGTAGCTACTTGCAATGCATGTTGACAACGAAACTACTTTCCTCACTGTAAACTATTAACCTGTTATGCAGAGTAATAGCCTACATCAGAATAAGGACTGGGCCTTACCAGAGATCCATTCATTGACTGAACCCATTACCTCGCTTAATTCATAGTTAGTTACCAGAAAAAGGGGCCTATAATCTGTTGGCGAGTTAATTGGTTGCTGCACATTTCCCTTTCATTTGTTAAATGCTTACATTTGGTTACTTGCTCACAAGGTAATTTGGTTAATTTCATCACGTATTATTTTGTTTAAGGGTTACCACTGGAATGAGCTCTCCAACAATGAGGACACCAAGTCAGAACTGATCCTCTACATCGCCCTATCGGCCACGACCCTCCTCGCTTTCTGCTTCTTGTGTTTCCTTCTCTTCCGGAGGTGTTCGCAGAGCAAGCTGAGCCTATCTAACATCATCGCGCTGGACTTCCAGGACGCTGAGAGCGGCGTCGAGATCCTCTCCTCGTTGACCAGTAGGTGCGAGAGGCTTCCGAGCACCAGCTCCGACGTGTCCGAAGGAGTCTTCCTCATGGTGTACCTCCCGCCGCCCTACGAGGACACGCTCACCAAGATCACCCGCGCAGCAAGCCTCACCAGCTCCAAAGACGTTGAGTCGATGAAGATAGAAGACCTGGAGGCCAAGTTGTGCCCGGAGATCAAATCTAGCGGGCGCTATGTGTGACTGATGGGCTGGCGGTCAAATTAGACATTCAACCGCTAATTTCAATTAAGATTTGTGTCAATCTACATGTATTTTTCACAGATTAATGCCCACCTGTCGTTATGTAACGTGAACACAAAAGGAGAACGAACTGTGCTAGGCAAAGGGATTCCAACAGCAGTAATTTATGGCGCTGGAAACCACACGGCTATCTCTGGATTACTTGTAAGCCATCCGAGCAGCTAAAAGATGTTGCTCTTGGTGATTATGCCACTGGAACGCTCACACTCAGGAGAATGGTCTACCATGCAGACTCACCATGGTATGAGATCCAAGGAAGCAAGACTGTAGGACGTTGGGTTAGATAAGCAGTCAGCGCAGAGGATCAATTTATGGACGTGTAACACCATATACAAAATGCATTTGGTCTAAAATAATCCTTTAAGTCTAGATGTCACATTTCCCCCTTCTTTGATTCAGGCCTGTGGCTTGTCTGGTTCAGAGGGAACTAAATGTGAGAGGGGAGGCGATGTAAGTGGAAGTTAGCTATACCCGAGGTGTAATGACACTTCTTCGTTTCATTTTTACTTCATGTTTCCCTTTCACGCGTATCTATCTCTCTATCTTTCTATCTATCTATCTATCTATGTATATCTATCTTTCTATCTCTCTATTACTCTCTCTCTCTCTCTTTCTCTATCTATCTATCAAAATTGACTTTGAGTATGATCACATTATATCATCCTTTGATCCTTTCTAATTACTCTATTAAATAACCTGTCTGATAAAATTGATTGTAACATTGATTGTAATACCGATACAATGAATTAAAAAATCCTTTTATTAAAGGATTCTTTTGATTCACATAATACCATGTCTCATGTGTATTTCTGATTCGATTTTATGGAGACCTATATGTATGGAGGCCTAGCCTATTTAATGCTTAAAAACACCATGCATTCTAAAGTAGACTTCCTGTCCTGTCAGTGGATCATTTCAAATAGAACCTTTCAGGTCAAATACCAAATAGAACCTTCACCATGGTAATGGAAGCCACTCATATTGTGAAACTCAGAATCATACTCTGGCACATGCTGAGTCATTGAACAGGCCAATGTCAAATGTAGCCAGTTTCATTTATCCTCAAAATCAGTCTTAGAAGAAGAAGTCTTCTAAGTAACAGGAAGATGATGATGATGAAGAAGAAGAAGTTTTCTAAGTGAAGAATCAGTAATACTGTCACTAGTGTTTTTTGTCAAACCAAAACTGTAACACATTAAAGATATTAGCTGGCTTGAGTAGGCTCAGTACTTACTCCAAGTTCTCCTAATTTACTGAAACTTGATCGTTGTTCCTCAATTGTGATTGCTTTGAATAAAAGTGTCTGCCAAATGAAATTAGTACATTTTTAAATCATTCAAAGCATTCCCTTAAGACTATTTTTTTTTTTTTTTTTTTACTGAACCACAATGTGGTTTCACGTTTCTCTTTCATAGCCTCCTGAGACGTTTTCTCTCCTAACACGGAAACTCGACCAGCGTCTTCTCCCAAGCTTCTCACCTTCACCAAGACTGAGACAATGGTTCAGATAGAACTCTGACAACTCTGTGGACACTTTATATGGAAGAATGGCATACCAAATTAACCAAAATGAATGTTGTGTGTGTGTGTCTGTGTGTGTATGTGTCTGTGTGTAAGAGAGAGAGTTGGTGGAGTGACCAGTTGCATGAATTACTGTTTTTCTCAGTCACTTTGGCACATTTTTCAGATCCGAATGAAAACTCTCAGAACTACGTGTTCAGTCTCCACACCATCACTCGTGACTTGTGCACATCATAACAGCAATTTCTTATTGTTTTAAACATTTTGCAAATCCTTTTGTACTGAGAAATGCACTTACTGTTTTGAACATGTTGAGTATGAGTCGAGAAATGTGCAAAAGTGCCTGAGAAAACCGGTATAATGTCAAAAAGTGACACCTAACTTTCTAACAAATCTGTTTGGATATAACTCTGTAGGTATACAATTACAGTGGAAGGTTATTGTGAGATTTCGACTATCTTCTGGCCCAGGGGCAGTAATCAAAAACGTTTCGCTGCCAACCCTCTATGCAATCCCCACAGAAACTATTTTCAAACCCAATTTGACGAATAGATTTAGATTCATAGATGCGTTTTATTATTTATTTTTGAGAAGGTTGGACCATGTAACAGTTGCCATTTGACAACTCTACACAATTTGCAACTGGAGACTGCCTACATTTCGCTATTCTACAAGACGGCCTTGAATCGCTCACTGGCAGGCGGCAAAGTACTCCTGGTAGGTCACATTGCGGCACTCCGGCTGAAACAACAGCGTCATCCTGCGACAAGAAGAGGGAACACAAAAACCGACGGCGGCCTGTAAAACTGATTGACAAGTTGACGGATATGCAGACAAGACGCTCAGACGTCTGTATGACACCTTACTGAAATAATAACAGCGGCCTTTAAGGCATTTCAAAGAATTACATAATAGCAAACATTATATGCCTTAAGCACTTTTCCTGCAGGATTCACACAATCATTTTTCAAGATATTTTACAGATGAGTAATTACAATTAAAATGTGTAATTCGTCTGCAAATGCTCAACGCAAAGATGCATGTGATTTAAGATCAAACAAAATGACAGATTATACACATGACGTAGGTCTGTAATATGCATATAGGCATAAGCATTAAGATAACCCAATTAGTTACAAATATCATTTAATTGACTTTAATTTACCATCTTCAAACAAGATCATATTTGTCCATATCATAACGCAATAATACACTACAATTTAGGCTAATTCGGCATTTCCGCCAGGCTACTCACATCCGCTTGAGAAGAGCCCTGGCTTCTCCATGTTGTTCTGGGCTTGACATCCTGTTTAAGTAATAAAACAATTTGATTTGAAAATAAAGCCATCATAACATCATTGCGTTATGCTGACTTTGTTTCTGAGCAAACAGCCACATTCAGCCCAGGCTACTTACATTTTCATGTGTATTGTCTCACCGCAGACAATGTCATTAGTGATGTCATCATCAAGAAAGGCTTAAGGAAAATAAAGATGGTGTAAAAATCAGATTTACATTATTATTCACTTCTAGATAGCAATTCGCGTATACAATTTTAAAAGTAACTCACCACTGCAGTTCGTCTGACAGAGGTTCAGTGATGGCACGGAACCAGAGTTGCACATGACGCGATCGCTCATCTGGAAAATGCCGTAGAGAGTCCACACATCCCCGCGTTCTGCCGCAGCCTCCTCGCTGCTGCTGCTGCTGCTACTATCGGAACCCTCCTCTGATGACCTCGAGCCCATAAACCTGGCAAGTTCAAACCTCGACCCTCCAGCACCGGGTGACCGTCTACCACGGCGTCCCCCGTGTCCCATAGGCCTCTCAGAGGAGTCCTGGGGAACCGTCAGCTGGTTCACAGCGCTGGTATTGAACCCAGAGGTGAGCTCCACGTGGCAAACGACTTGAAAGGTGAAATGTTAGAGATTGCTCATCGTTAAAACAGACTGTTTTTGAACTTGTTGCTGCAAATTCAGATTAAAAAAAATAAACTATTACTAACAAAACAAACAAACACTGACACTTACATTTACCTTAAAGATAATCTGAAATGTATCATCGTTTTTCCTCAGTTTTTATGAAATAACAATTAATGCATCTAATGCTTGTGACGGTGAGATATCTGGGCTTTGCGTGAAGCCCCCTGACCACTACCTGCCACTTATAAGTATCTTGCCCTATGTATAACCGCAATGCTTTGAGCTGCGCTGCGTAGACCTATGAGATATAAGGTGAGGTATAAATATGAATAAGATATAAGATGTGTTAGTGTTGTCATGTGCGCGTTGGATTCAAGCATTTCAGGTAGCACTCACTCTTAGCCATTAGATCTTTTTCATCGATCTGGAGAAGAACCTCCTCGGGCAACCTGTCGAAAACCTCCTGCATGTGTCTCTGTACCTCGCATCTGGACAGCACCGCTCCCTCACTGATGCCAGCGATCATCGCCAACACCGCCAGCGTAGCCAGCATCCCACTGCTTATGATTGTCTGCATGACTTCTTTCTCTTGTATTTCTTTCCCAGACACTCTCATTTAGCTCCACAATTTCTACCTGAGGTGAACTGACTTTTTATACTCATCGAATCCAATAATAAGACCTTTTTTTTATTGTCTTCTCGTTGTTCCTGTCCCACGCCCCGTTTGTATCGGGCCATTGTCAGTGTTCCATTGGCGTCTTCATATGTGTCAAGAACTTGTGAGCAGGACAATCCATACTCGGTGACCCAGTGTAGCGTTTCAAGGGAGGTGCATATAGAAGACAAAAAGCCAACTCTGTGTCATGTAAGCCTAGACAACACAAACCCGCCCTGTGACCGTGTCTCGGCAGGATTCGCAGTAGGCCTAGCTAGCTTTGCTACTCCGAACAGCCACAGGAGACAGGCCCTTGTTGTGTGTGGCGACTGTAAACAAAAGGCCAGGCAAATATCCTTCCAGTCATCCCTGTCTGCCGGGATCGGATGACCCTGCAGATCACATTATATCTTTGTGTTGTTTTGTGATTACAGGTTCAGAGATGGCTCAGCAGAGCACGGAAAGCAGCCAAATGAGGAAAACACAACAACAAGGAAAGGAAAGTTCAGGTAAAAGTAAAATGTATTTTAATGTACTAAAAATGTACTTTAATATTAGCAAGTACTTTTCTACACATTCTTGTTTTGTGTGCGAAATATAAGTGCAAATAAATATATATTACAAATATACTAATTACAATTAGTATTACTTGATAAAAGTAAAATATACTACCCCACAACATATACAGAAGTAATTTATTAGTGCATTCTAAGTGTGCAAGTGTGCTTTGAATGCTTTAAATATTAGTTCAATGATAGTAGATTTTCATATCCTGTATTCCTTTTGAGTTGATTTTCGTAAAAAAAGACAAATAAATTTACTAATTTCAGTTACATTTCTACCTCAGTAATAATTCAGTGTACATTCATAAGCACTAATACTTACATTTATATTTAGTGTATTTACATAAAGTATACTACCCCAGAAATCAGAAGGGTTTTATTAGTGCATTACTTAAGTGTGTGCTTTGAATGCTTTAAGGCTGAATACAATTTTAGTGGAGTTTCATAGGTCTATACTATTTAGTGGTTTCCAAAACAGGTCAAGTTCACTTGGCTTGTTACTGCATCCAATGATGAAACACATGATTATATAATTCAATCAGAATGTGTGGATAGGACATTGTAAATACATTATGAGTATATTCACAATGAATTATTTACATTATTATTATTAGAGTTATTAACACTCATTACACACTGAAGTCTACTGAGTATGTCAAATAAAGTATACTTAATTTAGTGTGAGTGTTTTTTATCTTTTTCTCTTTACCTGGGAGTCCAACTCCGCCCAGATTCGCCGGTTTATTGTGGCTATGGTCAAACCTTTTCTCGACTGTCTCTGAGATAGACAATACTGTGTGTGGAAAACAAGCACAGATGCTTCGAGGCAGAAACGACATCATCACATTTGTTTTGTTATTCATTTTATTTATGCCACCACAGCACCTTTGGCAGGCCTAGATTATTGAACTAGATTATCTCAAGTTCCAGTAAAAATGTATCCTGTGTTGATCAGTTATTTCAGTCAAAACCATGCTATCTGAATTTGACGGAAACCAGAGAAGGCCACTGTATAGCCTACACACGACGCATGTTGTAAACAGGATTGTGTGGGGAAAGGGGTAGACAGGACGTCACGCTGCAGCTCGTCAGTCTGTTGCGGTCGCCTGGAGGCACTCCGCGAAGTAGTCAGAGGCAGCAACAGAGAAGCATTTCCGTGGAAACATCATGGCCATCCTGCAAATGACCCTCATTAGAGACGTGTAGCTTTGGGACCTAAGAGGACTTTAGTGTAGGCTACTGTATTGGATTCAAAGGAATTTGGGATCAAACTTAAATAAATGTAGACATGTATACACAAGGTAATTTGGTTAACTTATCACTTATTGTTTTGTTTAAGGGTTACCACTGGTATGAGCTCTCAAACAACGAGGACACCAAGTCAGAATTGATCCTCTACCTCGCCCTATCGGCCACGACCCTCCTCGCTTTCTGCTTCTTGTGTTTCCTTCTCTTCCGGAGGTGTTCGCAGCGCAAGCTGAGCCTATTTAACATCATCGCGCTGGACTTCCAGGGCGCTGAGAGCGGCGTCGAGATCCTCTCCTCGTTGACCAGTAGGTGCGAGAGGCTTCCGAGCACCAGCTCCGATGTGTCCGAAGGAGTCTTCCTCATGGTGTACCTCCCGCCGCCCTACGAGGACATGCTCACCAAGATCACCCGCGCAGCAAGCCTCACCAGCTCCAAAGACGTTGAGTCGATGAAGATAGAAGACCTGGAGGCCAAGTTGTGCCCGGAGATCAAATCTAGCGGGCGCTACGTGTGACTGGCGGACTGATGGGCTGGAGGTCAAATTAGACATTCAACCGCTAATTTCAATTAAGATTTGTGTCAATCTACATGTATTTTTCACAGATTAATGCCCACCAGTCGTTATGTAACGGTGAACACAAAGGGATTCCAACAGCAGTCATTTATGGCGCTGGAAACCACACGACTATCTCTGGAATACTTGTAAGCAATCTGCTCTGCTCTCCACCCAGCCCTCACCCACCTGGAAAAAGCAGACTCACATGTGAGAATGCTTTTCATAGACTTTAGTTCAGCTTTTAACACTATAATCCCACAACAACTCATCTGTAAACTGGATCAGCTGGGGCTCAACACCTCCCTTTGCAATTGGGTATTGGACTTTCTCAGTGAGCGACCCCAAGCAGTACGAGTCGGCAACAACATCTCGAGCAGCATCACACTCAGCACAGGGGCCCCACAAGGCTGTGTGCTCAGTCCCCTGCTCTTCACCCTGCTGACTCACGACTGCACAACAACCTACAGTACCAATCACATGGTGAAGTTTGCGGACGACACAACTCTGGTGGGTCTCATCACCAAGAACGATGAGACCCACTACAGGAAGGAGGTCAACCTTTTGACCACGTGGTGCAGAGACAACAACCTCCTGCTGAATGTCAGCAAAACAAAGGAGATTGTGGTTGACTTCAGGAAAAGCCACACTGAACACCCACCACTGACCATCGATGGTGCTGCTGTGGAGCGAGTGAGCAGCACCAAATTCCTGGGGGTGCACATCAGTGAGGACCTCTCCTGGGCCACCAACTCTGCATCACTGGCGAAGAAAGCCCAGCGGCGCCTCTACTTCCTCCGCAAGCTCAAGCGAGTGAAAGCTCCCATACCCATCCTGAACGCATTCTACCGGGGCACCATTGAAAGCATCCTGTCCAGCTGCATCACTGTGTGGGGCAGTAGCTGCACTGAGCACAACAGGGAAGCACTGCAACGCATAGTGAACACAGCTGGTAAGATCATTGGTACCCCACTCCCTTCCTTGCAAGACATATACACCACACGCCTCACCCGGAAAGCTACCTCGATTGCGAGTGACACCAGCCACCCCGCACACAGTCTGTTCAGCCTCCTACCCTCTGGAAGAAGGTATAGGAGCCTCCGTTGCCGCACCACCAGACTCAGAAATAGCTTCATACACCAAGCTGTCAGGAAGCTAAATTCTCTCCCCTCACTCCCCCAGCCATATCCGTCAGTCCGACATGAGGCTGAACCCCCCCCCCCTAAAATCACTCAGGACTCAGCAACAAAACTGTCTCTTGCACTTTTATCAATTACGTTTACCATAACCACTTACTGTTATACTTGCACTGCTAATGTAACAAATACATCTTACAGGATGTCTTTTTTGCTGCCATTACCAAATTGCCTTTTTTGCACTACCATAACCTCACTTTAAAGAAAACGTATGCTGCTGTACGTGTATCTGTATGTTTATATCTGTATGTTTATATCTATATGTATATCTATATGTAGGACATGTCTTGTCTTATCTGTTGTTGTGCCTGTGCACTTTATATGTTTCACCGTGGGAGAGTGGGAAACGTTTTATCGATTCCTTTGTATGTCTTGACATGCAAAGTAATTGACAATAAAGCTACTTTGACTTTGACTTTGACTTGAGCAGCTAAAAGATGTTGCTCTTGGTGATTGTGCCACTGGAACGCTCACACTCAGGAGAATGGTCTACCATGCAGACTCACCATGGTATGAGATCCAAGGAAGCAAGACTGTAGGACGTTGGGTTAGATAAGTAGTCTGGTACAGCCTAACACTATATACAAAATGCATTTGGTCTAAAATAATCCTTTAAGTCTAGATGTCAAATTTCCCCCTTCTTTGATTCAGGCCTGTGGCTTGTCTGGTTCAGAGGGAACTAAATGTGAGAGGGGAGGCGATGTAAGTGGAAGTTGGCTATACCCGAGGTGTAATGACACTTCTTCGTTTCATTTTTACTTCAACCCATGTTTCCCTCTAACGCATATCTATCTATCTATCTATCTATATATCTTTCTATCTATCTATCTATCTATCTATCTATGTCTATCTATCTTTCTATTGCTCTCTATCTATCTATCTATCAAAATGTACTTTGAGTATGATCACATTATATCATTCTTTGATCCTTTCTAATTACTGTATTAAATAACCTGTCTGATAAAATTGATTGTAACATTGATTGCAATACTGATACCATGAATAAAAAAAATCCTTTGATTAAAGGTCTCTGATTCGATTTTATGGAGACCTATATGTATGGAGGTCTAGCCTATTTAATGCTTAAAAACACCATGCATTCTAAAGTAGACTTCCTGTCCTGTCAGTGGATCATTTCACATAGAACCTTTCAGGTCAAATACCAAATAGAACCTTCACCATGGTAATGGAAGCCACTCATATTGTGAAACTCAGAATCATACTCTGGCACATGCTGAGTCATTGACCAGGCCAATGTCAAATGTAGCCAGTTTCATTTATCCTCAAAATCAGTCTTAGAAGAAGTCTTCTAAGTCACAGGGATATGAAGAAGAAGAAAAAGTCTTCTAAGTGAAGAATCAGTAATACTGTCACTAGTGTTTTTTGTCAAACCAAAACTGTAACACATTAAAGATAGTAGCTGGCTTGAGTAGGCTCAGTACTTACTCCAAGTTCTCCTAATTTACTGAAGCTTGATCGTTGTTCCTCAATTGTGATTGCTTTGAATAAAAGTGTCTGCCAAATGAAATGAGTACATTTTAAAATCATTCAAAGCATTCCCTTAAGACTCTTTTTTTTTTTTACTGAACCCTGTTCTGTTCGGGGGAAATGTTCCATTTGCATTCAACCCAGTTTCAGGGGCCTGTTGTTGTGTTCTGTGTGTGAAAACTGAGTTTAATATGTCATAGGCCCATGTCCCAGTTAACCACAATGTGGTTTCACGTTTCTCTTTCCTAGCCTCCTGAGACGTTTTCTCTCCTAACACGGAAACTCGACCAGCGTCTTCTCCCAAGCTTCTCACCTTCACCAAGACTGAGACAATGGTTCAGATAGAACTCAGACAACTCTGTGGACACTTTATATGGAAGAATGGCATACCAAATTAACCAAAATGAATGTTGTGTGTGTGTATCCGTGTGTGTGTGTGTCTCTCTCTCTGTGTGTGTGTGTGTTTGTGTGTGTGTGTGTGTGTAGGAGAGGGAGAGAGAGTGTGTCACTTTGGCACATTTTTCAGATCAGAATGAAAACTCAGAACTACGTGTTCAGTCTCCAAACCATCACTCGTGACTTGTGCACATCATAACAGCAATTTCTTATTGTTTTAAACATTTTGCAAATGCTTTTGTACTGAGAAATGCACTTATTGTTTTGAACATGTTGAGTATGAGGCGAGAAATGTGCCAAAGCGACTGAGAAAAAAACGGTATAATGTCAAAAAGTAACACCTAACTTTCTATCAAATCTGTTTGGCTAGAGCTCTGTAGGTCTACAAATACAGTTGTAGGTTATTGTGAGATTTTGACTATCTTCTGGCCCAGGGGAAGTGGTCAAAAACGTCTCTCTGCCAACTTTCTATGTAATCCACACAGAAACTATTTTCACACCCAATTTGACGAATAGATTTAGATTCATAGATGCGTTTTATTATTTATTTTGAGAAGGTTGGACCATGTAACAGTTGCCATTTGACAACTGTACACAATTTGCAACTGGAGGCTGGCTACATTTCGCTATTCTACAAGACGGCCTTCAATCGCTCACTGGCAGGCGGCAAAGTACTCCTGGTAGGTCACATTGCGGCACTCCGGGTGGAACAACATCGCCCTCCTGCGACGAGAAGAGGGAAAAGCAAAACCGACGGCGGCCTGTAAAACTGATTGACAAGTTGACGGATATGCAGACAAGACGCTCAGACGTCTGTATGACTCCTTACTGAAATAATAACAGCGGCCTTAATGGCATTTCAAATAATTACATAATAGCAAACGGTATATTCCTATACCACTTTTACTGCAGGATTCACAGAATCCCTTTTCAAGACACATCACAGATGAGTAATTACAATGAGTAATTCATCTGCAAGTGCTCAAGGCAAGGATGTATGTGATCTAAGATCATACAAAATGACAAATTATACACATGACATAGGTCTGAGATATGCATAGGCAGCGATACATTAAGATAACACAAGTAGTTACAAATGTAATTTAATTGACTTTAATTTACTATCTTCAAACAACATTTTATTTGTCCATATCATAACGCAATTATACACTACAATTTAGGCTAATTCTGCATTTCCGCCAGGCTACTCACATTTGCTTGAGAAGAGCCCTGGCTTCTTCCTCATGTTGACCAGGGCTTGACAACCTGATTAAGTCATAAAACAATTATTTGAAAATAATGCTCTTTTTCTGAGCGAACAGCCACATTTAGTCCAGGCTATCAATCAATCGCATTTCATACCAGGCACCTCACAGAGGAAAAATAGGGGGGGGGGGGGGTTACAAACACTTGTAAAGACACACAGATTTACAGACTACTTACATTCTGCTGGTAATGATTTCCTCACCGCAGGCAAGGTCATTAGTTATGTCATCATCAAGAAAGGCTTAAGGAAAATAAAGATGGTGTAAAAATTAGAATGACAGTATTATGCACTTCTAGATAGCAATTTGCATAAAAGTAACTCACCACTGCAGTTCGTCTGACAGAGGTTCAGTGATGGCACGGAACCAGAGTCGCACACGACGCGATCGCTCAACTGGAAAATGCCGTAGAGAGTCCACACATCCCCGCGTTCTGCCGCAGCATCCTCCTCACTGCTGCTGCTGCTGCCACTGCTACTGCTGCTGCTGCTGCTGCTGCCGCTGCTACTGCTACTGCCGCTGCTGCTGCCGCTGCTGCCGCTTCTGCCGCTTCTGCCGCTGCCACCGCTGCCGCTGCTGCCGCTATGGCCATCGGAACCCTCCGCTGAAAACTTCGAGGCCATAAGTTCAAAGCCCATGGAAAGTTCAAACGTCGACCCTCCAGCACCATGTGATGAACGTCTACGGCGGTGTGCCCCGTGTCCCATAGGCCTCTCCGAGGAGACCCGGGGAACCGTCAGCTGGATCACAGCGCTGGTATTGAACCCAGAGGTGAGCTCCACGTGGCAAGTGACTTGAAAGGTGAAGTGTTAGAGATTGCTCATCGTTAAAACAGACTGGTTTTGAACTTGTTGCAAATTCAGATTAAAAAAATATATATAGCCTAACTAACTAACAAAACAAACAAACACTGACACTACCCTTGAGATAATCTGAAATGTTTTATAATAATTTTTCCTCAGTTTTTCTGATTTAATACAATTAATGCTTAATACATCTATAATGCTTGAGATGGTGCAGATCTGGGCTTTGCGTGAGGCCCCTGACCACTAATTTGAGCTGCGCTGCGTAGACCTAGGCTATAATGTGTATGAGGTAGGCTATAAGATGTGTTAGTGTTGTCATGTGCGCGTTGGATGTAAGCATTTCAGGTATCACTCACTCTTAGCCATTAGATCTTCTTTGTCAATCTGGTGAAGAACCTCCTCCGGCAACCTGTCGAAGACCTCCTGCATGTGTCTGTGTAGCTTGCATCTGGACAGCACCGCTCCCTCACTGATGCCAGCGATCATCGCCAACACCGCCAGCAGCATCCCACCGCTTATGATTGTCTGCATGACTTCTTTCTCTTGTATCTCTTTCTCCGACACTCTTATTCACTTCCACAATTTCTACCTGAGGTGAACTGACTTTTTATACTCATCGAATCCAAAGATAAGACCTTTTTTTTAATCGTCTTCTTCTTGTTCCTGTCCCACGCACCGTTTTTATCGGGCCATTGTCAGTGTTCCATTGGCGTCTTCATATGTGTCAAGAACTTGTGAGCAGGACAATCAATACTCGGTGACCCAGTGTAGCGTTTCAAGGGCGGTGAATATAGAAGACAAAAAGCCAACTCTGTGTCATGTAAGCCTAGACAACACAAACCCGCCCTGTGACCGTGTCTCGGCAGGATTCGCAGTAGGCCTAGCTAGCTTTGCTACTCCGAACAGCCACAGGAGACAGACATGCCCTTGTTGTGTGTGGCGACTGTAAACAAAAGGCCAGGCAAACATCCTTCCAGTCATCCCTGTCTGCCGGGATCGGATGACCCTGCAGATCACATTATATCTTTGTGTTGTTTTGTGATTACAGGTTCAGAGATAGATCAACAGAGCACGGAGAGCAGCCAAATGAGGAAAAAAACAACAACAAGGAAATGAAAGTTCAGGTAAAAATAAAATGTATTTTAATGTACTTTAATATTATCAAGTACTTTTCTAGCACATTCTTGTTTTGTGTGCTAAATATAAGTGCAAATAAATGTATATTACAAATATACTAATTACAATTAGTATGACTTGATAAAAGTAAAGTATACTACCCCACAACATATACAAAACTGGTTAGTGCAATCTAAGAGTGCAATTGCAACTGCTTTGAATGCTTTAAATATTAGTTCAATGATAGTAGACTTTTATATACTATTATCAAATTCAATTTGAGTTGATTTTCGTAAAAAATTTACTAATTTCAGTTACATTTCTATTTCTACCTAATTCAGTGTACTTAATATGAGTACATTCATAAGCACTAATACTTACATTTATATTTAGTGTATTTACATAAAGTATACTACCCCATAAATCAGAAGGGTTTTATTAGTGCATTACTTAAGTGTGTGCTTTGAATGCTTTAAGGCTGAATACAATTTTAGTGGAGTTTCATAGGTCTATACTATTTAGTGGTTTCCAAAACAGGTCAAGTTCACTTGGCTTGCTACTGCATCCAATGATGAAACACATGATTATATAATTCAATCAATATGTCAATAATTAATTGTGAATATACTCATAATGTATTTACAATGTCCTAGTATTCAATCATAATGTTTGGATACTAGGACATTGTAAATACATTATGAGTATATTCACAATTAATTATTGACATATTGATTGATTTATATATTTCCTATATGATATAAGTGTATTAATAGTTATCTGAAATGTGGATTCAAATATACTCAAGTACTTAGTACTTGAAACAAAGTACATTTAAAAAAAAAAGAATTAGAACAGAATTAGTAAGTGCATCTTAATGGTGTCTCAAAATAGTACAGTCAAGTACACTTAGTTGTATTTAAGTTGATCTTACTAATGATATGCCATTAGCATACTAAGTACAGAATTAATACTCAGAATTAGCTAACTTTGAGTACATTCCTCGTCAGTGCATGGTGTCAAATATGTCAAATAAAGTATATTTAATTTAGTGTGAGTGTTTTTTATCGTTTTCTCTTTACCTGGGAGTCCAACTCCGCCCAGATTCGCCGGTTTATTGTGGCTATGGCCAAACCTTTTCTCGACTGTCTCTGAGATAGACAATAATGTGTGTGGAAAACAAGCACAGATGCTTCGAGGCAGAAACGACATCATCACATTTGTTTTGTTATTCATTTTATTTATGCCACAACCACAGCACCTTTGGCCGGCCTAGATTATTGGACTAGATTATCTCAACTTCCAGTAAAAATGCAAAAGATAGACTACCTTATCCTGTGTTGATCAGTAATTTTAACCAAAACCATGCTATCTGAATTTGACCTGACCCATGTTGTAAACAGGATTGTGTGGGGAAAGGGGTAGACAGGACGTCGCGCTGCAGCTCGTCAGTCTGTTGCGGTCGCCTAGGGGCACTCTGCGAAGTAGTCAGAGGCAGTAACAGAGAAGCATTTCCGTGGAAACATCATGGCCATCCTGCAATTGCAATGACTCTCGTTAGAGACATACTCAGGAGAAGATGTGGGACCTTAGTCTACTGTATTGGATTCAAAGGAATTTGTATACACCAAAATACACAATTTCCCAGGAATCTTCAGTCAATTAATACAATTTATATGACAACATGATTTTTTTATAGAGAAATAATGCAATTCAAAGTGCCTTGAGGCTTGTTTCATTGACTAAAATGTGTTGAAAGCAACAGTACCGGTTGAACAAAGAAGAATATACAGTAACTAGGTAAAATGAGCATGGGTCCAATGAGATTGACACAGAAAAAAATGGAAACTTTTGTGTTGCCAAATCAGAAATATGTCCCTTTTTGGGGGAAAGAAGCAAAAAATAGCTTTTTTCAATAATACAGACATAGTGTATAAAGGAACAGGATATTTATTTGAATCCTTTGTTCCCTGGACTAAACAGTCGTCTCTACTTACATCTTGGCCCTCATGAAGAGAGCGACAAATTTCTGCTTAGGGTCGAATTTCCTGAAAGAAGAGAAGAGAGCACTTGAGTTCTAACTGAATTGTCTGTGAAAGGTTCTAGCAGTATTTTATTTGGTTCATTTGGTTCATTTTGGTTCCTCACATCTTGTCGTGGGTTCTCTTCAATTCTTTCACACAGGCTATGTCATCCGTGATGTCATCATCAATCAAATCTGTGGAAAAAAAACAGTATCGGTAAAAACACCTACCTGTTGGCCCCACATTCACTGAGGGACTGTTTCATGTTTAATGTTAATCTTAAATTGAAAATCGGGGTTTTAAGTCAAGTTTTGTCTTAATAGTGAAATGCAGAGCAGAGCTGTATATGAAAATAGCAAAAAACAAGGTCATCTTAAGCAAACTTCACGTGTAATGTGACTGTTGATGTATGATGACATGTTTTAATGTTAAGGCTGAATGCATGACAATTATCCCCCCCCAACTCACCACTGCAGGGCATCTGGCAGATGTTCAGTGAAGGTGTGTCCTCAGACTCACACACCACCCTGTCAGCTAGCTGGAATAGGCCGTAGAGAGTCCAAGAGGAGGCGTCCTCCTCCACCTCCTCCTCCTCCTCCGACTCCTCTGAGCTCTCCTGGGGCCGCCCCCACGGCCGCCCTCCCATGGGGCGGAACCTGCCCATCGCTGCCCTCTTGCCCCTTCGGACGGGGGGCAGCCAGGCTGGCCTGACTGGACGGACCCATGGAGGAGACGCAGGCCCAGGTGTGTCACCCTCGCCCTCGGAGCCCGATCCCTCGGAGCCTGACCCATTGCCACTGTCGCCGGGACGACTGGGACGCCCAGGACGCCCAGGACGCCCAGGACGCCCGGGTCGACCAGGTCGCCCAGGTCTGCCACCAGGGAAGAAGGGACTGGGCAGGTCGAGGGCGGTCACCAGGCTTGTGTTGAACTGGCTGGTGAACTCGACTTTACAAATGACTGGGGAAAGAGGGGAGAAGTAGGGGGCAGGAGACAGGAGAGAAACAGAGGAATGATCAGGGTTCTCTCAGTCAATACTCACTTCATTCATTCAAGAAAATGAAGTATAATTAGTCACCCTTTTTAAAAGGAAGCACAAATAGTCACTATTTTTACGTCTTTATAAAAAATAAATGATTTACACGGTCTAAAAATAAAGCATTAACACTAAAAAAAAAGCACAGTTCATTTACATTCTGTCTTTTTTAAATATATATAAAGCTTTAACACACTCTTGGCCAGGATGTCCTGTAGGCTGTCGTCCTTGTCCTCCATGTCGGGCAGCTCGGCCTCCAGCTCTGCCTTCAGCTCACACTTGGAGAGCACCAGTCCCTCGGCCGGACTGACAACGAGCGCTCCTACCACCACCACCATCACCACCAGCAGCGGTCCCAGCATGTCACCCAGGGCCAGCGCCTTCATGTCGAGCACTCAAGTGTAACCTTGCTTCACAGTCTGGTCCGGAGGAGATCTGTAGAGAGAGAGAGAGAAGTCGTTGTGTCTGAGGGTCAGACCTACGATGCTTTATGTACAGTGGAGAGTCGAGGTGGGAGGGTGTGGAGGGCGTCACGTAAAACTTGAGACTTTAATTTTGAGGAACGTTCAGTACACGAAATTAAGGGGCCTTAGGAGACGAGGGTGACAAAAGTTTGAAGCGATTAAGGTTTAACTCGACTCAAGTTGACCTCTTTATTCTCTATGGCGTTTTCCTTAGCTGCGGGGGGATGGAACCTGCAAACAAACATTGAACAGCCTTATAATGTCCACAGTGGTGTTCAAAAAGAAATAACAAAAAACACTAGGAAACGTGAGAAACTCTGGGGATTATTTAAACAAACGGTGAAGCAGAGATTACGTCATCATCATTGAAGATTAGAACATGTACAGAGGTGACCTTTTACGAACAATGCAACAAAACTCTCAGGTCGATCGAATGAGCTTTAGGATGCATCTTTTTACCCAAAGCTGTGGCAACACAAAGAGATATAACATGATGCAAACAAGCATTCAAATTAAGACTTTTCAATGACTTTTCATCCAGTTAGTCTTAAAAAGTGCCAAAGTGCCAGTTGTGATCGCAGTTCTAGAAACATAAAACAGTCTACAATGTCTACAATTTTCAATTAAAAGTGTCCAACCAGTTAATACCAGTATTTTTTTTTTACTATTTCAGTATATATTTGTTACAATCTGAAAAAATGATTAATACAAATATAATCAAACAATGCCAAAGAAAACAATAAAGTAAGCATGACCAAATGCAGTATACTCAAATTGAAGAGACTGAACTAAATGTAGTATACTCATATAGAAGAGACGGAACCAAATGCAGTATACTCAAATATAAAAGACTGAATCAAATGCAGTATACTCAAACAGAAGAGACTGAACTACATGTAGTATACTCATATAGAAGAGACGGAACCAAATGCAGTATACTCAAATATAAGAGACTGAATCAAATGCAGTATACTCAAATAGAAGAGACTGAATCAAATGCAGTATACTCAAATATAAGAGCCTGAATTGTTCTACCGAGGCAGTAGACTTACTTTGTTGTCAGTGCAGGACCTTCCTTGAGTCTCTACCTGGACTCTACATGTGCCTGGTGCTGGCACGCGCTAGCTTTTGTAGGGGAGAAGCTGAGTATGACATAACCCCTGGCTTGTTGATCCCTCTCCAACCTTGATGATGGATGGATGATGACCTGGGACATTCTCAGTACCATACGTATTCTGTTGAAAGGCTTTTCAGGATAAACACACAGCCATTCATTTTCCAGCTTTGCTAGTGGATGATGGATTGTGACCAGGATGTTGGGTGACAAGAGTATCGATTTATTGTTTCGTAGGTAAAGACGTTGTGGCGTAATGTCCACGGCGAGCCGTCTATTTGTATGTGAGGCCCACATATTTACCCCTTGGATCTCCGTGTGTATTTGACGACTCAGCGTCACTCGCTCCCTGTTTGATCTGAGCGGTGAGTGGAAACAGTTGGTGTTTGTCGAGACTCCGGGGAGCAGCTCCACCTGCAGCAGGGTCCCACCTTAAGCCCATTATACTTACTCAAGGTGACAGGTCAACCATGTTGTCACGCAGAGCCCAGTTTAACTATAGCTTACACCACGTAATATTTCCGTATGGTAAAGTGTCTTTTGGTGAAGCATCCTACATTGTATTCCAGAAAGTAGTTAATAATGCCATGCAGTTTGAATGTGCATACATATGTTGTACTTCTGTTATGTTATTTATGCCAAATACATACCTAAACCTGTGTAGTGCACAAAGTGTATGTAAGCACATACTTTTTTTTAATATGTAATTATCTAAGTTGGGATTGTTCCTTTGGGAGTTGTGATTAAAATTCATGGGCCAGTCTTAAAGCCTGGAAGAGTCCCATTTTATTGCCATCTGCGCGCTCAAAAGCAGTGTGATATTAGCAGTCTTTTTTCCACCCGTGGCCTCGGAGACCACAGGAGCCCAGAGCCCTTCTCTGTCCTCCTCACCTATTGTCTCCCTCCACTGTCCTGTCCAGACAATGGCTAGAAAACCCCCCCAAAAAATGTCTGACACTAAAGACTCTGAAGATGAACTTAAGAAGACTGAATTGCAGTTCAAATGCTGCATGTGACATCAGTTTGTGTGAGAAGGTAGATTGATATAATTTACATTATGCAACATAATACAATATGTTTTTAGTTTTGTCTTATTTTAGCCATCTTCATAGGTATGTGTGGGTTTGGGGGTAGGGAGGTTGTTATGTAGAGAGATTGAGATGTAGCTATAGAGATATTTGGGTTGAGATCAGGTAACAGCATCAGTGATCTTACAGACGCACACAGCTGTCTAAAACAGATATACATTTACTTACTTGATAATTTTTTTCTTGTTTTTTTTAGTATTCTTTTGTTTTGTTTTTAGAATGACGAAATCTGTTATGTATCACAATGAGACTATCACCTGATACGTCTGAAACTAGGCAGGTAACCTCCCTTCTGTCTAAATGGTTGTGCAACACCATACCTTACTTTGTTTTGTGAAATTGCTCAAATAAAAGCCTCATTTGTCCCAGTTCAGTGAATCATGGTGGCTGAGAGGCCGGTATTAAGGCAGAGGTCATACTCTGAACACACACACACACACACACACACACACACACACACACACACACACACACACACATACACACACACAGGCAGAGGTCATACTCTAGCACACACACACACACACAGGCAGAGGTCATACTCTAGCACACACACACACACACACACACACACACACACACACACAGGCAGAGGTCATACTCTGAACACACACACACACACACACACACACACACACACACACACACACACACACACACACACACACACTATACTGTTTGACAACAAAGACAGGCTATGTTTGGTGTTATATGTCTCCACCTAAGACATCAACATGGTGTTATGACACGCCCCCATACAACCTACATTGATAATGCAAACCCCTCTGCCTCTAAAAGCAATTTATAGTGAGTTTAACAATGCAAATTCATCCTACTGAATGACAGCATCATCCCAGTTGTTCTTGCAAGTTCATGGAAAAAACACAGAGCTTTCACATGATCATAAAATAAACACTACACCAAGACAATGCAGTGGGTCTTTTTTAGTTTCAGTAAATCCTCGTTTGAGTCGCTGTCAGACTACAGATGGCAGAAAAAAACAATGATCAAAGTAACAAAAAAAGTTAAAAAGTAACAATGAAAAAAGTGAAAAATGGAAAAAAATTAAAAAGTAACGATGGTGCCTCAATTTTCAACAGTGGTGTGCTACAAGACCATGTTATCATAATGTATCAGTACAAGAACAACTCTTTTCACATTTATGAAACAGTGTGCATTTAAGAAATGTTTAATATTTTAATCCGGAGACAGATACAGATACAAACTGACACATATACTGTATGTTTTTGAATAGGTATGGATAAAGAAGTTTTGAAAAAAATGAATGTTTGACATACTTTCTTCTGAAGATTTTATTTAAATAGCAGTGATGACAGACCTCTGGTTAATGTAAAAATGCATTACTTCAATGCCTTCTTAAGTGGTTTTGGCCCATTAACCATCTGAGAACATTTACAATGATTGGTTACATTCATCAGTACACTCTTCCTCCCATATCCAACCTGTCTAGATGACCGGCAAGAAGACACTTGATGTTGTGTCATGAGTTTCCTGGGACGAAAGCACCCACTCCACTTCAGTGTTTGAGTTTGAAATGCTTACAAGCCTTAGTCAACTATGAGGTGAGATAAAACAGTGTTTAAGTACATGTAGCCAAAAATATAAATCAAAGTTATCTGGCTATCAAAGACGTCAGTCAAGTCAGGTCGATCTAGCAGGAAGTAAAATTCAGTGGAAGATCATTCTGGAATGGGGTGTGGTGGTTGTCGCTCTCCGTTCAGTGGCCTGCAGGGGTTCGGGGTGTGAGCGCAGGGTGTACTTGGTCTCAGCGGGGGCTATGGAGACAGGACACTGTACAATAAGAAAAGGTATATAGTTTTATAGTATAGATGTTTCCAGTTATGGTTTAATCACAGCTTTGGTATTTGGTACTGTTATTATTGTTGTTGCTATTATTCTTGTTGTTGTTTTAGTAATAATTGGTTTTACTTTCATATGATACTTAATATTGTTTTACAGATTTTGTTTTCATGCTTATGTCTAATGTAGTGATTATTGTTTTGCTCTATTTTTATCTAATAATAAAAAGTGTTGCTTATCAGCCAGGACATGGCCTACATGCAAGCCCACTTCCTATTTCTCTCTTACAATCTAGGCTGTACCAGATCAGAGCTTATTAGATATCACAGTCAAGGTGTTGAGACAACAGTCGAAGGAGGCTAAAAATAGCCTGGAAATGCTATTTTCAGCCTGAGCACAGCTAATGCACTCTACTCTGTTCGAGTTATTAGGAAACAAAACATTCAAGATATGCCCCAGTGGAATAAGGACACTGTCTGTATTGTACTGACAAGCTCAGCTTTAAGAAAGCTTGAGGGTTATTCAGCAAGTTAGAAGATGTCCATTTCAATACACACCATAGATATTCCACTATTTCAGTGTGTTTTATCTAGAATGTACTATTATTGTCTAGCTTATTCTTTAAGTTTTGGACATGCTGGCTTAGGCTTCACTCTTTTAGTTTTTATTTCTGATGCCATGTTGTACACACAGGGACCGCTACGACTTCAACGCTTCACGGAGTGCGGACACAGTCTGGAGACAGCTCTTTGAAACAGAAATGCGGAAACCCACTGAGACAAAAATCTGAGACATGTTTCACATGAAGATCTCCTTCCTGTAGCTCGTCTGGCACAGCAAAGTGCTAGCTAACTTTGTGAATTTTACAGACTTTTTTTCCGTATGGGTCGCTTTGGATAAATAGAGACCTGACCATGTGCCAAACTGGGTGTCTGTTAAATTAGTGACTATTGAGCCACTGACCATAGAGACCTGACCATGTGCCAAAGTGGTCCTGATAGGATGTGAGGTTGGTGGATGGCGTCATGCCGTTGCCGTGAGCAACTGCCAGAGCCTGACAGGCCTGCAGGTCAAAGCTTCGCTGGTACTGATCTTTCTCACCCTCAGCATTGGTTTCAGTGGGGTACTCCAGGGAGGCAAACCTCACCCTAGGATCATACAGACACAGATTATAGGTTGTATGTAGACGTATGTAAAATCACTAATATGTGTCAATTATTTGCAAAGCTACTGAGTTCCTTCCCCAAGACACACACACACAACACACGCACACACACACACACACACACAACACACACACACACACACACACACACACAGTTTTACCTAAATGTACTTCTGAGGCAGTATATACTGAGAGCATAGGGTGGAGATTATTTCTTCATACAAGCTGTCATGAATCAGCTTTCCACCGGCATTCACAGGCGCACAAACTACAAGAAATAACCTTGTTAGTTCTTTAGCATGTTGACTTACCTCACTGCCCTCTTGGCCAGCTGCTGCAACTCTTTACTGTCCAGCCTGTCCCTAAACTCATGGAGACGCAAGGCTGCTCCGGATCCAGACATCCTAAAGGGAACAGCTAGCCATTTAGTTTTTTTTTTTTAGCAGACACTTTTATCCAAAGCGACGTACAAGGGAAAGAACAATCAAGCTACGAGCAATAGAGACCTAGTGAAACAATAAATACTATTTTACATAAGAAATTGAAAAAAAGTGCAGGAATGTAACTGCTGTAAGTGCAGGTAAAGAGCTAGCCACAGCAAGCTTAGCTAATCAAGTCAGGAGTCAGGACCATAGACATGTATATTAATGTCTATGGTCAGGACCACTAACCACAACACATCTTGGTGGCTTCATTCTATTACTTATCTGAAGTATTCCACAATAGGCCCGTAGGGTAATTCTAAAAAGGCTCAAAACGGCTTGCCAAAAAGCAGTTGCACAAAACACACCTTTAAACTGATTTTCCCCTTACCTTTCCTTGGGCTGAAGAGGTCAGAGATGATGGACTGCCAGCAAAGGTTGAGGTCTAGATGAAGATAATGTGCAGGGATATTCACAATATCACCTCACTCACTTCAGATGTGTAATGTTTTCAATTTGACCACAAAAATACACATAATAAAAACACACAAAATACACGTTTAAAGTGGTTTTCTTTTCTCCCCTGTTTGGCTCAAGATGTCCGAGATGGCGGGCAGCGCCAGGTGGACAGGTTACGTCTCGTTGCTCTCTGTTTCTTTCCACAGGGTATCCCTTTGCTTCCGTTACCGGGGAACAGAAACCCGACCCGGGCCGTTTTCAACATGCTATCATAGAGACGAGCACACAGCAGGATACCAGATCACTTCCTAAAACACGCCAGGGCGACGTTGACTCTGAGCTTATCAAAGCTGTGTGCAAATTTAAACCTCTGCAGGGATGGGCCTGTGTTGTTTTATGTCAATTGCTTCCTTTTGTGGCCCACAGTTTTGACATGCAACATTGCCCTTAACATTAAGCCCAGGCTGTAATAGTTGATTACATAATGTGTTGGTATGAAAACTATTTATTAGGTAGGCAAAACCAATTGGACAATCGAATCTGTTGTGGATATAAATGTTATGTCTTTTCAGTATAAATAACATTATTTTGTGGTTATTTATCCCAAAACAACACTAGGGGGAGACACTTCACAATCAGCCCTCGTGTTATGTCCTCAATCAAAACGCGCATTCGGAAATAAATCACTGCAATAAAAATGACTTATCATGACGGTATCAACATTTGATATTGCTTGCAAGTTAGTTTTAACAATCATAGCGAGCCTGCCTCTTTTCACGTTTTTGTTTTTGACTTATTTAAGAGGTTGGATTAGTGATGCTTTTGTGAGACAAAGCACACCCCCCTCTTCCCAAATAAGTCTTACCATAGGATCTTGTACAAGCTACTCAGACAAAACAAAAAAAGTAATGACATGACATAGGGGTCTAAAAACATGTAGTTTATAACTCATAGTCAATCAGTTTCTTTGTTTTATTTTCAGTTAGACATAAAATCCAAAGTAGCCGAAGCACCCAGTAACAAAAGGCCGGCGAGTGACAAAGCCAGGAAGAGAGGGAAGTGGTCCGAAATCTGCCTTACGTGACGTCATAACGTTTCCTCAATGCCAGCAGTAGCGGCTGTGGCAGGCCAGTGACGGAGGCAGCCGCCGTCTCCTCTTCTCCCCATCTTCGTTGTTAGCCGTATTTCCAGGGTCACCCGATTTCGCCGGCAGTGTCAGCAGCAATGGCAACATCGCTGTCCTCCTCATCGTTCTGCCCGTAACGGGGCTTCCCAAAATCTCTCCTGCCTCCCATCTGAGCTGCTGGTGGTGGGAGAAGCAAGCATACAAGGACTGCGAAGGGAGACACCCAGCGAATCCCCCTAGCCCGTTTTCCCTACAGGTAATGCACCATGGCTAATACTGTTTTGGGTGGGGGGAGAGTCTAGAATGGGGTGTAACCAAAGAGATGGTACAAAGATGCTAACAAGAGGTTGATCTGTTTTTGTAATTGACTCGGGGCCTGTTTCCGCTCACAGTAACTCACCCTAGCTAACGCTGGTACTGTTACAGCTAGCTCCCCTGTTAGCACACGAAGAATGCACATCTGCAAGTTTGGATGCGAGGCAGGGTGGACAGTTAGATGCTGCAACCACAAGGCTTGGGCAAAGATGATGCTAGCACGCTAACGGTTATCTCTTTGGTTGGAGGCCGCGGCCAAGCCTACGGGCCTAATATTTCTTTTTCTCGATTTGCCTTTCTTGTGGTAGGCTACATTTAGACCGATTTTTAAGGTTAGTAACAGACGGAATGCCTCCATTTTTATGTTATTGATGTGAAAAATATGTGTTCATCACGTACATCAGACGACATCGCTTATTGCCAGATATAAAATGAGAGGTCCCGCCATCCAATGAGCCGTTTTAATATCACAACACTGATGTTGTATCATTAATTGCATTCAAAATGGCATTTTAGTAGCTAAATAGCCGCATGCTAGCTAGTCACGCTTGTAGGCATTTTCGGATGTAACGGTAATCGCGCTGTCGGTCTATTATATAACTGTAGCCCAAAAGACACCGCACGCCCTTGGAACAAAAGCCGCTGTGTTATTGTTTGTTTATTGCGTGGCGGCCTAAGTGTGTCGTCTTATTAATTGCTGGCAAATCCGCTGATTGTACATCGCGGTGGCGTTAATGACGGGCTTTGCAGAGAAGCCCACCGTTGGAATGCCCGTTGTAGTGTCAGCCATTGTTTTTGTTGTCATCTGGTGGAGGTGTTTGTTTGGTTGGTTGGTTTTCATAGCAGTCATATTTACATTCGTGTGGCACTGTGAATTGACGGAATTGTCGTTTGAGAATTCCTGAACGTTCTAATAAAGTGGCTTCACTTAAAAAGAGACAGGACGCACATTTTGTTTGTGTCGAAATAAACGAAGGCGCACAGGACACACAGAGACGTTGGTTGTATTATACCGTAAGAAAATGCAAGACAATAAAGCCACACACGAAGAAGAGACTGGCCAAGTATGACTGTGCAATGTCGTGTTTGGAAGTCTGCATCTTATCAGGCGATATTTGGCATTTGAGAGTGTCCTCTTCCTCGGGCTATCCCGATATGTGTTGGCGAATAGTTAAGTTTCATTCATGCTAACAAACCGTTATTCCCAGTCACGGGATCTGCCTCAAAGATAGACTTAAACGTTCAAATAAAAAGCCTTTATCCTTGCACACACAGCGAGTCCCTTTTGCTTAAAGGAGTCAACTTTCATTTCTTGTCAATACCTGTTCTGTAGCCCACATGATCACTCCTAGAGTTATGGATGTTGATCAAATAATCTGTCAGGTGTTTTAAGATTCTGTCTCAACTGTCACATCATGCTTGCGCCTGCCTCTGACACCAGGTACATAGGTGTGTGTGTGTGTGTGTGTGTGTTTTGATAAACTACAAGGGCCCAGAGTGGCAGCCTTTACACAGGGGGCCAGAGTCTTGCTTGCTCCGAGAGGAAAGGGGGTGATTTAACGCCTTTGGAGCTGGGAGGGACGGGAAACGTGCCCTTGGCCTTAACAATGACTTTATTCCTCACGTAAGTGTTCGCAAGGAACACGAGGGAGGGAGGGAGGGAGGGAGGGAGGGAGGGGAGGTAATGGCAGAGAGAGAGTGGAGAAGGAGAGGGGTATTGCTCATTTATATTATTATTTTAACTTTTTTCTCTTCACTGTTTACTTCCTTCCAGGCTGAGTCACCACTGGAGTGTGACAGGGGGGTAAAGAGAGAGAGAGAGAGAGAGAGGGAGGGAGAGCGAAAGAGAGAGAGAGAGAGAGAAAGAGAGAGAGAGAAAGAGAAAGAGAGAGAGCGAGAGAGAGAGAGAAAGAGAAAGAGAAAGGGAGGTGGGAGGGAGGGAGGGAGAGTGAGTAAGAGAGGGAGAGAAAGAGAGAGTGAGAGAGAGAGAGAGAAAGAAAGAAAGAGAGAGAGAGAGAGAGAGAGAGGGAGGGGTTCAGTGCTAAGTGATATCAAAGCAGGAGTGAGAGAGGAAGTGAAGGAGTGGTACAAAGAGGAGGAGAAAGAGAAGGAGAGACCAGCCACATTGCTGCAGGTAGCAAACAACAACAACAGCAGCAGCTAAGGCACAGACAGGTAGGTCATACACTGTGTGTGTGTGCTTTCTAGAAGAAGGAGAGGAAGAGGAAGAAGCAGAAAGGAGAAAAAGAGGCAGAAAAGGAGAGAAAGAAAAAAGAGAGAGGTCTAGAGTGGTCAGTGTGGACACTGCTGGAGAGGGAGCACCGGGTTCAGCACCGACCCGCGAGCCGCCATGAACGACCCGAACGTGGTGGTGAAGGAGGGCTGGGTCCAGAAGAGAGGTGAGTGGTTCTGGGGCCTAACCTACTGTAAATGGACTGGGACTGGGACTGGGACTGGATAACAGAGAGTGGGGAGAAAGGAAATGAACTGTGGCTTCATTGTGAACGTGATTGTTGAAGAGTGATTGAATGGGATTGTCATGCTGTGTGGCTCTTATTCTGTGTGTGTGTGTGTGTGTGTGTGTGTGTGTGTGTGTGTGTGTGTGTGTGTGTGTGTGTGTGTGTGTGTGTGTGTGTGTGTGTGTGTGTGTGTGTGTGTGTGTGTGTGTGTGTGTGTGTGTGAGAGAAGAGAGAGAGAGTCTTATTTGACCGAGAGAAAATAATTTGTGTGAGTTCACAAATGAATATGTGAATGTATTGAACATGACATAGATTGCATGTTGAACATGGGTTGTCTCATTGCATGCCCCGTGTATGTCTCTGTGTTGGAGGGTAGAATACTATGTAAATATACGAATGAATGGTGATTAGACGCCATATAATGGACAGGCTTTATAGATTTGTAGGTGTGTTAGTGAGAGTAAGTCAGTGAGGACGTGGAACTGTGAATTTGTTAGTGATGGCGTATGAAACGTGGGAAGTACTATAATCGTGTGTGTGTGTGATCCAGAAAAAAATTTATGTGGTTTGCTTACGTTATGTTTCTAGCATCCTGTTGTCTGTAGTTGTTTGCCTGCTTGCATGCATGCTTGTGTGTATCAGCTGCACTTTGTGTTGGTTTGGGTCAGCAGCCATTCTGGCTCAAACGTGTTTCTCTCTCTCTCTCTCTCTCTCTCTCTCTCTCTCTCCCTCCCTCCCTAGGAGAATACATTAAGAACTGGCGACCGCGGTACTTCCTGCTCAAGACGGATGGCTCCTTCATCGGCTACAAGGAGAAGCCGCAGGACATGGACCTGGCGTACCCGCTCAACAACTTCTCTGTGGCAAGTGAGTGTGGACCGGCGGCTGCCATTTTGACATTTCCATTTAACAATTTCAGTTTAATCACGCAGCACCTGCTTACCTCTGACTTTAAACGAAGCCAACTAAACAGAGTTACCTTTCGATAATAACGTTAGCCCGCCGCCGTCCGCTTTAGCAGAAAGGTCACCTGAGCTCATCAGTATGACGTTCCCCTTGCTACATGGCATCGCATGAAACCCATTAACGTAAGAGACTGGCGCTAAAGATAAGGTATACTTGCCATTGGTGTTCTTGCCCGCTGGGCGATCAAAGCGATGAACTAAGTGCTGACCGCCTTGCACTGCCAGGCGAGGAAACGAGTGTGAGTGTTTTCTTTTGTGTCGCACAAAAAAAAAGTAACACACTGCATCTCGGTGCGTATGAAAACTTTCTCGGAATCAGGACTCACTCTTGCCACTTCTTTCGTTTGCGTCATGCGAGGATAAGGCGCACGCTAAGTGCTGATGAAGGGCCTTCATTACTTTAGCGTGCAGGTGGTTGCGCGGCGCAATTACCTGAAGTGGGCCCTAAGAGTAGTCTTTTGAGTAGCGCAGATGCTAGCCAGTTATGGCCTGAAGTGCAATTATGCTAGACCTCCTTCTGTTCGCTCGGAGAATGTCACTGAATCTCATGATGGCTGGGGGGGAGGGGGGGGGGGGCTTTTGAGACCACTAGTGTGTGTGTGTGTGTGTGTCACATGTTGCGGGTTCCAAAGGTGTGAAGGCTTTTTGTGGTGTGTGTGTGTGTGCAGTTGTGGTAACGGTTTTGCGCCGCAATTCAAGATGCCACGCTCTGCCCTGACAGAGTGGACTCGCTTGCCTGTTACCTGTATGGACTAAAGATGCGTGTGTTTGTAAAAGAGTGTGACAGTGTGTGTGTGTGTGTGTGTGTGTGTGTGTGTGTGTGTGTGTGTGTGTGTGTGTGTGTGTGTGTGTGTGTGTGTGTGTGTGTGTGTGTGTGTGTGTGTGTGTGTGTGTGGGGGTGGGTGGGTGGGTGGGTGGGTGGGTGGGGATGCATGCCATTTTAGTGTCGTTCCTTATTGCCTTTCGTATTTTCTCCACAGAGTGCCAGCTGATGAAGACTGAGAGGCCGAAGCCTAACACCTTCATCATCCGCTGCTTGCAATGGACCACAGTCATCGAGAGGACCTTCCACGTCGACACACCGGACGAAAGGTGGGGCACTACTGGCCTTCTTCCATTTCAGACCGGGGCCTGAAGCTTTTCCTCGGGCCTTAGCACCACTGAATAGCCTCGGCCTTCTGTTTCCATTAGGAGGTGTAATGTTGGGGATGTTTGCAAACAGAGAACCGTAATAGTAGAAACGGTGCTTAGCAACGGCTTATCAGCCTTACTTTAATAATAATAAAAATAATAATGATGTAACAGGTAAGACTGAACGGTGACACTCATGACCAAAACAGAAAACAAAATTAAGTTTTGGGACTTCTGGGGCAATATATGTTTACATTTTGGAGCTGTGGTGTTTTTTATTATCTGTCCAGAATGACATCTACCAGAACGACCAGTGTTACTGTAAGTGTAGGCATTTCACGAGGTGGCATGTGACCGTGACCACAACAACAAGCTCTTCCAGCTGAGCCATTAGCAGTTAAGGGGAAATGACTCAGAGGACTTGCTGAAATAGTCAGATGTGAATCCTCTGCGTGGCCCACCTCATCTCATCAATACTAAATGACAGCCGACGTCATCAGCCTTGTAGTGCATCAGCTATCAAAGTTGTTTGGTCATTGTGGTCATTATGACGACATCATCTAACTGTCAGAGGATCATGTGACTTCATGGGAGATGAGTCAGAGGCATTCGGTTTGAGGGGTGACATCATTCTGAGATCATGCAATAAAACATTCACATGGAGTGTTGCTGCCCAGAGTGAAATTCAGTCAATAGATTGATCAGTAAGGTGGTTGTATTTGTAATGGCTGCGATGAGTCAGAAAAGGCCACAGACGCAACCTGAAGGTATTGAATTCATACTTGGGCTCTGTAAACAATTTTGTTTGTTGAACAGGTCATGTAAAAACAAACAAACATAAAATCCCCCATCAGACTTATTATAGTAAGATGATCTAAACCAATTCCAATGGCGTCCAAACATCTTTTCACTATTGTTCCTTAAGAACGGATAAGTCCTTAACACAACATATGCTGTTGGCATTTAAATATTCATCAAAGGCCCATCAATTCCACACTAGAAGTCTTCACCATACGTCACAGATGAATCTGTTTCTAGGAATAGGACAACATGAAAAGAGAATTGTCATTTGCAATTACATTGAATCTTGGTCAGCTTTTATCCAAAGCAACCGCTGGATACCACAAAGGCTTGTGTACCATCATCAGTCCTTGTCCATAGGAATAGGACTGTTAGCCATTGGAATAGAACTGATTAAATGTGTGGCTGCCGTGACGATTGCTGTACCCTGTCGCGGCGACGAGAGTAACCGGAGTAACCGCATGAGTAAGCAGGGGTAGATTCCTCCCATCTGTCTCCGTTAGCCAAACTGTCACCTGTCACTTACGATGACTGACTGACGGCCCCCGTTGCTGTGACGACAGGGACGAGTGGGCCGAGGCGATCCAGATGGTGGCGGACAAGCTGGCCAAGCAGGAAGAAGAGGGGATCCTGTGCAGCCCGACCTCGCAGATCGAGAACGTCAACGAGGAGGAGATGGACACCTCCAGTAGTCAACACAAACGGAAGGTATGAGTGGTGGGACGATGACTTGGGGGACTTTATACACCTGGCATTAAGGCTGTCTATTCTGGCATTAAGATGCGTCTATTCTGGCATTAAGATGCATCTATACCTGGCATTAAGATGCATCTATACCTGGCATTAAGGCTGTCTATTCTGGCATTAAGATGCGTCTATACCTGGCATTAAGATGCATCTATACCTGGCATTAAGATGCATCTATACCTGGCATTAAGATGCATTTATACCTGGCATTAAGATGCATCTATACCTGGCATTAAGATGCGTCTATTCTGGCATTAATATGCATCTATACCTGGCATTAATATGTGTCTATACCAGGCATTAATATGTGTCTATACCAGGCATTAATATGCGTCTATACCAGTCATTAAGATGCGTCTATTCTTGCATTAAGATGCGTCTATACCATGTATTAAGATGCGTCTATACCAGGCATTAAGATGCGTCTATACCATGTATTAAGATGCGTCTATACCATGTATTAAGATGCATCTATACCAGACATTAAGATGCGTCTATTCTTGCATTAAAATGCGTCAGGTGTCCAGATGGTATCTAGATAAGATATGATTGATGATGATTTTAAAGAGAATACATTTACTCCTGGTCTCCAGTGTCCAAATTGAAATCCGATCACTGTGTCCAGCGCACGTCATAGCCTCCTCTTGTTTGCCAGGTCCAAACAACAACAACAAAAAATATATTTTACATTTGAATGACGAGTGTGAAAAGGACAAGGAGAAAGACAAAGCTATGCCCTTGAAAAGCAGGATTTGGACCTATTGCTGAAAGGCCGAGGCTCTATGGGGCGATGTGCATGTCTGAACATTTAAACGATATATTCTCTACAAAACAAAATCCCCCAAATTGAGGCACAACTTTGCCTCATTTCATTAACGATCTTCTCCTGGGTTTTCAGCCTGGCCCATAACCTGTGCTTTCCTCTCCAAACTAGTCACCAAGAATAGAAGGTTGACAAAATCATGCACACACAAACATGCACCCCCTTCATAAACCGATATGACATTGGGATGCGAAATCTGTGAGGTGCATACGTGGCTGTGACTGTGGAATATCCCCTGCCACCAGATTAGAAATCATCACATTATCGACTGCACAGTTAGTGAGCGTACGAGCGAGAGGGCTTTTAGAATAATGAAAGTTCATCAGTGGCCAGAGCAGATGAGTGCGCCGAATGGGAGCAAAGCTTGTTGTGTGATTACTGACGTTACTGACGCTCGCTCTGTCTGTGTCTGTGTTGCCGACTCCTCCGCAGACAATGAATGACTTTGACTATCTAAAGCTGCTGGGGAAAGGCACGTTTGGGAAGGTGATTCTCGTGCGGGAGAAGGCCAGTGGAACCTATTATGCAATGAAGATTCTGAAAAAGGAAGTCATAGTTGCAAAGGTGAGTTTGTACTGCCTCGTGCTGTCGCAGACTAAAATATTTTTTTTGTTTTAGAATCATCGTGTCCATTTTTGAAGGATTCTCTGAATGCACATACTGCATCTCTTGTCTTTCTGTTGTTCTGTTTGTCTGTCTTTTTGTTTCTTTCTTTCTTTCTTTCTTTCTTTCTATCTATCTATCTATCTATCTATCTATCTATCTATCTATCTATCTATCTATCTATCTATCTATCTATCTATCTATCTTTCTTTCTTTCTTTCTTTCTTTCTTTCTTTCTTTCTTTCTTTCTTTTTTTCACTCTTGCTCCCTCTTCCTCTCTCAGGATGAAGTGGCCCACACGCTTACAGAAAGCAGAGTACTGAAAAACACTAGGCATCCATTTTTAACTGTAAGTACTTCTCCAGTTACCAATTCAATTCAGTTTAATTCAATTAAATATGCTTTACTGCCATGACCATGAAAACACTGTTGCCAAAGCACAGGACACAGAAACGTAAAAACATACAAAGTACAGAAATGATAGAATACCAGACTAGAACACCACCTGAAATGGTGAAGCCCTCACTGCGTCATACCATTCGTATGACCGTAGAAGATGAACATCTATGTATAAAGCTCTTACAGTTTGACAGTTTCATGAAGATTTTTTTTCCGTCCTGCAGTCCCTCAAGTGGTCTTTCCAGACAAAGGATCGTCTCTGTTTTGTGATGGAATATGTTAACGGTGGTGAGGTAAGATTGATTTTGTGTTTCTCCTTACTTCTCATTGTCTACATCCTGAGAACACTGTAAACACACAAACCCTTGACATTGTTTTGGCCCCAAAATAACTAACAAACGTGGGATTAAAAGGAAGATGTTTTGAAAAATAAGACTTATGAAATGTTTCGCTGTTCACTGTTGGCCTTACTGGGTTTTTTTTGGCTGTACGGTTTCGAAATTGTTTGCCAAGATCCAACTAACCCTTTCACACTGCTTCTTGTGTGTGTGTGTGTGTGTGTGTGTGTGTGTGTGTGTGTGTGTGTGTGTGTGTGTGTGTGTGTGTGTGTGTGTGTGTGTGTGTGTGTGTGTGTGTGTGTGTGTGTGTGTGTGTGTGTGTGTGTGTGTGTGTGTTTAAATTTGTCTTGGGCAGCTGTTTTTTCATTTGTCGAGAGAACGGGTGTTCTCCGAGGACCGCACGCGCTTCTACGGGGCAGAGATCGTCTCTGCCCTGGACTACTTGCACTCTGCCAAGATTGTTTACCGCGATCTCAAGGTGAGTCTTGAACAGGTGTCAAATCCATACATCCAGTTGGCCTCAAACACTTCTTTACGGACAAACCTCACTCTGTCATTAGATTCACAAGCACTTTTGATTACCGCTGTTTGCATCACATCTCTTCTCTATTTATTAATATTGATCCAATATAGTATTTGAGGAATTAGTCCTATAGTAATTGGTCCCCTATACTATTTGAGGAATTGGTCCAATATTGGCCCGTTGTATCCTAGGTAACGAATTGGCTCAGTATTCCTACACCAAAACGTGTGCAGTGCTCACTCCACATCCATTCAGTAATCAATTGAAATGATCAGTGATCTTAGAAACCAAACGGTAGGAGCAGAAAAAATGGGCTGTTTCCACTACATTTCGCTGTAGGATGTGGGAAACATCCACTTAGAATCACTTAGTGATGATGTGGTGATGAATGTTGGTGATGAATGTTGATGATGATGATGACCTCCACCCCCACAGCTGGAAAACCTGATGCTGGACAAAGACGGGCACATCAAGATCACTGACTTCGGCCTCTGCAAGGAGGGCATCACCGACACGGCAACCATGAAGACCTTCTGCGGCACCCCTGAGTACCTGGCCCCCGAGGTAAGGCACAGGCCTACGCCCCTGAGTACCTGGCCCCCGAGGTAAGGCACAGGCCTACACCCCTGAGTACCTGGCCCCCGAGGGAAGGCACAGGCCTACACCCCTGAGTACCTGGCCCCCGAGGGAAGGCACAGGCCGCAACCTAGCCTACAGCCAGTTTATGTGCAAGCAACAACTGGAGAAAGCATGGTTAGCATAGTCTTGTCCTGAGGAAATTAGAGCCAAAATGTGTCAGATTTTGCGCAGTGAGTGCATTTTGGAGCCAGAACATAGTGAGGACCTTCCAGAACCGACCCATATTTACCTAAATCTGCCCCATTCTGTAGATCCGTCTAGTTCCTCCATACTCTGTCCCCCCTTCCTCTCGTTGATGACTGATGATTGTGTGGCCGAGTCTTTATTTTGTTAATTTCTTAGCTGTTGATTGGTTAAAGACTGAGGTTGGCTTAGACTCTTTTAAAGGGAATGTGCCCAAGCTTTAGATGGGTTCAGGAAGGGTGTTCGGGGTCATTTGAAACAATCTGAACCATTACATATTGTAACTTGAAGGGCTTTTTAAAACATTTACCTCAGGAAACACAAAGTCCTCTCAGCAAGCACATTGTTTTGTTTCTGAAACGCCACTCGCTTCCTGGTTATATTTTTTTTATGCATCTCAAGCAAAATGGTGAAAGTGCTAAGTAGAAATATAAACTAAGGAAGATGCCAGTCTCTGCCAGTAGTAGATGATAGTCATGGTGATGCATGTTAGATTCTATGTCACCACAGAAACAGGTGAGGTCACTATGAGTAGGTGGGTGGTGATGATGGACAACCTTTTCCTCCAATCACGCACTGGCAGATGATGACTCATCAGATTATAGCATCCATCAATATTTTACATACGCCATAAACCCACAGTGCTAATTATGCAATGGCAATGTGTAAATGTTTTGACCCAAAACGTCAAAGTGCTAGAAAAAAAATGAGTTTTTTTCAGGTTTTTTTTTCCAGTTTTGAAGTTAGCATCACAGAGTTTGTTATCCGAGGATTCATATTGTGCGTATCAGCGTATCAAAGATGTCCGTATAATCTCAATGTGGATTTTTTTGGTGGCCTGTGAGAAATCACACACATGGGGTTTTGGTGTGTATTTTCCATCATGAAAAGAGGATAATTACTACATGCATTTCACTGAAGGGATTTAGGTGTGTGTGTGTGTGTGTGTATAAACTCAGGTGTAGGTGCAGGCGGGGTCTGGGTGTGATCATTCATTAGACTGTGTGTGTGTGTGCAGGCGGGGTCTGGGTGTGGTCATTTATTTGTGTGTGTGTGTGTGTGTGTGTGTGTGTGTGTGTGTGTGTGTGTGTGTGTGTGTGTGTGTGTGTGTGTGTGTGTGTGTGTGTGTGTGTGTGTGTGTGTGTGTGTGTGTGTGTGTGTGTATATATAACGTGTGGTGTGTGTTTACCTCTCCTCAGGTGCTGGAGGATAATGACTATGGCCGCGCGGTGGACTGGTGGGGTCTGGGCGTGGTCATGTACGAGATGATGTGTGGTCGGCTGCCCTTCTACAACCAGGACCACGAGAAGCTGTTCGAGCTCATCCTCATGGAGGAGATCAAGTTTCCCAGAACCCTCTCCTCCGACGCCAAGTCGCTGCTGGGCGGACTGCTCATCAAAGACCCCAACAAGAGGTTAGAGGTCATTCCCGACAGGCTGATTATATCAGTGGGAGGTTTCGTTAACTGTAACTTCAACTGTGTGTGTGGATCAAAAGTGTAAAAGTAATATGGCCTTTAAAGGTGCAATGTGCAGTTTTGCGTTCAAAATATTTCTAGAGTTCTGCTGTTATAACCACTCTGGTCAGGCCTGTACAGGGTGTTAAAGAGGAAAGCTTCTCTAGCACAAGCAGTGCTGTGCCTGCATGGAGGTAGTTTTCAAAGACATGATCATTGCCATGGAAACGGTCTGGAACATTCCGCTGACGGTTCTGTGTTCCGCAGACTTGGCGGAGGCCCTGATGACGCCAAGGAGATAATGAGACATAGCTTCTTCAATACACTGGATTGGCAAGACGTCTACGACAAAAAGGTATGGGCAGCGTGTCTTTGTCATCAGACACAGGGTGTTTATTAATGCAGTCGTGTTGCGACCTTGTATAGTGTAGTGTGTGTGTAACTGTAGGTGGTGTGTCCATTTTCTCTTTCTAAGCCTCTCTTTCAGATGTGTTCAGTTCTGTGTGTTGGATGCTGTGTCTCTTTCTCTCTTTCTCTCTCTCTTTCTGTCCATCTTTTTTTTTCTTTCCCAGCCTTTCTCTCCTGCTGCCTTTCCACTCTGCAAAACTCGTCTGCCTTTTATTTCACGTGTTCCTCTCTCCACCCCCCCCCCCCCCCCCCCCCCCCCCCACCCCTGCAGATGGCCCCGCCCTTCATGCCCCAGGTGACGTCAGAGACTGACACTCGGTATTTCGACGAGGAGTTCACAGCACAGACCATTACCATCACTCCGCCTGAGAAGTGTAAGCCTTCACCTTTTTATCTGTTTGCTTCTTGGATTCAGTTCTTTTTTTTATCTGTTTGATTCTTGGATTCAGTGGGTTTTTTTTTTTTTAATTTTTATTTTTTTATCCGTTTGCTTCTTGGGTTCAGTACTTCTAACGGTTACAGTGTGAAATTCTGGGGATAGGGTTGTTCATGTTTGGAATGGCGTATGGCTCGGTCCGAGCCACTCTGGTTCCCGTCGCCAGATTCAGGACTTTATACAAAGACTGGGTCTAGAGGTGTGCGAGGAGAAATTCACTGAAAAAAACTAAATAAACCCTATAGCATTAAGATCGTGGAATGCACCTTTTTAGCTTGTTTGTTTACAAATTTTGCAATGCAGTCCCCTTTTGATACCAATGTTTGCGTCCTATTACTGTTGATAAGACTCAGCCCTGCCATGGACACTCCCATACTTACTGCCATGGACACTCCCATACTTACTCCCATACTCACTGCCATGGACACTCCCATACTCACTGCCATGGACACTCCCATACTCACTGCCATGGACACTCCCATACTCACTACCATGGACACGCCCATACTCACTACCATACTCACTCCCATACTCACTGCCATGGACACTCCCATACTCACTACCATGGACACTCCCATACTCACTCTGACCTCTGACCTCCACATATTAATGTCTCTCGGCCGACCTCAAGCAGATGGGTACCCCCTTATGTGCCGTGGTTCTCCTGCTTAACAGGGAGTTTTTCCTTGCCCCTGTTGCCAATGTGCTTGCTCTAAGGGGGTCCGGGCACTGGGCTCTGTAAAGCTCCTTGAGACAATTTTATTGTTTTGGCACTATATGAATTGAATTGAATTGAATTGAATGTCTTCACCTCACCCTGAATCTCATAAGCAGTTCCAGGCACCGCACAAGCGTATAGACACAATATAAGCCAGGTAGCACCAGCACAAGCGTATAGACACAATATAAGCCAGGTAGCACCAGCACAAGCGTATAGACGCAATATAAGCCAGGTAGCCCAGCATTCGCACTCGTCTCATTGGGGCCGTGTGGCTTGGCGTGCCAGAGAGAGTGACGCAGAGATGGAGAGATAAAAGGGCAGTGGTGATGAAGCAGGCTGCACAGGAAGTCCATCCCGCTGTGTTCTTCTTCCTACTCATTCCATTAGGTGGTAGTGCTTGCCTCACGTTCATGATCTGCATATTTTTTGCTACGTTACTGAATTGGTTTATATTGCTTGTATTTGGTTTGATTGGTTTTAATGATTGGGGTTTTGTCAACAATTTTTTTTTTTTAATAATTATCTCTCTCTCTTTGTCTTTCTCTCTCTCTCTCTCTCTCTCTGTTTCTCTCTCTCTTTGTTTCTCTTTCTCCATCTTTCTGTTTCTTTCTCTCTCTTTCTTTCTCTGTTCCCTTAGTTGATGAAGATGGAATGGACGCGGCTGACAACGAACGAAGACCACACTTCCCACAATTCTCATACTCGGCCAGCGGACGCGAGTGATTTGAGCCGGCCCCTTCTTACAGGAAAATACGTAGCCATGCTAGGAAAAGTCTCCCCTCTTTTCTCCTTCTCTGTGCTTGCTTATTGACCAGGGAAAAAACTTTTATTTTTTGTTTTATTTTTGTTTTGTGTGTGTGTGTTTTATAATTTTTTGTGTTGGCTCAGTTAGTGGGACTTTAAAAAAGGGGGTTTTGCACAGTGGGATCGACTGAGGATAGTCCACCCACACAAAAAAAAAAAGAAAAGGAAAAAAAAAAATTCTCGTGACATTTTTCAACATTTGTTTACAACAAGTTTTTTTTGTTGTTATTTAAAAAAAAATATCTATCAGTATTGATATTGAGCTATTTTTTTTTGTTTTGTTTTCTCTTTTCTCCCTTATTTTAAAAAGAGCCGTATTGGGGAACAAAACCAAATATGTTGCCTTACGTGTGCAGTCAGTCAGTCAGACAGACAGATAGTCAGACAGACAGGACAGATAGACAGACAGGATTCAAGCGTCTGGGGGTAGTGTTGTCTAGCTGTAGTCTGCGATGGCTCACTGGTGACTCCTTTTTTCATCAACTTTTTTCCCTACTTCATTTTTCAGCAGGGTGGGGCTTTACACCCTGGGAGCACACATGCCCCAGTTGTCACGGCAACAAGGAACATTCTCCATAAAATGGGAAAAAACAAACAAAACACAGACGGAATAGAGAGAGGGAGTTAAATAAACAAAACTAAATATAGAGAGTTTGAATTTAATCTATTTCATATTTTTCTTTGTTCTCTGGAAGTATATAGAGCCTAAAGCAGAGGTTTTATGTTACAGGAATAACACCCACACACACACAAACCCACCCACCCACACACACACACACACACACACACACACACACACACACACACACACACACACACACACACACACACACACAAACACACTCAAAACAAACCAGACTGACAGACACTGTATGACAACACTCAGGCCAAACACACCTCAGAACACTGCATCAAACTGAGAGCGATCATATGCTCTACTACAGGTAAACCTCTCTCTCACCTTCTCTCTCTCTCTCTCACCTTCTCTCTCTCTCACCTCTCTCTCTCTCTCTCTCTCTTATCTTCTCTCTTTCTTTCTCTCTCTTTCCCTTTCTTTCTGCAGGGACAGGGAGAGCCACTCAGTGTCACTACTACTCTCTGTTACACTAATACAAAAGGTCTTAGCCTTTGAAAGGACATATTTACAAGTGAAAATCGCAGATTTTGAAAGACTATTGAGGGTTTTCTTTTTTTTTTTTTCATATGTAGGGGAGCGCATGTTACTTTTTTCCCTAAATGTGAGGTAGGTGTGCGTGTGCGTGTGTGTGTGAGAAGACACACCCAAATACTGTAAGCGTGGCGGTCGGCATGGGCTGGTTGGTTGGTTGGGCAGGTTAGGGAAGCAGTGTGTGTGTGTGTGTGTGTGTGTGCGTATGTACGTACGTTTGTGAGATCATCCAACTCTGACAGACACTGAGCCATGTAATTTCAAAGTTGGACTTGGGTTCATAGGGCAGGGGGTCAGGGGTCGGCGGGGGGGTGGTGGCTTGGGGAGCGCGTGGGACTTCTTGCGTAAATGGCATGGCACGCCCAGGGGATATTCCCCAAGACTTCCCAAGACATTCTTTCCTCCTCCTCATTTTCCAATTTCCTGTTTTTCTGTTCGGGTTTGGTGATTGGTGATGTACATATGCAATGCCTTCTTATCTTTTCTTTTTTTTTTTCATTCGTGTGACTGTGTCATGTGAATACCGGGCTGACAAAAAGAACATGGTGGGGGAAAAAAATACAAAAACATATGTTTGGGCAGGGGAGGGGGGTGTTATTAAGCAAAGAACAGAACAAACAAATACACAATACTGCTAGACACACAACTTCAGATATAAAATGAGTTTGGGTGAGGGGGAACACATAATGAAGGAAACAAAGAAAAATAAAACAGGAGCTTCCTCATCCTTGCTCTCTCTTTTTTTTTTTTTTTTATAAATGTTGGTGTTTTGTGGTTTTACCATGGAAACGGTTGCCAAGGTTATCCCCCTCTCCCACCTGCAAGCCCCCCCCCCCCCCCCTACAGGTAACCTGGTACAACAGCGGGGTATTCCAAGCACGTGCTTTAGTGATTAACCCAGATAAGTTAACTCTGAGTAAGTGGTAAACCTCCTAATAGAAGAGCCCTATGGCATCATTCTTTAACAAAACAAAGCCATAGGGCTCTTCTATTAGGACGTTTACCACTTACTCAGAGTTTACTTATCTGGGTTAGTCACTAAAGCACGTGCTTGGAATACCCCCAGATCCGTCCATACTTTCAGTTTTGGGTCACAGCACCACAGAATCATGTTTTCTCCGTTGTTTTTTTCCTCTCTGCAAGACATCAAAAACACCTCGTCTTAGACGACCTTCGCTACATCAGGTTGCCTACGGTCTTGTTTATTTTTTTTTTCTTCCTTGCTTCTCTTTGTATTTTTTGTACTGTTTATTGTAATAGGTTTATTTTGTTTTGGTTTATTTGTTTTTATGTTTATTTGTTTTGCTCATGCTGTTCTAAACAGTGTTCTCCTTCTTGAAGCGTTTGTCTCTCCATGGACGGAGGTTGGTATGTTCTCGTTTTCTCCATTTGTCCATTTCGCCTGTTTTGATTTTTCTTACCAAAACACTAGGGCAAGAATCCAGTAGTGGTCTTGCATTGCCATTTGGTAGTATTTATTTTAAGTTATAATAAAATACTCAAAAGTCTGTCTGTGCCTTTCTTGATTTGTCCTATGCCTTACCCTTGATTCAGATTTAACCTCATGAGTTAACAGTTGTTCATAGAACAATTGCAATCTTGAGGTTTCAAAGGATTTGGTTGCTATGATCAAAGCAAGAATTTAAATTTCAACAGATGTATACCTATTTCTGGGTAATCAAACTGTACTTCCTGATCAATATCAACTCCGAGATCGGATGGAAGAGAGGTACGTCAAAGAATACATGCTATATCACCTTTCACTATTCTATCAGCAAGAGACCCCCAGTCCTCGAAGTAGGTTAAAATTCAAGTAATTTTAAAGCAACAAACATTTTAAAGCATAAGACATAATTATCAGCCAGCTATCCATGTTTCACGCAGTCCAATGAAATAGGTCCTGGGGGGAGCAATCAATGAATCTAAACTTCTGATTGGATAATGTTTTATAGAGTTCTACCTATAGAAATATGCCACATCAAAGTTGCGTAACTTTATGGATTATTATGCATTGGACAAAGTTTGAGTTATGGGTCTAAAGTTATAAACTTCAACTTAGTGTAACACCTTTATTATATTTTTGCATTTAAAAAGTCACGAAAAGCAGGAAGACGCAATTATTTGACGATTAACAATATTCAAAATGAATGTTACTTTCATTTTGGCTGGATACCTACATTATTTTTAATTATAGATTTTGTGACTACAATTCTACTTAAAGGCTTGCAATGAAGAACACTGAACATCAAATAGTACACTTACGAGTAACTTAGAGTTTCACAAAACTTTCATTTGATTTTGCGAGGTAATACCATGTTTGTACATAACCATAATCAATCACAGACAACTGCACTGGCTTGGGTGGAAAATAACCTCTTTATTGGATGCGACCTAATTCGATAACATGTTTGTGTTTCACGCACATGCAGGTTGGACAGAAACGTAAATCATCCAAACAAACAGAAAAAGGTGTTTTTCCAGCAGACGATCGGGACTGTACAAAACACTGTTCTCACACTGAGGAAAGAAAAAACATTATTTATTAACCATGTTGTAACTAATACTTAGCTGCCATCACTAAGCTAAGTGTCACTGAATGTCTATCACCATGACTACCAGGACTACAGTGACAGTGCTTGCCATATAAGATGGGCTTGACTCATCTACTGGGTTCTGTCCCATCCGTGTATTTGAAATGAAGTCGCCCATGTTGTCCGTACTGTTGATTCCCTTCACTGTGCTTGCCTGGAAGAGCTGGATGATATGCAGGGTTCCTCGCTGTCTGCCATATATGGTCAGAATTCCGAGAGATTATTCTGGGATGGCAGGAGGCCAGTCCACGTCGACTGACTAAAGGGAATCCAAATCACACACACACGGAAAACATAAGTTTACTGCATTACATGTCTAGCGCACACACACACACACACACACACACTCACTCTCTTTATACCTCTCCCTCTCTCAAACACCATATCTCACACAGCACATCTGTCTCTTTCTCTATCAAACATCATCATGGAAAACATAATAATTTCACTCCATTACATGTCTAAGTGACAATGGAAATTTAGTGTCAAGGAAGCGCAATACAATTCCATAACAAATATATTTTTATAAATATATATACACATAAAGCACACACACACACACACACATAAAACATTTTTTTTTTTTAAAAACCACACACACACACACAAAAATACAGTTAAGGCAAATATTTGATCAGTATGTGTGATCCCTCAGAATCGAACCCATGATTTTGGTGTTGCTCGTGCTAGTTAAAGGTACCGTTCACCATTCTGGCAAAGTTACAAGATCACAGAAGTGGATCTCGGTGCTAAAACTCCTGCAGGACGTGGAGTCGGATCGCGATCTCGGATCTCACCTCTCCGTCCAGCTCCAGGATGTCTATATATATATATATATATATATATATATATATATATATATAGACACACACACACACACACACACACACACACACACACACACACACACACACACGTATATACACATACACACACACACACACAGCACCAGGATGTCCACACACACACACACACACACACACACACACACACACACACACACACACACACACCTCTACGTCCAGCTCCAGGATGTCCACCTCCGTCTTCATGAGCTCCCCCAGGTTGGGCTTGGTGCGGCCAAAGTCTCCGTGCACAAACTCCTTTATGTATCTGAGCCGTGGCTGTTAAGGATCTTGTCAAGGCCCCCGACAATTACCTTCACGCTAAACGCGCATTCAGATGTGAGTGAATGATACCAGCATGTGGCCTTCTGTTTGTGTTCTGCCTTTGTGAGTCAGACTTTTTATCGTCTGTGTATTTGTATGTGTGTGTGTGTGTGTGTGTGTGTCAGTGTGTACGTGTGTGTGTGTGTATGCATGGCTGTGTGTGTGTGTGTGTGTGTGTGTGTGTCAGTGGGTGTGTGTACGTGTGTGTGTGTGTGTGTCAGTGTGTGTACGTGAGTGTGTGTGTACGTGTGTATGTGAGTGTATGTGAGTGTACATGTGCATGTGTGTGTGTGTGTGTGTGTGTGTGTGTGTGTGTGTGTTCAGTAAGGATACGTGCCAGCCTGTGTCCTGAGCTGCAGGGTGAAGTGGTGTGGGTTTAGGTGGCTGGTGCTCATGGTGTGGATGACGCGCTGACGCACCGCCAGTGGCCTCCGGTGCAGGACCCTCAGTGGCGTCTTCTGAGCAATCTCCAGATCCTACACACACACACACACCACACACGAGCGCACACAAACATGACGTATATGCAGTATATGCAGCATATATATTTTATATATATGACCTATCTTAGTGTCATCTAAGTGTATGACATTGATATGCTGTATTATACATGAAGTGTGATTCCTATGTTATTCCTATGTCTTTACAGACCTATTCCATATGGGTAATGTTAAGTTAAAATTAATTGCGTGTTGGTTTACAGAGAAATCAGAGTAACGGACCGCCACACGCAGCACTTGGTTTGATACAGTTGAGTTTACTGGTTTTAGGATTGGACAAGATTCAGTCGGAGATGCAGAGTTCACAACAGCTCTGTCACCCACGGCTGGAGAAGGCGTTCTGAATTTTACATGTGAGAATAAGTGGTTATAAGTCCAGTCTTCACTGATGGTACTTCCTGGGGGCCTCCAGGTATACGCCTCTATGTGACTTGCATGTTTTAGTCGTAATTTCTGGCCTGACAATTATGTTTCTGTGAGTCTCCATCCTCCCTTCTTACAGATAGTTTCCCTATCTCATCTGTCTCCTGCCCAGGCTGCCTTATGACCTTGGAATTTATGTCACTGGTCATTCTAAACTTGAAAGCATGTGCTTTGAATGTTATCTTAGGCCCCTTTGTCTGAAACCTGTTTTCCAACTGCCTTTAGTTATACTGGTAAAATGGGCATACATTGTTAATAGAAATAAAATGTTAATAAATTCATACCTAAACTGAATTTATCTTACAGTAACCACGATGTTCCGCCGGACAATGCTGTTGTCAGACACCTTTTAACTATTATGGCACCCTTAGCTGCGCAGTGCATGGAGGGACATGAATCTCACTGGGCCTGATGTTTCCATGTTTTACACAGGCACAGTTAGAGTCACCTTTATGTTGCCGATGAACTCGATGTCCTCTTCGGTTATGGCCTTCTGGCTCCAGATGAGGGCGCTGTAGGACTTGGTCTTGTCTTCCTCTCCTTCCTTCATGTGACCCATTGCTTCTCTGTTGAGACACACACACACACACACACACACACACACACACACACACACACACACACACACACAGGGAGAGATAGAGGAAGGGAGGGGAAAGAAACCCCCACACATTTACAAAATTGTTAGACACCTAAAATGAAGTCAAGGGCAGTCCTCCAAGCACTTAGGGATGCTAAGCTAAGCTAATGCTAAGCTTCTTATGAAAGGTTTGTTGATGTTTTCACGGCTTCTGTACCTGGTTACCAACTGGAGGTCTCGGATGCGGATCTTATCTGAAGACTGGTTTATTTCCTGTCATGGGACACACACACACACACACACACACATCAACACAATAGAAGCCCAAACAAACATGTACGATTTATAAAAAAAAAAAAAAAAATGTTGATTTCAGTTCCCAAAGCGTGTCTCCACACAATGTTCCCTGAAATATCAAGTCGTTAGATGTTGTCTTTGTGTTGTTGTTGTTGTGCTGTGTTATGTTGTGCTGCTACAAGTTGTGTTACCTCTTGTAGCTGGCGGACCTCCATTTTGTTGAATTTTAATCGGTGTGGGTTCAGCAGCTCCATAGCGAATGGCCGCCCTAAGAGAATGAGTTGCACAAACTTCATTGAAGTAAGAGTAGGCGTACAGGTACACAGTATGGGTCGGAGGAACCGTGAATGTGGGAGAATATGGAAGACTGAGTATTTGTTCATAATGATGGGTATTACCCCACAAATGGGTTCCTTGTCTTCTGAAAGGTTCTATGTAAAACCATCGATAATGTGTCCAAATAATTATTTTTTATTTTTTTAAACGATACTTTGCTGTCAAAAAGAGATCTTCACACCTGAAACTTTTAGATAGTCCACCAATACTCAAAACAGGTTGTAAAGAGACCCCTAATTAGAGGGTTCTATTTGAATGGTTCTTCTATGACCAGACAGACAACCTTTTTCTCTTTGACTATATGGAACACACAAGGGTTTGCGGTCTGGTTCATAAGTGCGTGCCTCCTACCATTCCCCAGGGTCCTGACGTCCACATCTTCCCTTCCTGACGAGGAGAAGTTAAAACCTGCAACCCCACACACACAAGAACCATAAGGACACCAGACAGCCATTCAAACACCATCTCTTAGTAAAGAACACATCACAAATTACAGGATCCTCCATAAATACAGCATTTACAGAGAGACCCCTGCTCTGGCACTCACTCTCGCACTTGAAGGCAGTCAGGAGGGGCGCAGCAATCAGCTCCTCCACCGAGGACTCCATCCTCCTCTCGCCGTCGATCACCCACGGCGTCTGCGGCAGCGTCCGCGAGAACTTGTTGTATCGCCCTGGCAACAGCAAGACAGAGACGCCAAATGTGACGAATTTGACATTTTGGTTCCATTGCATATGATCAATATGATATTAGATGCTGAACCCTTGTGCTATGGCATATTTCTTGTCATCGTGAAATAAAGGCAGTTTTTTTCTGTGAATGCCTACGAGTGATTTGTCATTTTATGTTGAACAACGTAACAAATTATTCTTTCTCGTAATGTAACAAACAGGACTGGAAAGATAGCCGACTGTCTACACAAATGGTGAATGGATTTCATCAATGCTGGAGGCAATACTGTTTGTGAGCAATGCCGGATATATATGAAACTACACACACACCTTGAAGGCTAGCCTGATCCTTACAACAATTACAAAGGTGATGAAGACAATAGTAGAAACTCACCAGCCACATAGGTAGACAGGTGCAGACATGTTGTTTCTTGAGCTACGCATGCAGTCTTTACTCCTGCAGGAGGGCTAGGGTACTCGCTGTCGGAAGAAACAGAATGTTTTAAGAAATTAGAGAAACAGAATGTTTTAAGACATTAGAGAGGACATTACACAAATGTTTTCTTTTCTCAAACTGTTTTCTTGAATTGAAATATGTAGAAGAACCACCTGGTGTCGCTCAAGGTCACTTACTTGAGGAATTTCTTATCAGTTATCTTCTCCAAGGCCTTCACCACAGCCATTCTGGTAAAAACAGACCTCTGTACAAAAGAGGGGAGGGGGGGTTAACAAATCTGACAGAATCAACTAACAACCAACTAATCTGAAATCTCAAAATATAAAATGTTCTTAATCTTCCCCATCTTTATTAATGACTGTATCCTAATGACTGTATGAACTCCGATATAACATTTACAGCTTTTGAAAAACTTGTACAGAACTTTACCTCTTTGTTTTTCGATGTATGGAAACAGTCAGAGCAAGCTTCTGCCCTGAATTTAAAAAAAAAATACCATAAACACGTGTGATGCAATTTACATGTACGGTAATTTACAACAACAACTCAACTCCATCTACGGATACAGAAGAAATGTGATGGACAGCAACAAAAACACCTCTGCAAATAATCCACTCATCAATGGACATATTCACAGAGCAATTTCGGTTGTCATTGGGTATTTAAGCAGGACCGCTTGACAAAGCAACCTGTTGAGGAATCGCATGTTTCTACTTCTTATGTAAAGTAGTATTTATTGTTACACCAGGTTTTTATTGCTCGTAGCTTGACTGTTCTGTCCCTTGTACGTCACTTTGGACAAAAGCATCTTCTAAATGACTAAATGTAAATATAAATGTTTTAATGACACCACTTACAGAAAGTGGCAGTCAGCATCTGTGTCTGGGTGGATGAATCCAACTGCCACCTCAAATGGACTCTAGAGTAGCAGGAGAATAAGGCAAAATAGATGAAACAATCTACACATTATATACACTGCTGTGCAAAAGTTTTAGGCAGGTGTGAAAAAATGCTGTAAACTAAGAATGCTTTGAAAAATATAAACAATAAATGTTTATTTTTATCAATTTACAAAATGCAAAGTGAGTGAACAAAAGAAAAATCTAAATCAAATCAATATTTGGTGTCACTACCCTTTGCCTTCAAACTAGCATCAATTCTTATTGGTACACTTGCACAAAGACAGGGATTTTATATGATTATAGTGCGGTGTAAGATCAACCAATTATACCAAACAGGTGCTAATGATCATCAATTTCACATGTAGGTTGAAACACAGTCAGTAACTGAGACAGAAACAGCTGTGTAGGAGGCTTAAAACTGAGTGAGGAACAGCCAAACTCTGCTACCAAGGTGAGGTTGTGGAAGACAGTTTCATGTCAAAGGTCATACATGACAAGACTGAGCACAGCATCAAGACACAATGTAGTTATACTGCATCAGCAAGGTCTCTCCCAGACAAAGATTTCAAAGCAGGGGTTTCCAGATGTGCTGTTCAAGCTCTTTTGAAGAAGCACAAAGAAACAGGCAACGTTGAGGATTGTAGACGCAGTGGTCGGCCAAGGAAACTTAATCCAGCTGATGAAAAACACATCAAGCTTATTTCCCTTCGAAATCGGAAGATGTCAAGCAGCTCAGAACTGGCAGAAAACAGTGGTACCCAGGTACACACATCTACTGTCCGGAGAAGTCTGGCCAGAAGTGGTCTTCATGGAAGAGTTGCAGCCAAAAAGCTCTACCCCGACATGGAAACAAGGCCAAGTGACTCAACTAAGCGTGAAAACATAGAAACTGGGGTACAGAAACATGGCAGCAGGTGCTCTGGACTGATGAGTCAAAATTAGAAATATTTGGCTGTAGAAGAAGGCAGTTTCTTCGCCGAAGGGCTGGAGAGCGGTACAATAATGAGTGTCTGCAGGCAACAGTGAAGCATGGTGGAGGTTCCTTGCAAGTTTGGGGCTGCATTTCTGCAAGTGGAGTTGGGGATTTGGTCAGGATTAATGGTGTCCTCAATGCTGAGAAATACAGGCAGAAACTTATCCATCATGCAATACCATCAGGGAGTCGTATGATTGGCACCAAATGTATTCTGCAGCAGTACAACAACCCCAAACATACAGCCAATGTCATTAAGAACTATCTTCAGCGTAAAGAAGAACAGAAAGTCCTGGAAGTGATGGTATGGCCCCCATAGAGACCTGATCTCAACATCATCGAGTCTGTCTGGGATTACATGAAGAGACAGAAGGATTTGAGGAAGCCTACATCCACAGAAGATCTGTGGTTAGTTCTCCAAGATGTTTGGAACAACTTACCAGCCGAGTTCCTTCAAAAACTAGTGCAAGTGTATCTGGAAGAATTTATGCTATTTTGAAGTCAAAGGGTGGTCACACCAAATATTGATTTAATTTAGATTTCTCTTCTGTTCATTCACTGCATTTTGTTAATTGATGAAGAATTGATGAAAATAAACTGTTAACACTTCCATTTTTGAAAGTATTCTTAGTTTAGAGCATTTTTTCACACCTGCCTAAAACTTTTGCACAGTACTGTATGTTATGGTACTCATTCAGAAACAGCATCGAGCATCAAAGTTAACATAAATACTGATAACATAACCTAACCACAGGCACGCATACGCGCACGCACGCGCGCAGTCAATTTAAAGCTGTTCAGACTGACTGTATATGACTGCAGATTATTGCTTTCCACAGGTAAGCGGAGAACTTACCTTCATCACCGCGGGAACCCCCAGTGTTTCGGACAGCATACTCTGCACGGTCCATTTGAAGGCCTCCTTTACTTGGATGACATCTTCTTTGTCCAGACACATGCTCTTTTCTCTGGTGAACACAGCACAACACTCCATGAATAGAGTACTAAGTGTTCCGGAAATAGAATACGGAATGTACGATGCTCAATGTGAACTACATCCACAGTGGAATATTTATGATGGTAAACGCATATACATGACACATAGTGGTACACACAAACCATAATAGGTAGGAGGAGGGCAAGGTGGGAAATGTAGTTTTAAGCATACGATACCTTACTTCCTTTTTAATGTGGAGCCAGCAGGAGTGCTGGGGGATGAGAGGAAACCCAACAGGCAGGTTGCAACAGGAAGAGATACAAAGAGAGAAGAACAAGAACAAGAAAAAGAAAAAGAAAGAAACAGGTGAGATGTTATTCTTATGACAAGACTGAAAAGAGAGCCGTTAGCTTGTTTGGTTGGATATTTTTGTAGTCCAAGGTGGTTAAGTGGAATTAGATGACCTCACCTCTCTGACCAACAGCTGGGCCGGAAGTGACACGGATAGCACCAGGCTCTCAAATTGATACTCTTCAGATTTCACAACTTCTGAAATCTAAACACACACACAAACACACACTAAAACATTTACATTGCACGCAACATCATAGTGGTTTCTAAAGCTAAAGCTACTAGTCAGAAAGAAAAAGAAATAACAAATAAACAAAGCAAACAACCTTGACTCATTGCATTGGTCACAGAAGCTACACACCTTTTTGGTGAAGCTGGGGTTGCAAAAGTCTTGTAGCACCCCCAAACACACCACACATACAGAGGACTCTGTGCCGTCTGCCGTCGGTTCTGCTGTTACCATGGGAACCCCCTCAGTCTCGCCTCCATCTGCCTTGCCGTCCGAATCCAACTTTATTCTTTTGGAGGGAGGGTCATCTGAAGGCGTCTGGGAGGCAACTTCTGTGTTGCTGACGAAAGCATGCAGGTCCTTCCATAGGTCCTGGGCAGAAGGAAGAACATCCAGACAAGACTGAATCAGTGCCACATTCTTGACCTTGATCTGGAAGTTAGTCAGTAGGCAGACATACACATACACATACACACACACACTCTTGCAGACACAAACACAGACACACACACACACTCACACTCACACTCACACTCACGCGCTAACTCACACACTTAGACACACAGACAGGAAGACACATGTGGATACGAATCTGGATGTACTCGTGTGCAGACAGCCCACATGTAAACTCCAGGCCTATAATCTGGTACTGCTGGAAGTAACACACCTCATTGGACAGTCGATATGCAGACTGGGTTCCAATACAGCAGAATCTCAGGATACAGCGGCCACAGCAGCCAGCATCCAGCAGCTTCTGGATGATGGGCCGGTCCTTCTCCTTCAGAGGCAGCATGACTACTGACAAATCAGCTGATGATATCTGGTAGGTCTGTGCTGCATGCAACTAGGTTAAAGAGAAGAAGAGACATCATGCTTTTGTGCTACTAAAAGTAGAAAAAAAAAGATCCAATGGGTTAAGGCTGAATGCCTCCGAGTAGCCAACCCACATCATATGTTCTACATCTAACCCCACACAACTAGGCTCTATATTAAGTGATACATCCCCATTTAACTCCCTTACTGCACAGCATATTGGCCATCAAACCTTGCTATGATTTCAAGTCAGCGTGACGCTAAGTTAGTTGACTTTACATTTTTAACATGTGGAGGAGGCGAGCCTGGTCAGTCTTGACTCCACCACTAAAGTTGATTCTTGGCTAGATTTGACAGTTCGCGAACATTATGGTAATTGACCTTGCTTCTTTGTTCAAAGACTCACCCTTAGAGATATTCTGCAAATCTGCAAGTTTCGAAAACCGACTAAAAGCCAGTTACATACGTGTAAATACTATGAAAGTACATTCGCCATGGCCACCAGCATCAAGCATGAGTTTATTTGACTCACACAGACGTGATTAATCGAGTACGTCGAAAACTTTTGCAAAAAAGAAGGAATAATGAACTTGAAATATGATATATGACGGACCGCAGGTACATTTTACCATGTTTTTAAAAAAACGGGATGGCAGGAAAAACATTAATCTCAGAGATAAAGCCAAAATAAAACACAGGAATATGTTCGATGTGTTCTTCGATTTATTATAAGTGCCTGAAATGAATGATGTCTGGATGGCATGTTTTTGGACTACTAGATACGTCATCATCATGCGCGCTGAAATATACTTTTATGGTCCTTTCTATGCCTGTGGCGCAACCGGTGGCTCTGGAAGGTTCTGGTGAGATCGGGAGACTGAGCTAAATCGGAACCCATCCTGCAGTATTTCAATCTTAAGTGAATCGGTGGTACAATTATTTCATAAAGAAATAGTTCGGGATCCCAACTACACAAATATTATCAAGGATGCCGGCACCAAAGGCTCTAATGCCAGGGAGACACAAAGGAGGGGCATATGTTGACCGTGACAAGCCCACACAGATTCGATTCAGTAACATTAATGCAGCAAAAGGTAATTTAAGAATCCTTGCCAATTGTAGTGTTCCATGAAGAAACTTTAGAATTTAGTTTCGTGTTATGTGCTTGCAGCACTTGGTCGCAGCGGAGTGCAGCATCCTTTGTAACGGAGGCGTGTTTGAATGAGAGGATGCTCAGTTGCTAACGTTAGCTAGTTATTATATTAGCTCAGTTGCCTAAAAGTAGACTGTTGTTAACTTATACTTGCTTGGATGTTGCACGTTATCTCCGCGATTTGTGTAATCTTCCTACTCAGTTTCATTGTGGGTTTCTGTTTGCCTTAGAAGCGGTACGTTATTACCGTATCGATGCTAAACTGTCATGTTGCTGCGTCATTGCCACAGGAAAATTGATCTTAGCATTTAAAAGGTTAGCAGCACCGAGAAACTTAGCATTAAGATAATCTGCGGTGCTGAGAAATGTGACGTATGTGTTTGAATTATTTTGTCTCATGCAGTCCCATGATTTGCAGCCACTGGTGCAGACATGGGGTTCCTCATGTCCATATATGGGTGTGGCATTGTAACAGTACCAACTTCTTTGTTTGACAGCTGTCGCCGATGCCATCAGAACGAGTTTGGGGCCAAAGGGCATGGACAAAATGGTAAAAATCACCTACCCGCCCTGTAATTTTAAATGGTGTCATGAATTCACTTGTTTTGACTAAATGATTCTTCATGATGTCTTCCTCAGATTCAGGATGGGAAGGGAGACGTCACTATTACCAACGATGGTGCTACCATTTTGAAACAGATGCAAGTTATCCACCCTGCAGCAAAAATGGTAAGATTTATGGTTCCACTAGTATATGTACTAATGGTGGTAGTGTTCCTTTTGATTTGTATCTACATGTTAGTTAGATATTCAGAATCAGAAACGTTTTTATTGCCAAGGAGGTTTACAAGGAACTTTCTATGGTATATTGGTGCAAACAATAAACGTACACATTAAACACTTAACATATTAAGTACTTTTACAAACATAGGAAAAACAATATATAAACATATCACTGGGGGGATAGTATCACAGACTTGATTCCTTGATTTCCAGTTGGTTGAGCTGTCCAAAGCTCAGGACATCGAGGCCGGGGATGGCACCACATCTGTGGTGGTGATTGCCGGAGCTCTCCTGGAAGCCTGTGCCAGACTGTTACAGAAAGGTACCAAATAACAGAATACACATTTGGTGCTTTCCATGACAAGCTCACATGATACATTTGTGACACTTTGTCAAATTCCAAGCTTTTGTATGTTCGCTTCGATTGGAGCCCCTCTTACTTCTGTAGATCTGTTGTAAAATGTGGCTGTGGATGTATATGGTGTGTATGGTGACCTGTCCGTTCCACTCTGAGCCCACAGCCACAGATTGACTTAGGGGGCATATAGTACTGGTCTAGTGACCCACACCACTAGCCAGTTTCGCAGCCCTCTTACACCACTGATCTCATTTTTCTTATGGAGATTTAGTTCATTTACAATGAACTGAAGCAGATGAAAGCAGATGCTTTTATCCAAATTGACTTAGGAAACAGTTGTTGACACATATTGGGTGTTGTTGCTAGTGAAGTATTTTTCTTTATGGACTACACACACATACAGACACACAGAAAAATATGTTTGGTAGCTTTTGTGAAGACAAATACATATGAGCACGACTCATATTTACAGCTACTTAAAAAGTATTTGATGTATTTTCGCTTAATTCATCTTTCTCTCTCTCTCCCTGCTTCCTCTCAGGTATCCACCCCACCATTATCTCTGAGTCCTTCCAGAAGGCAGTGGACAAGGGTGTGGAGGTGCTGGAGTCCATCAGCACGCCAGTGCTGCTGAGTGACCGCGAGACGCTGTTCAACAGCGCCACCACCTCCCTCTGCTCCAAGGTGGTGTCGCAGTACTCCAGCCTGCTGGCGCCCATGTGCGTGGACGCAGTCATGCAGGTCATCGACCCAGCCACCGCCACCACCGTCGACCTGCGCGACATCAACATTGTAAAGAAGCTCGGGTGAGGGAGCGAGAGAGCAAGGTCATGTGGGATGTGAGAGGAGTAAGGCGATGTTCTGATCACTTTGTTAGAGGGGGGTGTCATCGTTTTTTTTTTTTTAGTAAGTAAAGGAGAAACAGTGACGAAGACCAGGCTTACATGGACTTCATGCATAGAGTTAATAGATATCTTAATATCATTTTTTGTATTAATGCATTGGTTATTGGACTTTGTATGCATGTGATGAATTTGGAGAATCCATTTATAGTGCAGTTTCGAAAATCTAGTTTTAGTGTTGTTCTCAGTTATAGTGCATCTATACATAGTCCATCTAATGAATGTTGAATTAGGGTTCTTGGACTTCTGCACATGTTTAAGATAATTCAGTTGAAGATGATTTGAGTGTGTTCGTTTAATTCAGTGATGAGTGTGTTGGTTCTAAATGTGCATGTGGTATTTAGAATGCAGATGCAGAATGTAAAGTCGCCTTTTTAAAGCGTTTCTCAAATTTTCTTTAGCCCTCTTTATCCACGCGTTTTGCTCTTATTTTGACATGTTCATGTTGGCCGTGGGTGTATGGTGTGTGTAGTGTCCGTCTATGTCTGGTGCGGCAGCTCGTCTGTGTCTTATGGATGATGCTGCTGCACCCACACCGATCCCATGGCCACAGAACAACGGGGATCATAGTACTGGCCCTGTGAACCCCTTTACCACTGGTCAGCCTCCAAACTCCCCAACAATACCTACTCTTCACTCAACTTAACTTTATATTTACATATGTTGGTTCTAAACGTGCCTGTGGTTTGCAGAGGCACCATTGATGACTGTGAGATGGTGGATGGGCTGGTCCTTACCCAGAAGGTGGTGAACTCCGGGCTGTCCCGCATGGAGAAGGCCAAGATCGGCCTCATCCAGTTCTGCCTGTCCCCTCCCAAGACAGACGTGAGTGCTTTTGACGAGAAAAAATAGAATTAGAGGGCTGAGCCACGGTTCTTTGCTATGCAGATATTCTGTGTGACGTTGTTCATTTACACTTGCACCTTAGTCCATACTTTAATCTGGAGGTTTACCCTAGTAGATTCATGCATAGAACACCGTTGTAAAATGTGGCTGTGGATGTATATGGTGTGTATGGTGATCTGTCTGTTCCACACTGAGCCCACAGCCACAGATTGACTTAGGGGGCATATAGTACTGGTCTAGTGACCCACACCCCTAGCCAGTTTCGCAGCCCTCTTACACCACTGATCTCATTTTTCTTATGGAGATTTTGGTCATTTAGAAATGAACTGAACATGAACGTTGTAAGGAATCATCTTTCTCTCAAAATCCAAAATAAGTTAAAAAGTTTAAGTGAAATTCTTTTTTCCCCCTCATTAGTTTTGATTCCCATGGTAAAGTCTCTGATGGACTACAAAGAGTTCACTGTTGTATTGATCATTTTGCTTGCTTTTCTTGAAAGGCAAGTTGATTTAAAAAAAAAATATATATAATTCTGGTTTAATTCTTGCATGCAGATGGACAACCAGATTGTAGTGTCAGACTACGCACAGATGGACCGGGTCCTCCGCGAGGAGCGTGCTTATATCCTCAACCTGGTCAAACAGATCAAGAAGGCGGGCTGCAACGTCCTGCTCATCCAGAAATCCATCCTCAGGTAAAGCGGGTCGGGTGATGGTGGGGTTGGGTGGGTGGGGTGGGGTCAGTAGTGGTATCTGAGATGGCTCGCCTACCAAGCGCCACAGTCTGATTTCCTAGTCGCCCTGTCATGGGATGTGTGACACAGCAGTTGGATACCACACCAATGTTTTTAAGATGCATTTTCTATTGCTAGTCAAGTTGACATGATACATTTGTGACATTGTGTCAAATCCCAAGCTTTTGTATGTTCGCTTCATTACTTCTGTGGATCTGTTGTAAAATGTGGCTGTGGATGTATATGGTGTGTATGGTGATCTGTCTGTTCCACACTGAGCCCACAGCCACAGATTGACTTAGGGGGCATATAGTACTGGTCTAGTGACCCACACCACTAGCCAGTTTCGCAGCCCTCTTACACCACTGATCTAATTTTTCTTATGGAGATTTTGGTTATTTACAATGAACTGAAGCAGATGAAAGCAGATGCTAGTCTAAGTGGCACGATTTTGAACTCTGACCTCTGCGTTGTTAGGGATGCGCTTAGTGATCTCGCCCTGCACTTCCTCAACAAGATGAAGATCATGGTCATCAAGGAGATCGAGAGAGAGGAGATTGAGTTCATCTGCAAGGTTTGTTGCCCCTTCATGCCTTATGCTCTTATTTTGACATGTTCATGTTGGCCGTGGGTGTATGGTGTGTGTAGTGTCCGTCTATGTCTGGTGCGGCAGCTCGTCTGTGTCTTACGGATGATGCTGCTGCACCCACACCGATCCCATGGCCACAGAACAACGGGGATCATAGTACTGGCCCTGTGAACCCCTTTACCACTGGTCAGCCTCCAAACTCCCCTACAACCATTCAGTTTATGTACCTGCCCTCTCTGTAACCTGTATTTTGGGACCTATTCGCTTTGTTACATTTTTAAGTTTAAAATCAATTGGAATAGCGGTGTGCATTGTATAATGTACTTCAGATGAAATGCACGGTGTAGTTATTCATTCAGTATGTGTTCTTTACTTTATGTGGTACAGATTCAGGCATCAGTAACATTTTTCTGTTTGATTAAAAAAAAAAAAAAAAATTATCCACCTTATTCCTGAGCCACCAATGCGTGCTGCCATGACGACCAATTCGGTTTTTCACATTCGATCAATGCCCTTCCCCCATAAGCATGTTATATTAATGTTAGATAGAACATAAAATGACTTGGATGCCGCATCAACTATGACAACCAGTAAAGGTTTACTTTGACAGTCACATATTATAAAAAAACATATTCTGGTGAATATTGACTGGATGCAGTTTTCAACAGAAATTTTTAAATGTTTTATAGGTTAATGTCATATTGTAAATAATAGGTTAATGTTATAGGAAATGGCTGCTCAGTGTCAAGTAAATGCATTGCTGACCCTGGGTGTGATTTAATATAAAGTCAGATGAGGTAAATTAACTTTAAAATGATATGAACATCCAGAGGATACACAAATTTACTACCGTACTGACACAAGTAACCTGATGATGATGATGCATGGAATAATACATATTATCTAAGTGAGCGTAGACGTGGCTAGTCCGAACTGTAAACAGAATAGATGGAAGTTGACAACTGCGAATAGGAAATGGGAAATTGAACAGTTCAGGAATTAAGTGAATACTAATGCATGGGCTGTGAAACAAAGACTCTCTCCACACACACACACACACACACACACACACACACACACACACACACACACACACACACACACTCAATCAATCTGTCACCTCATTTGCCTCCCCTTTTTTACCACCAGACCATTGGCACCAAGCCCGTCGCCCACATCGACCAGTTTGCCCCCGAGATGCTGGCCACTGCTGAGCTGGTAGAGGAGGTGAGCCTGGACGGCTCTGGCAGACTGGTGAAGGTAATGTGTTCACTCCCGTCTTTTGGCCTCGTTTCACCCTAATTAGTCTTGGCACTAACGAGCCCGTCAGACGTTGCGCTCCGCACCAGCTGTCACTGAAAGGAGACGAAGGAAAGAGCATTATAAATCAAAGCTGGTCGGTGTGATTATTTCCCTGAAATGATGGGCTTTGGTTTTTTCAGAACTGTTAGTAAAAGAGATGCTTTGGGCAAAGCAGGTAATGAATAACTGCTCTCAGCTCTAAAATTATTCAGTAACAATAACCTGTTCCAGAAAAGCATGGCAAATATTAATTTCAGTGTCCACATGTAAACATTACAAGAGCATGAAGTTCTAAGGATATTTTGTTTCCTGTGTGGATGAAATCTGCTCTCTTGTTCTCAAATTACGTTAAAAAAAGTCATTTTGGCTCATGCACGGAGCTCTATAGAGAGACTGGCTTTGAGCAGAGGTCTGAATGGAGTTGGCTGTTTCTCATTCGTCTCACCCATGACTCACAAAGCAGTCTGCCTCCTTCCTTCAGTTTGATGGCTGATTGATGCACTTCTGGGCTGGCTAGAGCCAAGAAGACTCATGGAGGCAATTTATTTCTCTCAGATCAGCTGTTTCCTTATTCGCTGAATTTAGAATGCAGATGCAGAATGTAAAGGTGGCTTTTTAAAGCGTTTCTCAAATTTTAAGCCCTTGTTATCTACACATTTTGCTCTTATTTTGACATGTTAAAGCTGAGTTGGCCGTGGGTGTATGGTGTGTGTAGTGTCCGTCTATGTCTGGTGCGGCAGCTCGTCTGTGTCTTACGGATGATGCTGCTGCACCCACACCGATCCCATGGCCACAGAACAACGGGGATCATAGTACTGGCCCTGTGAACCCCTTTACCACTGGTCAGCCTCCAAACTCCCCGACAATACCTTCTCTTCACTCAACTTAACTTTATAATTTGCTCTTTCTATATAGTACTTTATAGAGTGGAGTGGAAATTTTGTCTGAATTAAAATCTTAAACTTTCAGGATATCTCCTTGCTCTGATCAGTGGCTTGTTGAGATATTATACATGATGAAATAATGTCCTGCATGTGCATACAGTTAAAACTGGGATGCACATGTATTTCAATGGCAGGAAAGTGTAGGCTGTGGTTCGACACGGTGATCTGGTTTTTAGTAAATTCTGTCTTCAGATTGAACATGACCGAAGTTAATGTTAATGGGTATGCCAGAGCCGTCCAACCTGAATGTTTCTGTGCATGTTTTCCCCTAGATCACTGGCATTACTAACCCAGGAAAGACCGTGAGCATCGTTGTGCGCGGGTCTAACAAACTGGTGATCGAAGAGGCCGAGCGATCCATCCACGATGGCCTCTGCGTCATCCGCTGCCTCGTAAAGAAGAGGTGAGGTCACGCTGGGAGGGAGGACAAGGAGAAACCCACGCTTATGCTAAATGTAGATCTGTTGTAAAGTTTGGCTGTGGGCATACATGGTGTGTATAGTGATCTGTCTACTTCACTCTGAGCCCACAGCCACAGATTGACTTAGGGGGCATATAGTACTGGTCTAGTGACCCACACCACTAGCCAGTTTCGCAGCCCTCTTACACCACTGATCTCATCTTTCTTATGAAGATTTTGATAATTTACAATGAACTGAAGCAGATGAAAGCAGATGCTTTTGAATCTTTTTTTGAAATATATATATGTATGCTTTTAAGTCTTTTTCCTTACTCTCCTGCTGCCTCCCTCCCCTCCTCCCCCAGGGCCCTCATAGCGGGCGGTGGTGCTCCTGAGATTGAGCTGGCGCTGCGTCTGGCGGAGTATTCCCGCACTCTGGCTGGCATGGAGGCCTACTGCGTGCGGGCTTATGCCGACGCCCTGGAGGTCATCCCGTCCACGCTGGCCGAGAACGCCGGCCTCAACCCCATCTCCACGGTGACGGAGTTGCGCAACAGACACGCCCAGGGGGAGAAGACAGCCGGGATCAACGTCCGCAAGGTGCAGTAGCCCCTGGAAAAGCCATACATGTAGCGTCTGGCTGTTGCTTAGCTGGATTTGGTTGTAAACCTGATTCCACTCAACCATGTTGCTGTGTTGGGCAGTGTCTTTAGCACATGCAAAAAATAACCATTTTTGTGTTTTATACATTTTAAGTGAATACAAAATGCCTTGCTTTGTAGCATTTCTTAGTTTAGTAGACCCTTACACCAAAACATACCACTTTTTAACGTTCATTTATTTAGTAGACTCTTTCACAAGAACATAGTCAAGCCTGAACAAAGCGATGGAGATGGTTACTTATTTTCTCCCTCCGTCTCTCTCTCTTAGGGCGGAATCTCTAACATTCTGGAAGAGCTGGTGGTGCAGCCTCTGCTGGTGTCCGTCAGTGCCCTCACCCTCGCCACGGAAACGGTGCGCTGCATCCTGAAGATCGACGATGTGGTGAGTATTCAATAACGCTTACTGATGAAGAGCTTAAATATATATAGGCTAACTTGAATTAAAATTATATATGTATAGCTTAAAGAAAATGTAAATAAATATGTTTTAGCTTTTTTTTTTTTTTTTTTTTTTTTTTAAGCAGTCCATTATATCTGCTAACTTTTTATCTGCTAACTTTTTAATCATATTAAATAGCTGAACTGGGTAGTCCTATTGCACTGCTGCTTAAAAGGTAGACAATGAGGTAGACACTGGCAATGGGAAAAAAAACAATTGGAGGTGGGGGTTAATACCATTAACTGGTCTCAATAATACTCCTAATCCATTCTCTTGTCTTGCAGGTGAACACCCGATAAGGAGTGACGTCGGAAGACCCGTGTCAACACTCCCGTCTTTGACTGTGCTTGCGAGAGAACCACCCCCTTCAAACGTCTTACGAAATGTTTAGTTGTCACCTTGCGTAATGTAATAAAAACGTTTGTGTTTTTTTCTTGGACGCTAGCACTTGGTTTTCTTGTCTTTTCTGACAACACTCCATGACCTCTCAGTCCATTTTGACAACTGCTTGTGCTGCTTTGCCAGTGATAAGTAGGTAATCCTTAAATCTAATTGGCTGTTGGCAAGTCACTTGAAACACATAGCAGTTGGTATGACCGATTTGTTTATTTGGGGGGAAATCTGTTTGGAAAGTCAGCATTAAAGTGATTTGTAGATATAGCTCATGTAGCTGCAGCCGATGCTCATTTTCATGTATTTTGATAAGTTAAATAGTGACATTAGTAAAGTAATTGTAAAGGCAGAGTTCATTATACAAATTGGTATGTCTGAAGCTAGTTGATGAATATTAAATTCCTAGGATTGTCGCCCGTCTGTTGCTCTGACTGAAATAGGGGTCATGCAGTTTTAGAAGGGAATCCTGACCGTTTCCTCACTTCCTCAATTATCTGTGTCACTTCCTTGGTTTCACCACGCGGCGTCGTTGCTCAGCAGGAGAAACCCAGGTGCAACATCCGTTAATCTAGTCTCTGACGAATACACAAATTTGTCTCAAACTTTTTTACGTAAACAGTGCAAAAAGGTGGGTAACTATGCAGCGCAATCATCGAACCAACATCCTTGTTACTTCGTGTCTGAAAACGCCGGTAGACCCACACACCAAGGCGCCCGTGGCTCTGTATGAACGGGAAAGGACTCTCCCGTACGCGACGAGGAGACAAATGGACAACCGAGATTATGAGAAAGAGGTAATTTCCATTGGAGGAATTGTGAACGATTAAAGCCTTACATTTGGTATCCATCTTGTGTATTTTTGTTTACTATCGATAATGAACTAACGTACGCTGCGAAGTGACGGATTCTAAGCTAACGTTAACGTTAGTTGCTAGCTAAACATTGGCAAATTTAGTCACGATTTCTTCACTGGACATTAGTCTAATAGACAGGGACTTATTTAGTGACCTCAGGGTTAATTTTCTTGCTAGTCATAGTCCTTTTGTCCAGACCTAAACTTGGAGACCGCTCATAATCTTATCTGGTGCGAATACACCTGTTGCTGTAGGTGCATCAAAGTATCGAGGATTTACTTGCACCCTCTATTAGCCTAATGGTTTTGTTTTTTCCAATAGCTTGAAGTACATGATACACACTGCATTTTAAATGTCAAACGCAGACCACTAGACCCACTGACTGATGACCTGGATTTCTTTCGCCGTTTGTTAATAATTATAATACGACCGGTTAAGCTGTTTGTATATAAACTACCACAGGAAATATATTATTTATGTTACATTATTGTTATACAAGGAAAGATATGTCTACGTCTCTGTATTTGTAAAATGAAATTGGTTTGGCAGAAATAGTCATTCATCATCAGACAGAATTGGCAGCTAAGGCAACTGTCCTCTAAGGGATTTGTCTGCCATATGGCTTTTCTGACACACCTACAGATAATGAGCTTAAACTGAGCGCAATATGGCTTCCTCATATTACACCCATACACCGTATCTCGCCACTCTTTACTAATTATATTGTATTTGCCTGTTTTCTTTCACCTGTGTGGGAACTGCAGCTGTAAATTAAATATTTAGATCCATTTAGGCAGATCTTTTGACCATTAACTTATCTACTAACTCATCCAGCGCATTCCAGCTTACATGCTGATATTGTCCTTGACAAATGAAGTATAACGGCACACCTGCAAATGGTTATTTTAGAGAACAGGCTGCAGATTTGAAAACAAGAGAGAGGCTTCGACATAACGTGTGGTGTGTTTGTGCTTAGTGTGGTGTCTAGTTTAGTCTAGACTACCCTCTATAGAATCTGTGCCAAGTGATCATGTACAATTTGCGTCAGTGTCGTGTAACCCTCCACAGACTCGAGTAACCCTCCATCACACCACGCCCTAGGAAAGAAACTTCCTGAACTATTTTCATACCCCTATGAATGATCCTGTCCGACTCACCCAAACTTTTATAGTGTTAAACTAGCCATTGCGTATGGCAAACACATCTTCTCCAGCTAGTTATTACTACCTAAGGCATGACTGATTGTCCTGTACATTTGTACTACACCATGTTATAAATGGATGATAGGAAAAATACCATCATGGCACCTCCCAATGTCTGAAAGCTTGGTTGAGTCAAATATCAACGTGGGAAAATATATATTAAATGAAAAGATCACTACTGTCATAGGTATGTACATTGATGTACATTAATGTTAACTTAATGATTGTATCTTGGAATACTTTGGAAGTATTCTGGTATTATTATAAATTGGTGATCACACTGGATGATTTGATGCGTATGCCATGTTAAAAGCTTAATGATAAACACAGTCTTCACTATACTATATCAGTTTATAAAAAAATTATCATAATGCATGGATTTCACAGGAGTATTTAAAAAAAATACCTTTTCATCGTTAATTCAGAATCACATCATTACAGCAGGTCTAGTGACAAAACCTTGGCCTTCTTCTGCTCTTTCAATTCTCATCTCTTTTTTTGTCTTTCCTTAACTCTCTCTCAATGAATCTACATCCGTTTCCCCTCGCTCCTCCCCGTCTCAGATGGAGTACGACATTGATTCCGACGTGGCGGTGGAGGACTCCCCTGGAAAGGGCTCCCCGCTCCTGATCAAGGACTACCGGGTGACGGGGGACCACATCGACCTGCGCGAGTTCTACTTCTCCAACGAGGAGTACTACCGCAAGCTGGAGCAGCTGAAGAAAGCCCACCTGCACACCATGGCCCAGCTGGAGCAGATGTACCGCAAGAAGCTGGAGCTCAAGGGAGGACCAGGAGGGGACAACACACAACGCGTGTCTCAACAGTGAGGACAAAACTAATATGGGGGGCTTGTGATTGGTGCAAGATGGAAAGCTCTGACCAATCACATGTGTTGTTGCTGTTTATACAGACCTACACAGGCAGGACACAAGAATGTGTGTGCTGTTAACGAATCAGAATCTGTACACGGACTGTGTAAAATGAGCTGTCTTAGGTTTTACTCAGAGCAGTTATCAAGTGATTTAGTTAGCTTTCTTGGCGCCTCAATAACATTTATTCATGTAGTTTATACTTTTACTTGTAATACAGGTAATGAACTCAGACACGAGTGTGTGTGCATGTGCTCCCTAGGATTTTAACCAATTACCTTAGAGTTGTCATCACCCAATTCTGCCTGTTGATGTTTAGAATCACATACAGTGGGGAAAATAAGTATTTGAACCCCTGCCGATTTTGCAAGTTTGGCCACTTGCAGAGAAATGTGTGATCTTTAATTGTAATAGTAGGTGTATTGTAACAGTGAGAAACAGAATATCAACAAAAAAATCCAGAAAACTGCATTTTATAACATTTATGACTTAATTTGCATTTGATGCAGAAAATAAGTGTTTGAACCCCTAACAAAACATGACTTAGTACTTGGTGGAATAACCCTTGTTGGCAAGCACAGACGTCAGACTTTTCTTGTAGTTGGTCACCAGGTTTACACACATCTCAGGAGGGATTTTGGTCCACTCCTCTTTGCAGATCCTCTCCAAATCCTTAAGGTTGCGTTTTCAATGGGAGGGAATGAGGTTCAAGCCCAATATTCCACGTTACATGGCCCCATCCATAGTCCCCTCGATGCAGTGGAGTCGTCCTGTACCCTTGGCAGAGAAACAGCCCCAAAGCATAATGTTTCCTCCTCCATGCTTGACGGAGGGGATGGTGTTCTTGGGGTCATATTCAGCATTCTTTCCCCTCCAAACGCGGCAAGTCGAGTTGATGCCAAAGAGCTTGTTTTTGTTGTCATCTGACCACATCCTGTCTCCCAATCCTCCTTAGAATCATTCAAGTGTTCATGGGCAAACTTCAGACGGCCCTGTACATGTGCTTCCTTGAGCAGGGGGACCTTGCGAGTTCTGCAGTACTTCAAACCATTACGGCGTAGTGTGTTGCCAATGGTTTTCTTGGTGACTGTGGTCCCAGCTGCCTTGAGATCATTCACAAGCTCCCCCTGTGTAGTTCTGGGGTTATTCTGCACCTTTCGGATGATCACCGATACCGCACGAGGGGATATCTTGCATGGAGCCCCAGACCTAGAGCGATGGACAGTTGTTTGGTGTTGCTTCCATTTACGAATAATCGCACCAATAGTTGTCTGCTTCTCACCAAGCTGCTTGCCGATGGTTTTGTAACCCATTCCAGCCTTGTGCAGGTCTACAATCTTATCTCTGACGTTCTTGGTCAACTCTTTGGTCTTGCTCATGGTGGTGAGGTTGAAGGTGTGAAGTATGATTCTTTGGACAGGTTTCTTTTATACACGTCACCAGTTGAGATCAGGTCTACCTTGTTAGGCCTAATGAGGACTAATCTGTGTGCTTCTTGGGCACATAACTGATCATTGGGAGCCAGAATTCTTGCTGTTTGCTTGGGGGTTCAAATACTTATTTTCTGCATCAAATACAAATAAAGTCATAAATGTTATAAAATGCAGTTTTCGGGATTTGTTTGTTGATATTCTATTTCTCACTGTTAAAATACACCTACCATTACAATTATAGATCACACATTTCTTTGCAAGTGGCCAAACTTGCGAAATCGGCAGGGGTTCAAATACTTATTTTCCCCACTGTATATAGGGGTCAGTAGTGTCTTTCGACTGTACTTCTTTGTATATACATTTGTTTTAGTTGATACTTATATTTATAATGCAGGTAAGTAACTCAAGAGGTTACAACGTGTGCTCACTGGGAACTGAACCGTTTACCTTGGTGTTGCCAGCGCCTAGTTCTGCCAGTGAACTTCATTAGCACGCAGGGCTCAGCAGTGACTTGTTTGTTTGTTTGTCTGTTTGTTTGTTGACAGGATCCAGTGGGGAGGAAGCAGCCTGGTGCCACCCGTGTGCGGGATGAAGAAGTCCCACTCCGCCCACGAGCTGGGGAGGGTCTCAGGGGTGTCTGATGGGTCTGATGATGAGGAGGAGGAAGATGATGAGGATGAGGAAGAGAACCGGCCAGAGAAAGGCCTGCTGCTCTCGCCCAAAGAACGCATCAGGACCATGTGGCAGGACTTCTCGGTGGAAAAGTCTCCTCAAACCTGTAGACGCGGGCGCTGCGACTCCTTCTCCTCGCTCCAGAGCCAGCCGGGCGACGGCCGCCACCACCAGGGCCCAGCGCAGGGCAAGGTCAAAGGTCGCCGTGGGGTGCGCAAGAAATCGTCCGAGAAGAAGAAGAAGAAGAAGGAGGAGGAGGATGGTGATGATGATGACGGTGGTTTGCGTCCGCGTGCGACGATTCCCCAGCCCTTCAACATGACGCTACGGGAGGCCAGGCGCAAGCGCCACGGGGTGAAGACGCGGGCCGAGGTGGAGCACGAGAACACCGAGCTCCGGCGACAGCTGGAAGAGCTGACCGAGTGCCAGCAGCAGTTCCACGCCAGCCCCGTGCCAGCGCACGTCCACCTGCCCCTCTACGACGAGCTGCGCCAACGAGACGGGGAGCGTCGGCGGGCCAAGGTCGAGGAAGCCCACCAGCGCGGTGGCGTAGCCCTTCAGCGTCCCTTCAGCTTCCTGGAGCGCGAGCGGCTGAAGAGGGAGCAGCGCGAGGAGCAGCTGCGAAAGCTCGCCCAGGAGGAGGCGGTCGCCGGCCGGAGCAGAACCACCTTCCGGGCCAAACCCGTGCCACGAGCGGTTCGCGAGGTGGCGGCGGCCAACGATCGGCTGAAGGAGGACCAGCTGTACCGGTCCATTAAGATGCAGATGAGGGCCCGTGATTTGCTGCACAGCGCATCGGTGCCACCGAGCATGTTAGCGCGCCGACTGGAGGACAGGAAGGAGAGGGAGAAGAAGGAAAGAGCCGCTGCGGACGAGCGGGCGAGTCACCGGCCCAAGATCAACTGCGAGGTGCCCGACTTCGACTCCAGTTACAGAAAGTTCCAGAAGCACCTGGAGCGGGGGAAACGCGAGGCCAAGCCACTGACCGCCTGCGAGCCCTTCCAGCTGCGCACGGCCAACATCCCCTCGCGGAGGGAGCGCGTGGCGGCGGCGGCTGACACCGAGGCGAGCAAGTCGAGCCCTCGGGACTCTCGCTGGCCGTTCGTGAGCTCCCCGAGTTCCTCCCCTCGCTCTCGGCACGCACCCCGCACCTCCTTCTCCAGCCTGTGCTCCTCACTCTCCGGCAGTCAGGAAGTACTCACCGCCAAAATCACAGACACCGCCCGGAAACGGCAAGAGGCCATAAGGTAAACTGGTTTACGCGGTGCCCCTCCCTCCCCCGTAGGACCGTTGACGTGGAGCTGTGTTTGCGTAGTGTGAACTCCTGAAGTCTTGACGGTGTCTCTGGATGGTGCTTCATCCCCTTGTGTGCTCCAGTGTTCAGTGTTCTTCCCCGGCCCACACTGACTTCACAGTGGACATGTTCTAGAGACTTCGACTTAACTTCTAGTGTGGTGTGTTTGTGCTTTGTGTCTTCGTGCTCTAGACTATGTAGAATGTGTTCCGAGTGTGTCACAAGTATATTGTGCATCAGTGTGTCATGTGACCCTTCACCCATAGTTAAGGGTACCTTACCCATATCTCCTCAGCACCCCACGCCCTAGAAAAAAAAAAAATCCTGAATTATTTTCATACCCCTATGAGTTTTCCTGTCCGACCCACCCAAACCTCCACCCCTGTGTCCTGACCTGCTCCTACACTTGCAACCCATAACTTGTCAAAGGGCCTTTTACCCCCTTCCTCCCCTACCTCTAATCTCCATGAGCCTCATCGTCATACCTGCTGCCTCTGCACCCTCCTGACTCCCGGTCCTCCCCCTGCCCCCCCCCCCTTCCCATCTCCGTGGAGACAGGAAGGTTCTAGAACAGAAGCAGAAGGCGGAGGAGGACGAGCAGAGGTGGCGGGAGAGGCAGCGGCAGCGGGAGCGGAGTCTGCAGAAGGTGATCACCAGGCGCGCCCAGGCCAACGACCCGCACCAGACCCTGGCACAGACCAGCCAGTCTAAACTCCAGGAGTTCAGGTACAGCCAGAGATATGTGCCACGAGGCCAGAGGCCGACAGTGTCAGAGGGTTAGCCAGAGATGCGTGCCACGAGGCCAGAGGCCGACAGTCTCAGAGGGTTAGCCAGAGATGCGTGTCCACGCAAGTAGAGGCAGACAGTCTCAGAGGGTTAGCCAGAGATGCGTGTCCACGCAAGTAGAGGCAGACAGTCTCAGAGGGTTAGCCAGAGATGCGTGTCCACGCAAGTAGAGGCAGACAGTCTCAGAGGGTTAGCCAGAGATATGTGCCACGCAAGTAGAGGCAGAGAGTGCCACAGGGTTAGTGGAGGGTTGAGATGAAGTCAGGAGTGGGTCAAATGGACTCCACACTGCCACAGCCAGAACCAACTGAGAAAACACTCAGAAATAATTTTTACTTTTACTTGATGTTGATACTTGAATGAAAGACAGAGCCATTGAGGAATCCTGAAGGGGTTCTAAGTCCTTCTAAGGTAAATAAATAAAGACGGACCCAGACACTTCAGAAGTAATGCCATTGTCTTGATTTTGCAGAGACACTTCAGGTTATCATTCAGTGTCTTGCAAATTCTGCATGAGAAGTTTACGATATACATCGAAGTCTCTTTAAAGTTTTACATGTATTCTCAGGGCTCTTAAGCTCTTCCTGTAGTTTGAGCAATTTCATGTCTGTTCACAAGATTTCCGTGATTAACTTTACTATCAATTGCACTAGCCTTTTTAAAATATTTGAATATATATTTTTTAATGTGTAAGTTATTTGATTAATAAACATTTTGTGAGCAATATGATGTAGTGTCTCTAACATGCTTTCTGACTGTACTGTCATGACTTGAATACTTTTTTAGGGCCGTCGTATGTGCACATCTGGCTACTATTAAGCCAGGCTACCAAACGTTTACTAACTTTGACTCGCACGTAACTTTTCCAACTAGTATTTGCTAATGCTGAATGTGAATTTCTGCTAAATAGTTGGCATGCAGGCTTTTCATTCTTTTTGGAGGTTTTTCTAAAGAGTTAATACTCCTGCGGCCGAACCAGCTTTTTGGTGCGGATCACAGAGAAATGTCCCAAAGATTCTGTTAGAGTATATTTTAGTCCTGACAACCATTGTGTCTCCAAATAGTTCGCCAATGCCCTCTCCAAGGTTAACATACTTCTGTGCCTGATAAAATTAGTGATTTTGCAATGATTCAGGCAGGAGGCTGCCCTAGTTAATGTGTCATATGAGGAAATAAATATGAAATATGCAAATAAAACATGACGATTAAAGTGAAACCAATGAGATGTCAACCTATCCATTTGAATGAATGAACAAGAGATTAATTGATAACCTTGGAAGTGGTGGGTGTTTGGGACAGGAAATGTTTCATAATGAATGCGTTTGTGTGTGAGTGAGTGAGTGAGTGAATGAATGTATGGATGAACGAATGAGAGATTAATTGATGACCTTGGAAGTGGTGTGTGTGCGGGACAGGAAGCAGGACCTTCAGCGGAGAAGAGAGTACAAGGAGGAGATGAAGGAGATACAGGAGAGGGTCCGGGGCAGACCTCTGCTACTGGAGCAGGTGGCACGGGTGAGCACACACACACACACACACACACACACACATGCGCACGCACACACACACACACACACACACACACATGCGCACGCACACACACACACACACAGACGCACACACACACACACACACACACACACACATGCGCACGCACACACACACACACACACAGACGCACACGCACACATGCGCACGCACACACACACACACGCACGCGCGCGCGCGCGAGCGAGCGAGCGGAGACAGCCGAATAACACACATACATGGAGACATAAATGAAACGATATAAAAACACACAAAAATAAACATACTAACAGATTGTGTATATTTAGTCTTATTCCAACTTATCCCATCTTTTAACTGTTGGTGCCATATTCTATTTCAGTATCCCACGTCCATTTAATTTGTGTCATAAATCATGAACAGTGTAAAAGGTTTATTGCCCCATGGTCCGTTTTTAATCTCTGCCCTCTGGCACAGAACAATGCCAAGCAGGTGGCAGAGAGACGCTATACAGAGGCCCTGAAGGCGTGCGGCCTGTCGGAGGACTTTGTGCGAGAGAAGGCGCTCCAGAGCCGACGTTCCCGCAGCGAGTCGCCCTCAGTCCGCTCACTCCAAAGAGACACCAGCCGCGGGTAGGCCTTAGGGCTCCTTCCTGGAACACTGCCACCCTAGGGTTAAGAACTGACAGGACAGTCATACCTCAGACGGAACTGACATAAATACTTGACATCAATGTGGTAAAGTTCAGTAAATACAGCCATGTTGAGTTTTTTGTTTTGTTTTGAATGAAAACAATCTGAATGCTGAAATTGATTGAATATACAATCTATGCTGAGAAATACTGAAATATTCTCTTCTAATAGCATGGCTTGGTTGAAATAATGAATTTTACTTAAATAATACAACCTGCTTTAAAAATTGTGTAATACAAGCCATTCTTACGTATTGTATTAACAGGATTTAGTTTGTAAATTCAAAACTAGATTCAATTTTTTTGCTCCAGGGATATGGCTGCACCTCTATCAGACTCTGTGAGTCTGGACGGGTCCCTCCAGAACTATCAAGATGATTATGAAGATTACTGTGACCAGGACCAGGAAGGAGAGGAGGAAGAGGAGAACAGGAAGGGGAAGGACGGCCAGTGTGAGAGTGACGAAGGAGACAAGAGTGACCCTGAAAGGCATGAGGGTGACAGTCTCTCGAATGACGATGACCGGGATTATAACGACGATGACCGGGATTAAAGTGATAAAGGAAGTGACATCATTAACAGACACAAGGACAGTCAGAGTAGCTAGAGCAATCACAGTTACCATGGCAGCAAGGGCAGAAAAAGTAGCTGAAGCAATAGAGCACTCAAAATATTTTTTTTGTGAAAGATGGATGGACACAGTGACAGAGATGAGCTGTGGTTTGGACAGCTGATGGGTAGACTGCCTGGAAGTGTTGTAAATATGGTCATGTTAAAGCAAACTATTGTATGTGATTATTTCAGATCTATAATTATTTGATTTTTTAAATACATTTTCAGACCTATAAAAGACTATATAAATTGTATAGTAATATACATAGACATAGCAGTTGTTTAGTTGCTAAATAGGTGACGTCTATTTTGGGCAAAACATGTTAAGCTGTAGCTTGCAATTATGTAGCTTTATAAATGTAATGTAATTGTTTTACACATGTTTATGAAACTGTTAGATATTGTGGGACTGGTAGAATTCAAAGGTGTGACACATAAATAAAGTTTTTACAACACTTTTACTTATAGTAGGCCTATGTTGTGTCTGCATTCTATAATATGGGAAATGAACATATATTTCATATTTCATGTAGAGCTCTTATAAGCAGAATCGTAAATCACAAGATGTGTCTGACTCTTACAGATATCTGGTCTGAAATTGTGAGCATCTTTACTATCGCCCAAACTGTCCAGGGTCGATTGCTCCTCGTAGCGTATGTCTGAATCTCAAAACCCGCCTCATACTTGAGACCAAGGACAAATGTTGCAGTAACATGTACCCTATACGAGTGACAACGTTGCTACCCCGTAAAAAGACCGGGAAACTGTTACAAACTATAGCAACCAGCCAATCCCCTGTCGCATTGGGTGTGTCCACAGTCCAAATTTTACGCGGCGCTATGGGCTGAAAACTAAACCGAGATGGAATATCCCAGTCTGAACCGGTTTCAACCGGTCTTGGGTTGATGCATGAGATGGGAGAAAGAAGAGCTGTTTTTTCACTTTCAAAGAGCTCTGCTTTAAAAGAATATTTTTGCATAGTTAAAGTAATAAACTAAATACTGTTTTGTTTTGTGTATATGGGCAGGAATCGCGTCTTCAGTATGGCACCGTAAATATAGTTAGCCTGCTAGCTGGAGGACTCAAGTCATTGGTGGCCATACATAGCAAGCTAAGTTGCTAACAGGGGACCTAGCTGTAGCTAGCTAATTCGTAGCTATATCGAATTCCTTGCACGCGTCAGTAAGCATTAATTACGATAGCCAGCTCTGCGTAGATGGGAATTTACCACATGTGCAATAATTGCAAGTAAATACTTTTCTGGCTGGAGATACAGTGTAATGTAGTTAGCTAGTGTATTAGCTAGCTGCTAAGCAACTGTAAGGCATATCACATTGCTAATGAGCAAGAACACCAGCTAGCGTCAAGATACTGCTATTGCTATCGTGACACCATGAGATAACTTAATGCCGTTAGCGTGAACGTTAGCTACCTATTGAAGAATCTGCGGGAACACTGACAACTTTTTTGAGGAAAAAGAATTGTGAAAGTAGGGAACCAAATAGCCAGTGAGTTGCCCCGAAACTGCTATTCTTTCATCGAAACGAGAAGTATTTTAAAGCAGGTAAGTTGGAATAAGGGGCAAGTTAGCAAACTTTGTCAGCTAGCTAACAAACCTAACGTTAGCTAACGTAAAGGTGTTATGTTTATGATATGAAGTGGAAATGCTTGTAACCCTTAAGTTTACATTTTATTATGATTTTGGTCACTACATTGTTTACACTATTGCGTTTTGCTTTTTCAAAACTAAAAGCTCACGAATGAACCAGCTCTGCCATGCGTAAAGCAAAGTATGGGAGTGCGATGCTTGTCCGTCAGTTGACTCCGTAGCTAGCTAACCAGTGGGCTCGCAAAGGTGCCAAGGCGTTAATGTTACTAGCCATTGCTAGCTTAATTTACAACGACAAATGCGTTTCGAAATGATAAGAGCCTGGAATTAGCGAAGATGCTGGAAAAGTGTTTAATATTTAACCACCGTGAAGTATTGAACATTTTTAATTCTTTACGGTTCAGTAATGCATCCTCAAGGCAAACGTGCCCACCACACAAATTGGCTAAGTTACACATTGTCGCTAGCTGAGGCTTAAAAGATATTTGAACTTTGTTTTGGAGTAGGTAACGTTACCGCTGTCACACTGTTCATTCGGCCAAGCACATTTGGACAAAATCCCTAGAAGTAAGCAAGGTTATACCATTCATGCGTAAATTGCAGTTGAGACTACGAGCCTGTTTACAAATATTACAAGTGCTGGCTTGATTATTGCAATGAGCATTTGAGCGACTGGACCAGATATCTTAATCAAACCAACAATTTGTGGTGTTAACATTGGCCTATTTTTTATTTATTTTTTACCCTTCTCGCAGCTCTATGCCAGCAGAGATGACAATGTTAGCGGACCATACAGCACGTCAGCTGCTGGACTTCAGTCAGAAGCTAGACATCAACTTACTTGACAATGTGGTCAACTCGATGTACTACGATGTGGGGACACAGGTGAGCCATATTTTAAAAGCCAATACTTAAAACCTAAAAGGTCTGTATAGCATTAACTTGTTGGCCAAGAATCACATGACTGACACTAACATGAGATATTTCGTGTGAGAACTATGTGTATGACCCATGCTGACCGTATTTTCACGTTTAACATAGCAGAGAATGGCACAGGAAGTCCTTACCAATCTGAAAGACCATCCCGATGCTTGGACAAGAGTGGACACCATTCTTGAGTTCTCACAGAACATGAAGACTAAGGTATGTCCAGTGCCAGTATACATTTGTTTACACTATTCTCCATCAAAATATTCTAAAAGAATGAAACGCCAAACTTTACTCAGTATGTTGTGAAACCTTGGGAAGAAAACTGTCTAAAATGAGTTTCCACTTAAGTGAAATATTTCTTTCCCTCTTGTAGTATTATGCACTTCAGATTCTGGAGACTGTGATCAAAACTCGCTGGAAAATCCTACCCCGAAACCAGTGTGAAGGTGAGCTTTAAGCCATGTCACAGGGTGCATTACGTGCTTTAAAAGCTCTGTGGGATTTAGTATTTCCCCTCACAAAAGATGAACTTGGCTGGCCATAGTTCAATTAATCGTTTGAATCTCCTTATTTTAGGTATTAAGAAGTACGTGGTTGGGCTCATCATCAAGACGTCCTCTGATGCCACAAGTGTAGAGGTAACAAAGCAACAAAAGTTATTTCCAACGTGACCACAAAGTGACTTCCTGCTGTTTATATGCAAATCTAGCTGTGGTGTAAGTTCTCTACATTTATTTATTATCCATTTCTTTATTGGTGTGATTTGTTTTACAGAAGGAGGGAGTGTACATCGCCAAGTTGAACATGATCCTTGTCCAGGTAAATCCACTACCCCAGGTCCTGCGTCAGCCCTTCTATATTTATTACCCTCTTCCATTCATGAAACACAATCAGCCACAAAATTGATTTCGACTGATTGTCAGCCATTGGTTGTCATTCTGCAGTGATTCTTGTTGACTAAGTTTGTAGTGTTTGGCCGACCAGTGTTTGTTTGGAAGTAGTAGGTTGTTTGTGGGAACTTCAGATAACAAGATTGTTGTCCGGAAGAGAGACCACACATGGGTCATCTGTCATACCATAGTGATGAGGGTAACCTCTAAATATGGAAACTGAGTTCACTAACAGTCAGTCAGCATTGCTTCATCCAACCCAAGAGCAGGTGGGTGGGTGGAGGAAAAAGTCACTCATAGTATTGGCTATGAAGGTTTAACTAGGTAATAGGAAGACCATAGTTGGTATGAAGTTGGATTACTGCCCTGATGCACCCCAGTGTTTCCCCCTAAGATAACCGCTATGAGAGTAGACCAATCAGCAGCTGCGTTGCCTGACCGGGCCTGTTGGTATGCAAATGCTTCACCCAACCCTAACAGGGGGAGTAAGTCAAGGTCTGCACAGTACTGAGCAATTGTTTAAGGCAAGTTTGAAACAATGCTGTGACGTGAGCACGCTTTCAAAATGACACGAATAGTTTGTAGTTTATTAATTAACAACATACAAAGTGCATCAAACCAAAAAAATACTTAAGTGCATAGTTTCTCTGAATTGGATTGGCCTGGCTGCTGACTGGGCTTGTTTTGTATACCCAGTAATTCAAGGTGTAAATAAGTTTAGCTAGATTATATACAGGAAGCGCATAGTTTGTGTCAGGTTGCCAAGCTGCCCTGAAGCGTGTGTGTGTGTGTGTGTGTGTGTGTGTGTGTGTGTGTGTGTGTGTGTGTGTGTGTGTGTGTGTGTGTGTGTGTGTGTGTGTGTGTGTGTGTGTGTGAGCGTGAGCGGACTGGCCTGACGGGGCGTGTCTGTGTTCATATCCTGAAGCGTGTCTGTGTGTACAAATAGAATAGAAAAGCCTTTGTTGTCATCACATTTGCATACAACAAAATGTGGAGCGCTGCTCCTGTTGGTGCCACGAGGGTCAACATATAACGCAACAGTAATTAAAATAGCTAAAAAAAGATTAAGAGAACAACAAAGTGCAGTCGTATAGAGTACAAGTACTCCCCCTGAGGTGCGTTGCAAATAAATAAAGTAACATTTTTGTTTTATACACATGAATAAGGTTACTGAGATGGCATAAGTGACTTGCAGTAGAAAAAAGTGACTCGTGTTAATATTTCATAATGAAATTCCATTATTTGGGGCATGTCTGAGTTCTGATGGCCGGTGGGGGGGGAAAAAACTGTCCTTTAGACGCGTGGTCCTTGCTCTGGAGGACCTGTACCGTCTGCCAGAGGGCAGGAGAGTAAACAGGTGGTGGGCTGGGTGTGATGAGTCTTTTAGGATGTTATTGGCCCTGCCGAGGTAGCAGGAGCGGGCAATGTTTTCCAGGTAGGGGAGTGAGCAGGCAGTGATTTTTATTTTTTGAGCTGTGTTGCTGACCCTTTGGTGTGTGTGTGTTTGGCATTGTAGATCCTGAAGCAGGAGTGGCCTAAGCACTGGCCCACGTTCATCAGCGACATCGTGGGGGCGAGCCGCACCAGCGAGAGCCTGTGCCAGAACAACATGATCATCCTCAAGCTGCTCAGCGAGGAGGTGTTCGACTTCTCCAGCGGACAGATGACTCAGGTCAAAGCCAAGCACCTGAAGGACAGGTAACCCCACCCCTCCGCTCAGGCGATTAAAGGGTTAAAGGTTAAACCATGTAGCAATGAGATACGAGTTTTGTTAAGTGATTAGTTGTTTACCTCATTGAGTTTTGCTTGCTGGCTTGGTCAAGGAATTCATTTCTAATTTAGTTTTTTTTATTTATGTTTGTAAGAGTAAAGGATGGATCTTTTCAATTTCTAGTGCAGGTTCTGTCCCAGCCTCGTATAGAACCACATTCTCATAGGCACATTGCCATATTATTTTCTCTTTTCCCCCCTCTTTACAGCATGTGTAACGAATTCTCCCAAATATTCCAGCTTTGCCAATTTGTCATGGTGAGTAAGATGCTCTTCTTTTATGTCTTATGACGACGGAAACACTGATATCGCGATCATTTTCTGTAATGCCCACTTTAATTAAGACCTTTGTCAGGTTTTTAATGGCACACACGACACACTGGAACACAAGGTGCTGTCCTTGATTGTAATCCAAAGTTATTAGATATCTCCTGAAGGACCCTTAGCTGTCCGTTCAGTGTACACTAAAAACAAATAAAAACCTCCTGTGTTTGTACACAGCCCTGGTTCTGTAGATGGGGAACAAACAAGGTGGCTCAGACCTAAGAATAGCGTTTTGCCCTGTCTGAGCCAGTCAACAACATTGCCTCTGGAGCACTGAAAGAAGTGGTGTTATATGATTGGCTGTCTTTCTCCCGGATTTAGTACGGCACATTTTTAAGTAGCAGCTGAAAGAGACATGTACTGCACCATCACTTCATGGTCATAACAATGAAGTATCTTCTGCCTTGTCCCCCTCGCAGGAGAACTCCCAGAATGCACCGCTGGTCCACGCCACCCTGGAGACGCTGCTGCGCTTCCTCAACTGGATTCCACTGGGCTATATTTTCGAGACCAAACTCATCAGCACACTGGTGTACAAGGTGTGCCTCCCTCTTGCCAAAGTCCCTTCTTCAATATGAACACTCCTGATTGAGCTCACAAAATAATGCAGTGGGCTATGAACTCAATGTCACACATATATATATATATATATATATATATATTTTTTTTTTTCATGCAAATACAGTCATTTTGAAATATGCCTGTTGTATAAGTTTAAAATGATACCATGATTTGATCAATGATACCATTTTGTGCTCACACACTCACTATCCTCTCACAAAGGCGTGCTTGCATTGGTCTGCTTGCAAGCACGTAAGAAACAGAGGAATATAAACGCTAACTTGGGCCATTTCAATGCTGGTTTGTTACGTGTTGCATTCTGGCAGGGTCTCAGGTTCCGACAGTTTTTCCCTACTTTAACCGTCGTTGCCATGACACTGTGATTATTGAATGACAGTGGGTGTCATGCAACTTTGTGCGTTCTCTTTTGTAGTTTTTGAACGTGCCGATGTTCCGGAATGTGACGTTGAAGTGCTTGACTGAAATTGCTGGCGTCAGTGTGAACCAGTACGAGGAGCAGTTCGTCAACCTTTTCAGTCTGACTATGATGCAGCTCAAACAGGTAACCCAAGGGCTTTGCACTGTATACACACACCCACACACCCGCACACATGCACACAGACACAGAACTCTGCACAATGCCACCCTCTAGTGGTGTGCCAGGCGCTTAATTTGTCCAATTATCTTAGCTGAATGTTGAGTGCTGTTCTGTTACAATTACAATGAGTTACAAAAAGCATTTCATAGCTTTGGCTGTGAAATTGGGGTGTGAGTCTGTTTATCAGTGAAAGTGCCAAGCCGTCCTCAAGACCACTGAGCCTACTGAATTCAGCTTCTCATATACCATTTCCTCCCCACCTGTTGGCAGATGCTTCCACTGAACACCAACATCAGGGTGGCGTACGCGAACGGCAAGGACGACGAGCAGAACTTCATCCAGAACCTGAGCCTGTTCCTGTGCACCTTCCTCAAGGAGCACGGCCAGCTCATCGAGAAGAGGCCCAACCTGAGAGAGACGCTCATGGAGGTGTGTACCACATGGGGAATACATACACACACACACACACACACACACACACACACACACATTCTGCTGTCTAGTCAATCTCATTAGCTTTGTGTAACACACACACACACACACACAAACACAGGTATGCACGTAAACATGTGCCATCTAGCTGGGTCCCGAGTTGCCATGCAGTCCACTGAATCTAATAAGCTCCAAGAAGCAATTTTACAGGAGGGGCTATCTCAGTTTTGCTTACCCATATTTCTTTTAGATTTGGGTGTTAAGGCCTGTCCAATCTGCCATCAAAATCTACTGAACATGTTTATTACGCACTCCGCTATGTCTGCATGTGTGATTGCCCTGGTCTAGCTTTGCCATTTGAACCCTCTCACACAACACTCCTGAATGAGTTCACAACATTATGCAGTGAGCTATGAACTAGCTGGATACTCTTTTTCATGCAAATACAGTAATTATTAAATATGCCTGTTGTATTAGCTTAAAATTATAACATAATTTGATGAACAATGATTCCATTTTGTGCACACACACTCACTATCCTCTCACAAAGGCGTGCTTGCATTGGTCTGCTTGCAAGCACGTAAGAAACAGAGGAATATAAAAGGAAATGGAGACCTCAGTAATGCTGGTTTGCTGCTCGCATCTCTGCAGCGTCTCTGTTCCTACACCTCCTGATACTCGTGTTAGAGTCGCTGCTCACACACACACACACACACACACACACACACACACGCTTAGACACACACATACGGTTAGACCCACACATTCTGCTGTATATTCAATCTCATTAGCTTTGTGTAACACACACACACACACACACACACACACACACACACGGGAATGCACGTAAACATGTGTACACACATTCAGCCATCTAGCCAGGCCCCGAGTTGCCATGTAGTCCACCGAATATAATAAGCTCCAAGAAGCAATTTTACAGGAGGGGCTATTTCAGTTTTTCCAAGTCATTCAGTTTCTTAAAATGATGGTGGATGAATTCCATTCAACCCATTGTCCCCTTTCTCTTGCCGTAGGCCCTGCACTACATGCTGCTGGTGTCTGAGGTGGAGGAGACGGAGATCTTCAAGATCTGCCTGGAGTACTGGAACCACCTGGCCGCCGAGCTGTACCGCGAGAGCCCCTTCTCGACCTCCACGTCCCCGCTGCTCTCCGGCAGCCACAGCTTCGACGTGCCGCCCCGCAGACACCTCTACCTGCCCGTGCTGTCCAAGGTGAGTTTGTTTGTTTGTTTATTAATTGTTTTTCTAAATCCAAATTCCTGCAGTGACATTGAAGCCCACATCTCTATGCTAATCTCTCTACAGTCACTCTCTTTCCTTATCTCTCTCTCTCTCTCTCTCTCTCTCTCTCTGTCTCTCTGTCTGTCTTTCTCTCTCTCTTGTTATCTGTGTCATGGATCATGTTTTTTTTTTTCGGAATCCTGTCTTTGTTATCTCTTTCACCCTGACATAGTGCCTTAGGAGACATATTCCCACCCCACCTGTGGATCATTTTCCAAGAACTCCATGCCCCTGCCGTGTGTTCTTGACCTTTGACCTCTGTGCTATTGGTTAATCCCTCTGTAGGTGCGTACGTTGATGGTGAGCCGCATGGCCAAGCCCGAGGAGGTGCTGGTGGTGGAGAACGACCAGGGCGAGGTGGTGCGGGAGTTCATGAAGGACACGGACTCCATCAACCTCTACAAGAACATGAGAGAGACTCTAGGTGAGCGCAAAGTCGAGTCGAACGGTCTTAAAGGCAACGCATGCAAATATTTTCAATTAAAATGCAACGTAAATTAACAGCTGGGCTTGTATGGACATGAAGCAAACAACGATAATTAATTCTTTAGGTCAGGTGAGATTTAAATTTGATTGTGTTGTTAGGAAAAATGCTAACATGTCGGTATGTATTGAGAGTTATGGAATTACCCGACAGTCTTGGTGTTTTTTTGCTTTTATTCATTATGCTCAAAACACAGCAACTTTTTTTCATTCTTGCTTTTGACCTGAGATGTTATAACTCGTCCTCTTGTCTCTCTCTCTCTCTCTCTCTCTCTCTCTGTCCCTCAGTGTACCTGACTCATCTGGACTACGCCGACACGGAACGCATCATGACCGAGAAGCTGCACAACCAGGTGAACGGAACCGAGTGGTCGTGGCGGAACCTGAACACGCTCTGTTGGGCCATCGGTTCCATCAGTGGAGCCATGCACGAGGAGGACGAGAAGAGGTTCCTCGTCACAGTCATCAAGGTCCGCAACGCCCTTTTTCATTCCACTCTGCTGACCCGTACAGCCTCGACCATCTGATAATTGTACACCTAAACCTTCTTAATCCACACATAATTGTTCAGTGTTGTGCAATGCAGCATTGAATGGGCATACAGTGCATGATAACCTTGAGCACTTAGCTATGCCATCTCTAATACACCTGTTGTACTCTAAATACATACCCAAACTTGCCTAGCCCCTTGAAATTGTTTTAATGCATGCATAGATTAGTACAGACATAGTTAAGCCGTCCTTAAAATTTCCGTTTGTTTGCCGTAACCCGACCAACTCGATCAAATTGGGTCTGACCTATATTTTTTTTCCGCCCATCTCTGCTCATAATAATCATTGGAGAAGGATGGAAGTTGCATCTGTGTCAACGCTTCTGTTGGCTACTCTTTTAATAGAACAAAAAAAAAAATCACAAAGTTACAGTTTTAAACTGTGTCTGTGAGAGAGTTAGTGGCAGTTGTTTTCCCTCTCTTAGGCACTTCTACGTTGGAGCAGTGTATGAGCATTGTAATGCATGATGTTCTGTTATTGAAGATAGATTAGTGTGGACGGAGGGGTAGACGAAGAAATTGCGTTTTCAGTTTTACCTGGGTTAATGTGGACAAAAATGATATATATATTTTCCTACCTGCTTATCCTAACATATTTTTACGGATGGCCTTATACTAATGCAGCAGGTTATTAAGGCCATGCATGTCCAATCTTCCATCAAAATCTACTGATTTTATTACGCACTCCGCTGTGTCTGCATGTGTGATTGCGCTGATCTAGCTTTGCCATTTGAACCCTCTCACACAAAAGTCCCTTCTTCAATATGAACAATCTTGAATGAGTTCGCAACATTATGCAGTGAGCTATGAACTGAATGTCATATATAGCTGGATACTCTTTTTCATGCAAATACAGTCATTTTGAAATATGCCTGTTGTATTAGTTTAAAATGATACCATAATTTGATGACCAATGATTTGATACTATTTTGTGCACACACACACACACACACACACACTATCCTCTCACAAAGGCGTGCTTGCATTGGTCTGCTTGCAAGCACGTAAGAAACAGAGGAATATAAAAGGAAATGGAGACCTCAGTAATGCTGGTTTGCTGCTCGCATCTCTGCAGCGTCTCTGTTCCTACACCTCCTGATACTCGTGTCAGAGTCGCTGCTCTTGACTTTATATGTGGTCTTGAAAATAATAAGCAGTTGAATAAACAATTTCAAGCAGTAGTTTAAAGCACAAACTGGACTATAGATTGTTATGCTATAGGCGAGACGGGCCTAGGTTAAATATGTAGTTGAGATAGTCAAAGTATTTTTGTTGTGTGTCCTGTAAACGCTGAGTTGTGACTGTGTGTGTGTGTTTTCATGGCTGTGCTGCAGGACCTACTGGGCTTGTGTGAACAGAAGAGGGGGAAGGACAACAAAGCCATCATCGCCTCCAACATCATGTACATCGTAGGCCAGTACCCACGATTCCTGCGGGCTCACTGGAAGTTCCTCAAGACCGTCGTCAACAAGCTCTTCGAGTTCATGCACGGTGAGTCCTGGTGTCCCCACGTTTGTAATTGATATAATTTAATCGATAACATAACGGTATCAGGATATGTGTTGTATACATTTGTGTGTGTATGAATAACATATTGATTAACGTGTTGATTAATCAGGATATCTGTTACATACGCATATACATATATTTCTGTGTGTCAGTCAATCGATCCTAGAGTGGGACACACTTTAGTAACTTCTCAGTCTTCCTCTAAGGCAGAAATGTAGCAATGTATCCGAGTGAAGCCGACACTCGTCCTCGTCCCTTGTGTTAATGCTGATGTTTCTGGCCGCGCAGAGACCCATGACGGCGTGCAGGACATGGCGTGCGACACCTTCATCAAGATCGCCCAGAAGTGCCGGCGGCACTTTGTCCAGGTGCAGGTGGGCGAGGTGATGCCCTTCATTGACGAGATCCTCAACAACATCAACACAATCATCTGTGACCTCCAGCCACAGCAGGTCAGAACCTCATCAATGGATCCTGATTTGATACTGCAATTTGATTGACTGGTCACCTCTAGAAACATAAGAACTTCTCACTGAGGGCAGGGCCAGACTACTTGGTCATTAAGAGGCTATCACATACAGAGTCATGGAGTCTGTGTACATTCATTCACCCAAAGCCTGATTGTTTAATAGAAATGAGTAATCCTCAGCAGCTAAAAGCAAGCATATGGTGAAGGCTTCCCGTCCTATTTTTTAGTGGATTATGCAGTAAGCTATGAACTCAATGTCATATATAGCTGGATACTCTTTTTCATGCAAATACAGTAATTATGAAATAGGCCTGTTGCATTAGCTTAAAATTATACCATCATTTGATGAAAAATGATTCCATTTTGTGCACACACACTCACTATCCTCTCACAAAGGCGTGCTTGCATTGGTCTGCTTGCAAGCACGTAAGAAACAGAGGAATATAAAAGGAAATGGAGACCTCAGTAATGCTGGTTTGCTGCTCGCATCTCTGCAGCGTCTCTGTTCCTACACCTCCTGATACTCGTGTTAGAGTCGCTGCTCTTGGCTTTATATGAGATCTTGATTATTCATCGGAATTTGTAAATAATAAGCACTATTATTTATTAAAAACTATTTCAAGCAGTAGTTTGAAGCACAAACTGGACTATAGATTGTAATGTTATAGGCAAGGCGGGCCTAGTTTAAAGATGTAGTTGGGAAGTTGAGACAAACAGGTGAACAGCGAACAGATCTGTATACCTCTCTCGGTAGAAAAAAAAATCCTGAATTGAGCTTCTTTCCTTTTTCTCTTGTCTTCGGCACAGGTGCACACGTTTTACGAGGCGGTGGGCTACATGATCGGGGCGCAGACGGACCAGGCCGTGCAGGAGCACCTGATCGAGAAGTACATGTTGCTACCCAACCAGGTGTGGGACAGCATCATCCAGCAGGCCACAAAGGTGAGTCTGTGGAGATGGAGGCATTTTTAGGCACTGAGTGTAAATCTCAATGAAATATGTGGGACACATGGCATTTTGACACATTTTCAATCAGGCTCTTATAGAAGTGTTAAATGATATACGGCTGAGGTCTAATGGTCTTTTTGGGAAGTCCAGTTAACAGCTGCAGGTCATTCAGAATGCTGCTGCTGCTGCTAGAGTTGTATCTCGGACCAAGAACAGAGCACATTACTCCAGTTCTAAAATATTTACACTGGCTTCCAGTTAGTTACCCATAGAAGCAAAACATGCTTTTTAAGCCAAGGCAGTGGTGGTCTGTCATAGAGACTCCGTTTGGATGGTTTAAATAGTGGAGAAAAGGACTTTAAATTGCACGATGGTCAGCTTGGCTGTGAAATATTCAGCAGACATTACTTTGCACAAACAGCTTTGACTGAATCACAAGTTTCACCATTTGGGATGTATAGTTTCAGTGGTCACAATGAAGAAGAATGGTGTCGTCCAGGGTTTTTGTTTGTTTGTTTGTTTGTTTGTATATTTTTCTGACTTCCTCTCATCTGCTGGTCTCTGTCAGAACGTGGACATCCTGAAGGACCCGGAGACGGTGCGCCAGCTGGGCAGCATCCTGAAGACCAACGTGCGGGCCTGCAAGGCCGTGGGCCACCCCTTCGTCGTCCAGCTGGGCCGCATCTACCTGGACATGCTCAACGTCTACAAGTGCCTGAGCGAGAACATCTCCTCCGCCATCCAGACCAATGGTGAGTTCGGTCTCGCCGTTTAAATAAAAGAAAAAACGCATAAACACGCGCGCACACAATGTGAGAAGTTGGTATGTTTCCTTTGTGTTTGTCGGTTGTGTGATTTTTGCCCCTCTGCTGTGCACCTCTCAGGTGAGATGGTGACCAAGCAGCCGCTGATCCGCAGCATGCGCACGGTGAAGAGGGAGACGCTGAAGCTCATCTCCGGCTGGGTCAGCCGCTCCAACGACCCGCAGATGGTCAGTCAGGAAACACACTCAAGAAGAAAATTAACATCCACACATACACACACACACTCTCACTCACTGAGACACTTTTTCTGGAAGTCCTTTTTAAATCTCAAGAGATGTTGGCTCACATTAACAGAAGAGGTCCTCTCAACCTCGTAGTTATAAATAGACATAATATAAAAATAACAATATAACAGGAAGATAACGTGAGTATCAAGTATACAGTATACACATTAACACATATACACAAACTGTACTTTTCCGGGACGGTAAACTTGCCTAGTGTTCGGCACATCAGTAACTTGTATCTGAGATGTCTAAGGTTCTTTCATATGTTCCATGGGTTTCACCTGTTGTTCCTTCTCTGTTTTGTTCTCGTCTCTCAGGTGGGGGAGAACTTCGTCCCACCACTGCTGGAGGCTGTCTTGATTGACTACCAGCGGAACGTTCCGGCAGCCAGAGAACCGGAAGTTCTGAGCACCATGGCAACCATTGTCAACAAGCTGGGAGGGCACATCACTGGGGAGATCCCCAAGATATTCGATGCCGTGTTTGAATGTACCCTAAACATGATTAATAAGGTGAGGCTGATTGCTCCAACACATGCGTTTAGCTCCCACACTTCATATTAGAACCCAACACGGCACAAAACACGCTGATCCTTTATACTTTTCCTGTACTCTGGATTTGTATCTATCAACAGTGTCTGCTTCAATGAATAAATGTAATGCAGATGTTTCAGCCAAAATGTTTAACATTGCTGTCTTCTGCACTGAGAAACAAACAAATGAACATTTGAAATAAACATGCTTGATTTTGTTTCTCTTTCATTTACATAAGTGCATCCTCTGATGTTAATGAAGTCTTATGGATTTTGTATTGTGTGTGTGTGTGTGTGTGTGTGTGTGTGTGTGTGTGTTCATTGTTGCTGCAGGACTTTGAGGAGTACCCCGAGCACAGGACGCACTTCTTCTACCTGCTGCAGGCGGTCAACTCCCAGTGCTTCCCTGCATTCCTATCCATCCCTCCGGCCCAGTTCAAGCTGGTGCTGGACTCCATCATCTGGGCCTTCAAGCACACCATGCGCAACGTGGCCGACACCGGTCAGTACGCCCGGGTTGCTCACGAGAAGAATGTTTGATCTAGAAATGCAGTGTGTCTAAAACTGCTTAAAGGGGAGGAAAACAAAGCATGTTAAATATTTTTGGGTAGTTTAATTATTTCCCCAAATTTTTTTTTTGTAAAATTCTCTAATGTGGTTAATACCTCATGTCACGAATGTGTTTCTTGAATTCTAAAGTTTCTGAAATTACGTATCCTTTGCCTTTTTTCTAGCTTTAGAAACGGCTAAAGGGTAGTAAGTTGGCCTCTTCAACTCTCCCCTGACGTTTTTTAAACTTGCAGAAACCTTGAAGGGTAGAAACAAATTCGTCAATCTCTTACAACTTGTTTTTGCGCCTCTCCGCCTCTTTGTCTCGCAGGTCTGCAGATCCTCTACACGCTCCTTCAGAACGTCACCCAGGAAGAGGCTGCTGCCCAGAGCTTTTATCAGACCTACTTCTGTGACATCCTGCAGCACATCCTCTCCGTCGTCACGGATACGTCTCACACGGCCGGTGAGTCACCGTCTCAGATCAGATCAGAGTTCAGTCAAGAGGGGGAAAGGGTTTGTGGCAGGCAGAGTTACAAGATGGAGAAGTGTTTCACGTGTCAAATCATCCTTGTTCAAGACCAAACTTGGGCTTCTACAGTGTTGCACTAAAAGCTTTTATACGTTCAGTACAATGTCATGCCCTGTGTACTGAATTATGGACATGCATGTCATTTAGTAGTGGATAGAAAAAAATGTAAAGATCATGACACAACCTTTAGTATTTGATTAGATTTGCTAATGATTTGTCAAATTAGAAGTTTGTCAATTGTAAGAATTTGCAAATAATAGTATATTTAAATGACATCTAATCCCAATCCTGCAAATGAAATTACAGAATTAACAAAACACTGATACCGGATCAGTTCTTTAGTTTCCTTGACGCATGCACTCACTCAGCCCTTACCCTCTCCGATCCTTCTCAGGCCTGACGATGCACGCGTCCATCCTGGCTTACATGTTCAACCTGGTGGAGGAGGGCAAGATCAGCGTAGCCCTCAACGCCAGCGCCGTCAGCAACCAGGTCTACGTGCAGGAGTATGTGGCCAACCTGCTCAAAACAGCCTTCCCCCATCTGCAAGAGTAAGTAGGAAAACCCCCTGTGTGTCTGTTATACAGGAGCAGCTAGAGTGAGTCATTTCAGCGTGAAACAGGCCGTAGACCTTCATGCCCTTGTAAATGACAGAGACGTGATTAAGTTAAGATGCTCGACCGCAGTCACAGTAGAGCATAAGCATGCATTGCAGCTTTTAATGGTTTAATGGTGCCCCCTTTGGTTACTGAGTTTCCCTGTTGGTTGTGCGGCTTTTCTGCAGTGCCCAGGTGAAGATTTTCGTCACCGGACTCTTCAGCCTCAATCAGGACATTCCCGCTTTCAAGGAGCATCTGAGGGACTTCTTGGTCCAGATCAAGGTAAGTCACTGTTCACCCACTGCTGTTTTACAGAAGTGGAATGGATCTCCCCTGGTCGGCTAATGGTGTATTTCATATGGTGCTGTAACACCACGTCCGTGGTAGAATTACCTATGCATTAGCAGACCCGCCAACATGTACGCATTTTGCGTACCTGTTACGCATTTTGACATCAAAGTACGCTGGTACGAGTTGATGCTCTAAAAGTACACATAACGCTCAATAATGCATTGCCGGTTTTCAACGGGTTCAACCTTCAAAGTCTGTCTGTGCCGAGTTTCCAAGGCGTACATGAAGCAGAAGAGGAGTTTGACCAATCACGGACCCCCTGCCGTTACTATCGTTACTATCCTCTGTATGACCCTCGAAATCAGAGAGTACTAGGTTACTCTGCAGTCAGTAGAATCAACCGCTGTTTAGGTTAGCGATATTTCATTCATACTTACCTAACTCTCCCTTCTCGCCCACATCTGGCCAATTCTTCAAGTGAGGACATTAAGCCAAGTTAAAAATCACTGAAAGGTAAACTGACGATTAATGCAGAGATAAGACGTTAAATTAATTTAATTTTAGCCCACAATGTTAACCATGCGGTTCTCATGTTTGCCATCGATTTTAAAATGGCAAATAGATCTAAGTGTCTTGGCTGTGTTACAAATGGTTTAACGTTACGTTTTCTTGGTGTTTTAATATGACTAATTTCAGACAAACTCTTGTTCGCAAAAACCGCATGCACCTAAAAAATGAATTGATAGTTACTGGGAGAGATGGCCATGCCTCCGTTCTTCCAGACTTCCCCACCATGCTTTCTGCACAGTGTGCAATGTCAATATTGACATCAGTAACCAAGGAGCAACAGGTAACGAACACAGTGTGATGCATATTATCAGAGAACCATAGGCCTACTTGTCAAGTGTGAACATGTCCTCAAGTTCATGCTCGAAGTCCGCGACAGCCTTCTACAGTGTCCACACATAGGCCTACGCACAGCTCTTGTCATGTGTAAAAGGCTATATGATTCTACTAATAACAGGCTAATGATAATAGGCTAATAAAACTCTCCCACTGACTAGAATTTAATTAAATGATAAAGAAGTGAACGCAGCGTCATCATTTGGTCTTAGCAGTTGTCTAGTCCTGGTATCACATCATGTCATTGGGCTTGCATTCAAACGTCAGATGTGGGGAGAAAAAGAAAACGTGATGAAACATGACATTTGACAGGTATGAGGCCGTGTTAAATATGTTAATTAAAAAGGAAAAAAAATACAACATGACCATTGTTTGAGAAGGTCCTAAGTAGCCTAGAGTGAAATAACATCCCAAAGGAAATGTATTAGGCCTGCTGCGTATTGCTCACTTGCGCAGATAAAGTTTTTATTAGGCTACGAATTTGTTGTCACAGTTATCACTTATAACAGTAGCCTATCACAGATAACAGTTATCACTTGTTATCACAGTCTTTTTTTTCTTTCATTAGGCCTACTAAAGTTATTCAGAACTGCATTATTTATTAGCTCAGAATGCCGTCTATTGGGTCAAACATGCAACAGCATAGTAACTAATAAAATGAAGGCCACAAAATCTTGGACAGGACAACAGAAAAATCATGGGGGTATACTACATTTACAACAGTTCTCTCTATGCCTCAGATAAATAAGGTCTTTCTTATAAATCATTTATTTATATCTATAAGAGCTGTAGACTAGCCAACATGAATTTCTCTATTCATAATGATTACGTTACCTCCATTCTCAGTTAGACCAATTTCTGTTCTGAAAATAAATGAGGTGTCTTTTCAAAATATATAATGTGTATTGTGTTATGTGCACACTTACATGATCTGACACCGAACCCCCGCCGCACCCCTGGGGTGGTACTCAAACACATTTTCCAATGTTAGCAGGTCTGCATTAGTGAAAATACAACCAGTTGTGTAAGGGGTTCAAAAAGGTGACTTCACTGGTTGACATTATTATTATTAATATTGGACTTTTTTTTTTTTTTGCTGAACTAATACACCAACATCTAGCTTCTGAAGTGTAGTAATACGGTTGATTGCTATTGGTATGGCATTCAAAGTGAAGAAATCCAAAACAATAGAAAGGGGGGAGGGGGGTACATTTAAAACAGAAAAGCTAATCTGTCCTTTCTCCTCCTCATCATCCTCTGTCTGTCTGTCGCAGGAGTTTGCGGGCGAGGACACAAGCGACCTGTTCCTTGAGGAGCGGGAGTCGTCGCTGAGGCAGGCCCAGGAGGAGAAGCACAAGCTGCAGATGTCCGTGCCAGGCATCCTCAACCCCCACGAGCTGCCCGAGGAGATGTGTGACTGAGGTTCCTCCCTGAGGCTACGCCAAAATATTAAAAAACACAAATAAAACACAGAAGCAACGCAGCATGAAAGGGGAGCGGAAGAAGGCGGTGCGTGAACCAGTCACCTGTACAGATTTCGATTTAGTTATGTTTTAGGTTTTGTTGTCCGTTTTTCTTTTCTTTTGGTTTTTCAAAAAAAAAAAAAAAAAAAACTTAACACACACACACAAAAAAAAAATCGTAAGGAAAGAAAAAGAAAAAAACTGCTTGGGGGGGCGTGGAAACTCCCCTTGATCAAAACTGTGCGTGTGTGATGTGTGTGTGCGCTACAAGAGATTGATAGGAGGAGGAAGAGCCGGATGAATTGGTGATGTGATGTGAGGTGGAGTGTCTCCACTATTTATTTTTTTTCTCGACCAAAATCAATGCCAATCTATAAACGAGAGAGAAGCGATACGTTGCACCATCCCTGCCCCCTTACACCCCCTCCACCCCCCCTCCCATTCCTCTTGTTTTTCCACAGCCCACTTTTACACACAACTGCATTTTATACAAAGAAATTAGTGTATTGTCTGTCCAATATCCATCTTGACTTACGTTGAATTGATATGCATAACCATACGGTATATTTCTCTCTTTTAAGAGAGATGCATGAAGTTGGGAAATACAAATTTCTCACTGCTCTTTTGCCCACCCCCGACCCCTCCAAACCCCCCAAATATGAACATCTTTACTTGTTTGTTTATATGTAATATACATTTACACAGGTTCTATGTAGGAGAACGAGAGCGAGTGTGAGTGCCGAGGAGATGGTTCTCAAAACGTGCTTGTTTGAAGCTTGTTTTGTTTTCCTTTTTTCTTTTCTGTATCTGAGGGGTGGAACTTGCCGGACCAGTCAGTGGGTCTTCCCTCCACCCTGTCAGAAAAATGTGAACGTTGGAGCATTTCTGAAATAATAGATGCTGCTTTTTCGTTTTTCTTTTTTTTTTTTTTTTCATTCTTTCTTGTTTGTTTGTTTTTGGTTTGGATTGATTGTTTCGTGGGCAGCACAGGGAGAGGGTGGCTTTGTGGCCGTTGCTGTTGTGGAAAAAGGACGTCGTTGAGAAACGGCAGCGCCACCCAGTAAGAAGGCAGGAGAGTTGTGTGCATATCGTTCCTGTTTGTAAAGCTGTCTTAGTACTAAGGGAACATAAAGTTGGTTATTTTTACAAACCTGAAGTGTGTTGGTGTGCTTTTTAAAATTGGTATGTATTTGTGTTTGAATGTGATTGTTTTACTTTACCTTATACCATTGTTATAGTTTGCCTTTTCTGAACACAACACCCTTGATTGTTAAAGTAGCAGAAGGCTATACAAGCACGTTAAATATTTATTTAGATGTGTATCTTACTAATTTTGCCTGATGGCCCTTAATGTTTATAGTTGGGCCACTAATTAGGTTTTATTCTGGGTTGACGAAGAAAAGCAGCTAAACAACCAAAAATATACATTTTCCATTGCGTAACAAGCAACGCATTGCGTTTTATTAAACTCAAATTGGGATTATCAGTTATTTTGCATTATTTTGGGGGGGGTTGAAATGCCTAAAACCCATTAATTCCAATTCTGACACTGACAGTATAATTTGTATGACTTTACAACTGCTTACCAAGGTGAAAATGTAGACTTCCTGCTGCACAGTGGTAGACTAGAGTGCACACTTCTAGATAACACACATGAATAGGTTCATTATTGTTGCTTGAAGGTACAACACTGATACAAATTTATGAAGTTAGATTTAGCATTTTGTAAATTACATCTGCACATCAGTAATCCGTTTATTACTAATCTTGATGCAATGACAAGATCTAACTATTGTATTTATCTATATGCTGTTAAAAAGTTCATGTAAAACATTTAATGCAAATGTATATGTATTTTAAATGCAGTGGAATGTTTTGTACAATGATCTCCGGTCAGGAGAAAGCCTTGCAATTTTCTGGAATGAAAGACACATTTCTACAATCTTTTATGAAAATCTTTCTTTTGAACTTCACCCTTCTGTAAAAACAAATATTATGATTAAGGGTAGTAGTAGTATTGTAAAAGATGTGTTTTTGCAGCATAAAGATGCCATTACTCCACCATTTTAAAACAGTTTGAAAACCTGACATCCATTTAAACTCATTTTGCCCATAATGTACTATTTGGCGTAGACTTTTCAAATAGTTTTACAAACTGCCACAACCTTTTAGCATTTTACTTTTTACTATAATAACATTAAAAGATTAAATTGGTTTTATTATAATAACATTAGGATTTGCTTTTAATTCCACTCTTTGAGACTGATCAGCACTACATATCTCCCGTCTATTGATTAAATAACATATGCTTGCATCTACAAAGGATGAGGATGAAAAAAAATGTACTAGTGAGATGTTTTTCAGAAAGCTGCTGTCATTTATGAAACAGACTGTGAGGCAGCGTCCTTGCATTTTGCAAATTCAGTTAGAGGTCCAGGGTCTTATCTGACATTGGTTGTTTCTATATTTGTTCTTGTTTATATGACTGTTTATGTCACTTGTTAATGTGATTGTGTGCATGGCATATGGCTCTTAGCCTACAATGTATTGGCAGAGAGATGGCCTATGGCATAAATGTTTTTCGGCATCCCTAATTCATGGTGCTATTCTCTGGCTCAGCGAGGGGTTAGGGTTTACTACGCTGTCAATATGTCAAATATTTAAGTGTTAAATTGGACAACAAGCAAAGAAACAAAAAGAACGTATGAAGTACATAGGCTGTTTCTTTTCATATTTAAAGTCGCATAGTAGCCAACAGTTATAGTAAACCAAAGCAAGTAAACCAATCTGAAAAAAAGCCTACAATGTAAATTTGACAATCGTGTTTGCATCTTTGGTTGTCCATAGAGGGAGTGACATAAGGGAGTGACCGCGAGATTGCCGAAAATCGTCGAGTGAGGCGAAAGAGACACACGGAAAGAGGCGAAGGTTTACTGAATGTTGCCCCCCCCTCTTCAATATGGCTGTCGTATCTGCTCTCTTCAGTAACGCTCCGATTGGAGATTGACTCGACTCTGCATGACTTGGTGCCTCTGCATATTGTTTGTTTCATCGTGTTTTGTGTTAATAAGTTGTTGTGCATCTCCTTTTACAACAACCCTTATTTCGTTTCTTAACAAGCCCTCATCAGGCATTGCGTTGGGCCTTTACCCCTGAACAGCCAGCTGCCAACAGTCCGAAATAATCAAGAATTTCCAATGGTTTGATTAACGTTACGCTTTTGCTCTTTCTTCTTAATGAACAATGTGTGAAAACTGCGCCGAGCTGGTGGAGGTTCTAAATGAAAGTAAGTAAAGCATTTCTCTAATTTTACAAACCTTGACGGAGTTCACGTTGGTTATGTGAGGCTAGTTAGCTAGTAGTAGTGGAGCTAGCTATCCAGATAGTCAAGGAGCTTGTTAGCTAGCTGGTGTGCTACTATCTAGCTGCATGCTAACTAGCACCAGCTTTATTTTGTTTTGGATGTAAGACCTTTCAGTTTGTATTTTGTAGTTTTGAGTTTATTGACTGCTTGTAGGCCGGTAATACTACAGCAATAGTGCCTGAATGTTGATGTCATCTCGTCAGCCTCTCAGTCCTCGGACAAAATTAAAGGCCTCATCTTTCAGTTTGCCAAAGAATGAACTGCAGTTCTCACCGGCTAACAACTCAGCAAGTTGACAATATCGCTAGCCATGCAGCGGGCTAGATGCTGACACAGACATTAGCTTATATGTAAGCGACATTTGTAACTTACATAGTCGTGAAAAGCATTGGGCTACCTCTTGGAAAATGAATGGTGCATTGGGTGTATTTTGGAGCTCTTGGGCTGTTAAATGGTCTTTCCAGTTCAATGAGATTGAGGTTGTGGCAGAGCTAGGAAGCTAGAGCTTTTTGCAGGCTAGCTGAATTGTTTGGTCCTGGTTTTGACACTGTGCTCGATTTGTTGGGCAACTAGCATTAGTTGGCTCTCGAGATGGATATCAGTGGCTAGAGTTTTGACATTGTGTTTTGCAACATTCTCCGAAGTTAAATGGCTAACGCCAGCTAGCTAAGTAACATAGAGATAGCTGTACATTATTACTGTTGTAATCATTTGATGATGCTCTCAGTGTCAATGTTCAATATTTTCATCTTGTCATGCAGCTCTTGGTAGTTTAACTAACATTAAGTAAGATGGAGCTAACCTGGCTAGGGTATGTAACTGGCTAACAACCTTAGTTAGGTCGCTAGCTAGCTACACCTGTTAAGACTCTCCACGAGGTAGCTGTCGCAAGTCGACAATATGCAATGGTATTCGATGGGTTTGCTAGCCACTGATATCCTAAATTTACGCCAGATCGTTGACGTGATATTGTGTAACGGTTGATTTAATAATCGCCAGATTGGTACTCTCTGTACACCATAGCTAAGTTAGCTGGCTAGCTGAAGTAGCACTTCAGCTTGGACGTGTTACATTAACCTTAGCTTGAGAGATGGTTGCAAACTGTCCAGTTGCACTAACGCTATCCCTGCTGTCAATTGTTAAACATTCGAATGCACTCTGAAGTTTTTTTTCTTTAATGTTTTCGCCCCTGAAATGCCATTGTTTAATCAAAGTTGGCTAGCTATCTTACATATTTAGTTTGGCAGCCCGAACAGTGTAGCCAGCCAGTGCGTTATCCTTCACATAGACCGCCAGATTGTCAGATATGGACAGCTAATACTTTGAAGAAAGCGAGGCCATGTTTTTTTTTTTTTTTATCCCGATGCATTCTGTCAGCTTCTCGATGTATTGAACTGTGCATGATTGCTTTTGTGTTGTAGAAAAAACATGCAACACAGGTAGTAATGTTTGTGTCAAGAACATATGGCTATCATGTTGTTGTTTATGTATTTAAGATATTCAGGATCATCACGTAGAACCTTTGTGTAAGTGTTAAGTTCCACAAATGTAGGTTTGCCGTTGTTGCACAATGTATGTCCGATTTGACTAAAAGGCTACGATGTCGTTGTGTATATAGTTTAGTATCGGGGTCGATGGCTAACTGTGCTAGCGAGCTTCAGGATAGGTGGCTGGTTTTTTTTCTGCTAGCTTGCTCACTCTTGCCGTGTTTGTCTGAACAACTGACAGTAGGCTGTCTCCCCCAGCAGACATGCCAGCAAGACACTGGAAGTTAACATAGCTCCTCTAGCGCACTGACTAGCTAAATCCGTCAAAATGCCACGACCATACTTTGTTGAATAAATTCGGTGGTTGTTTTCAATCCTCATAGTCAGAGACGGTCATCATTTGTTGAGTTTTGTGTCATAAGTGTCAAAGAGCCGCGGGCCCATTTTCGCCATTGTTATTTTGATGTAACGGCAAGTGTTACTTGAGATGTTGTTAGCAGTAACGAAATAATGCTGGAAAGCAAAGTGTGCGCAACCTTTAAGATGACGGAACGCTGATATGCGATAACAACCTCAAGAATAGCTCTTCAATGTCATTTACTCTTTGGGGTTTTGGTATCAGAGCTCTAACGGCTATTAAAGCACCCCCAGGAAAGAGTTTTTTGTAAGCAACGGTAATCTTAAAAAAAAATGCGAATTATTGATGTGTTGCCTTGTTCAAAGGCATCTCACTAAGCATAATCATCTTGCCTATATTACTGATGTCTGTCAAATGTAAAATGTGAATTTAAAACCTTGAGTTTAGACCTACTGCTTAACAGCACAGGTCTCTCTGCATGCTTATGAGTGTTTGGACTGTGGCCCATGTCTGTTGTCAGAGGGGACTCTGTTTGGAGTGGCAGTCCCAGGTGTCTCTTTCTCATTTGACCTTTGACCCAGGATCTGAAAAGCTCACAGATGGTGTGTGGTGCGTGTGTGTTTCCATATGTGGATGAGAAGGAGTCTCCCCTTAATTTTTAGGGCACTCTATGTATATGCTCAAGAATAACCTCCAGAGTCCTGTCCAAATCTACCTCAAACTGAAAGGTTGTTGTCTAGAGTGTGTGTGTGTGTGTGTGTGTGTGTGTGTGTGTGTGTGTGTGTGTGTGTGTGTGTGTGTGTGTGTGTGTGTGTGTGTGTGTGTGTGGGGCAGAGATAGAGAAACCCATGCATGGGAATCAGCAGCCACCACCACAAGATATAGATAAGTGCTGATGAATTCAAGTGAAGGTGGATACACGAATTCTAGTACAAAATGTTTTCTCTCGTATTTGTGAAGTTTCACATGTTTATTTTGACACGTTTGTGTTTGAGATTGCAAGACTGAGACTTGGATGTGGAAACAATGGGTTTGCTTTGCGATATCCCGATCCTCTTATCTGGCTCCGATGGAGTTTGTTTTTGGTTCAGACTGAACACAATGGGCAGGACTGTGTGTGCGCCTTCGGGCCAGAGTCTTGGATCCAAAGGGAGGGGGGGGGGCAAAGAAAAAAGAAAAGCTGTTAAAGACAAAAAAAACTGTTTAAAAAAAAAAAAAGACAAAACAAGGTCAGGATTGGCCAGCTGTTCAGGCTGAACTTTGGACCTTCGGATTTTAATACAGCAACTTACTTTCTGTTGCCCTGGCAAAACAAATCAAAGGTGTTTTCTGACTACCATTCCACCTTCTGCACACCCACACCCCCCCCCCCCACACACACACACACACACACACACATATACAAGTGCACTAACTGCGTTTTGACTCAGCCGTTTTGTTTCAGAAATAAGTAGCTTTAATTATGCATGAAGCAGACATTGTCAGATTACTCACCTTGCTGCTTGTCAATGGGAGTCTGGGAATTTCTGACTGTGATCAGTGTAAATCGGTTGGGATGGAGTACACTCAGAAGGGTACACACACACACACACACACACACACACACACACAGCTGATAACCTTTACTTGGGCACTTGAGCTTCTGTTGAGGCCTCAGCTGTTGGCCACAAATGCCCAATGGAGCCGAAACGTGTGTGAATAAAGAGGGAGAGAGAGAGAGAGAGAGAGAAAGTGTGTGTGTGTGTGTGTGTGTGTGTGTTTGTGTGACCTGAGGCGGTGGAATTGGGAGAGAGACTGAGAGAGCAAGATTAAGGTGTGTGTGTGTGTGTGTGTGTGTGATAGAGAGTGGGTGAGGACTGTGTGTGTAGGAGAGAGTCTGTCTGCGCGGGTGGGCACAGAGGGTATCTGTTTACAGCCATCCTGGGACACAAGGCTTCCTGTGCCAGCTTCACTCATGGCCTTTATTCACAAATGCCTGAGAGTCTCGCAAACAATTTTAAGGGAAAAATCATGGTGTCTTCAGAGCGCATAGTTCCTGGGCATACGGTATGTTTCGCCGGCTGTCAGTTGACCCCGTCAGGATTTCCCCCGGACACTAGCGAAGAGGATGAATTTGTTGTCGACCTCAACGACTACTGACGAACGCCTGGCCTCGCTCGGGCACAATGAGCTGCCTGAGATCTGTGACCTGAATTAGCAGTCTTGGTTGGTTTAGAAAAGCCCTCGCTTGCGGTTTTGGAAGAAGAAAAAAAAGAAGAAGAGATAAAAGAAGGCAGAGTTCTGTGTGTGTGTGTGTGTGTGTGTGTGTGTTTGGGGGGAGGGGGGCGGGGATGTAGAGGACACATTTAGGATCTTCATAGAATCTCCTGGTGGATTTATGTCTGTACAGATCCTTGTAGAAGGGTTGTCTATACACTACTCAGTCCTTCAGAGTAAGAGGAACCTTCTGAGGTTTCCGTTTTCTAAGTTGGCTTCTGAGGTAACGGCTCTCCTCAAATGTGTCTGTCCTTTTTGGGGTTTTCCCTCGAGTGTGAAAGCCGCCGTGCTCCATTTTCCCTGTGCACTTACACCCTCCTCTGTAGCTGAGCAGGTACAGTGCGGTGCTAGTGTGGGTTCATTTCCCATCTTACACATTAAATTCAATTCTATTCAATTTTTTTTATATAGCACAAAACAATACAGACTGAGATGATAGTCATCTGCCCAAGTGTCTTTGGGTTGCTGAATGCATGAATGTGAACTAAACAAACCATCACCATCTGAGCCTTGTCTTTTGAGGTAGCCTAAGCCGTCTCAGCTAGTACACTCTGCCCATTTAGCTACAGTAGACGTACCGACAGAGCACGGCCCATCCTTGTTCCTAACATTTGAAAGCTTTCACTTGCTGTCCAACTGCAAATGTTGTCTTTTTTTTAATTTTTTTTTATGTTTTTATATTTCTCCTGGGAATCTGCTCCTACCTTTTTAGCATTGTTAGCACCTTGCCCGTACCAGTTACTGAGCACGTGTTCAGCTTCACAGGTGTTTCAGAAACATTTCACCACCCCATTCATCTCCCCCCCCGGGGGCAAAAGTAGTACAATTCCCACGGGGGGCAGGAACACATGACACGAGACACGAGTGGGAGTCTTCCTCAGACACGAGTGGGGGGAGTCTTCAGACACGAGTGGGGGGAGTCTTCAGACACGAGTGGGGGGAGTCTTCAGACACGAGTGGGGGGAGTCTTCAGACACGAGTGGGAGTCTTCCTCAGACACGAGTGGGGGGAGTCTTCAGACACGAGTGGGAGTCTTCCTCAGACACGAGTGGGGGGAGTCTTCAGATACGAGTGGGAGTCTTCCTCAGACACGAGTGGGGGGAGTCTTCAGATACGAGTGGGAGTCTTCCTCTTACCTCGCAGGGCCTCCTTAGTGATTATTTCTACACACATACATACTTACGAACATCCCATCTTGAAGCAAGAATTAAATATTTATACGTACGTATCTATATATACGTATATATATCTCTGCTCTGTATTCCACAGTGATGAGGTAGGATGGACAGTTTGCACATGCACACAGTCCCAACACTCCTCGTCTGCCATAGCCTGAGACCTACTCTGTAATTAGGTGCGGTGGGATGAGATGTGTCACGTTGCTGTTGTTGTCGTCTGTTGCCGTTCTTGTCCTTGTTTGCGCCACAGAGTGAAATGCTGGAGGCGACGACTCAAGGGTGTCTGAGTTGCCGTGGGGATGATTGATGATTGATGGTTGTCATACCGTGGGGATGATTGATGGTCGTCATATTTACTCAGTCTATACCATTTTTTTTTTTTTGTCTTGGTTTAACAAGCAGCAAAGATGAGCTCTTTGCCAGTGGCTAGCCTCCAGCATCTGTCTGTGTTTTCTAGGTGCTGTGTGTGTGTGTGTGTGTGTGTGTGTGTGTGTGTGTGTGTGTGTGTGTGTGTGTGTGTGTGTGTGTGTGTGTGTGTGTGTGTGTGTGTGTGTGTGTGTGGTTGAGTGACAGTGTTGCGGCAAGCCTACAATTATTTGTCAGCAACACTTTGTGTGCATGAGAAACACACAGACACACACCTTTCTCTGTTGCTAAGCAGAACTGGGAGAAATGTTGTATTCTTAGTTGTATAAATGTAGGTTTTGTTTGCATTTGTTTGTCTCAACAAATCTATCCCATCACTCATTTTGTCGGATGTTGGTTGCTTATTTGTATGTGTAGCATATGATTGGTTTTACAAACATCCTTCATTTACCACAGAGAATTAGAAAGCAGCCTAAGTATTTGTGTAGGATGCCAGCATCTATCTTTCTCAGCTTCATGTTTTTGTATGAAGATATGCTAATGCTAACGTGTTCATTTTACATGTAAATGCTAACATGTTACAGCTGCACGTTTAAGTATGGAGATATGCTAATGCTAACCTGTTACGTGTGTGTGTGTGTGTCCGTGTCCCAACAGTCTCGGATGCAGATAGCACTGACGGCCTACAGCTGAAGAAGGAGCATGCCTTAAGAGTCTTCAACTACATAAGCTCATGGACACAGAGGTCAGTGCATCCACAGTTCTCTTCCTGGTTACAAGCAGTCTCTCACACCTGACTTCCTAGTTACGGTGCTGTCTGATGCATTCAGATGGTGTGGGGTTTCGACAGGGCACAGTGTATATGGATGTGTGGCAACTCCAGTGACTGATCCAGTGTCTGTGTGTGTGAGATGGTTTTTGTATTGTCACTTCCTTGCCTGAGATCGTCCTAGAGTAAGTCAATTTAGTTTCCACTGGACATGACAAACAAAGAGCCAAATTGACTTGAATTGACCGGATTTGAGAGTTGGTGTAGCTTGACATTTTAAAAGGGACACGCACTGGCCTGTTGAAAACATTTGAAATGGAACCCTGATGGAGGCATAGACACCGGGTCCAGGTTTGGGTCGTGTACCAGAACGGAGAAGAAGGAAGAAAAAAAAAATGAAGATGGCGAAACGGGTGTTTTTGGTTAAACCTCCAAAGTCATTTCAGTGTTTTAATGTTTTGACTGATGGATCTATCCCTCATTTAGTTAGGATGTCGTAGGCTGTAATCCCTGGGGCACACAGTGGTACCTTTCTGGTCTACCCACTGTCCTTCATTAATCCAAGTGTGTGTGTGTGTGTAAAAACCTGCCACAAGCTCTGTCTACTGTGAGTTGCTGGCATCAAACAAACCAGGCCGCAGCTGATTGGCTGAGAGAGATGGCAACAGCTCCCTCTTTGTTGCCATGGGATCCTGCGTTGCCATGGTGCAACCTGTGGAATGGGTGTTTTTTTTCTTTCTTTTTTTTTTTTTCTTTTTTCCACTAAAGCTGCAGAAAGGGTTGACCTCCCAGAACAACCCTTGACCTCTGCCTGTTGTTCTGGTGTGAATCTAAAATGCACAGTCAAGCAAGAACACAGACCTATCTAAATGTATTCTTTGTTCGCTCTCGCTCTCTCACTCTCTGTTCATCTTTGAAGAGAGAAGTGTCTCTGTGCTCCGGTTTCTGAGCAGTTTAGCTCTTGCAGAGGTTTTGGATTACTAACTCTCTCTCTCACACACACACACACACACACACACACACACACACACCCCCCAACTCGTCCTCTGTCCGCTCTCTGGGGCGCTTAGGGAATGCCTCCTGTGTGGGTGTTTTGTGTTCTTTTTTTTTCCATTTTTTTGGGGATTGCAATCAAGAAAGCACCTAGCACAAAGTAGCAATGTGAGCTTACTTTATTGTAGCACTTTCCATGTCATTTTTGAGAGGACACCTCGGTGTCTTGTAGTCAAGCCAAAGCCCTTCATTTTTCGGGATAATGTTCACATACTGGTCAGTGAAATGCTGTCAGTCAGCGTTCGCCACCTTTCCCAATGCGGTCGTGTTGCGGTTGATTGAAAACCATACCATGACCTCAGTCCTTAGTGGAGTACGTCTCTGTTTGAAATGTAATGCAAGATGAGGTATACATTCAGTGTGTGTACATTGATTAACCAGAGGATGTCTCATTATCGTTTAACTGTTTAGACACGCCACTGTCCCCCTGGGTTCAAGTAGGCCACATATTGTAGAAGGTGTTGTCAAAACATCTGGCTTGTAAAGGAGGTTAGGTCCCTGATGATCGAAAGTGGTTTTATGTTGCCATTGTTGCACCAGGTACACTTTTAAAATCTTACTATGTGTTAGTGCATTTACCAAGCATCGAGTATCAAGCATCGCGTTTGTGTTGGTTTATGTATGATTAGACACTGGATGGGTTTTCTCTGAGGTCGAGACATCTCCAGGTTAACTGTCCCCAACTGACGTCTGACTCACTCTCTCTCTTTTTCCCTCTTCTCCCTTCATCCCGCTTTACCTCCTGTACCCTCCTCATCCAACCTGCTCAGGCAATGTCTGTGCTGCTTCAAGGAGTACAAACACCTGGAGGTGTTCAATCAGCTGGTCTACGCACTCATCAACCTGGTTATCGCCCAGGTAACCAGCCTGAGGGACCGCCTCTGCAGCGGTGGCCATGGCGACGGCTTAGCCGGCGGCAGCGGTAACCCCGGTGCAGACGGGGCGGAGTCTGACTGGGGAGGCGGTGCTTGTAACCAACCCCGCTCCCAGGCCTCGCCCACCGAAGACGAGCCGCTGAACGTGGAGAGGGACTCTGCGGAGGAGGACGGGGGATCGGAACCGCTCGGAAAGAAACAGAACCTGGGCCAGGAGCAGCAGGGGCGGTCGGAGAACCCCAGGCTCAGCGAGGCGTCTGCGGGGTGCAGCGGAGGAGGTGGCGGTGGCGGCGGCGGGGTTCACCAGGACCCCTTTGGATCCTGGACCACAGAGGACCGGGAGAAGCTGCTGCTGTGTGTCGCAAAGATATTCCAGATTCAGTTCCCCCTCTACACAGCCTACAAACACAACACACACCCCACGGTAGAGGTATGTTAGAAAACACTGCAGATGTATCTCGTGATGAATAACCGTATCGCCAGATGATTAAATATAGAAACTTCTGTGGCCACAAAAGTAGAGCCTCATATGCACCTCATGATAAACGGTTGTAACGGAAGACCTTGCAATAGACTGTTGTAACAGTATTATAACGACATAAACGTAACAACTGAAAATGCCCCCGTAGTGCCTTATTGATGCCTAATATGAAGCCTAACCATAGAATATACACTACCCTTGTATCGCACCATAGAATATACACTACCCTTGTATCGCACCATACTTTCTACTGATGTTACAAACACACCCACACACCAGCACAATAACAATGCTACCATCACAACATGGAAGCCCAAAACACGAGGCTAAAACAGATGCAGCATCAAAACAGAAGGCTGCAAAAAACATGTGTTGTTACACCCTCAATTAAAGTGGGAAGTAAAACACCTGGCAGTTTGCTAAGTGCTTTGTAATTCAGCCGTACACAATGCCGGGTCACTGAGAACATGTGGATTCACAAATAACACACAACTCACAAACACCTCATCTGACATCACTCCGAGTCTCAAGTGATGCACAAGTGGTTTACTAACGTGGTGTACTTGACAACGGAAAAGGCAGCACAGTGGATCCTTAACTGTCGATCAATAGCATTATTATTTTTAGATGACCAGTCTCCTTAACTGTCGATCAATAGCATTATTATTTTTGGATGACAGTCTACTCCTCCATAGACTTTGGCATTATAAGTCGTTGTCATATTTGGAATGGGAAGATTGTTGCTAACTGTGCAGTGACCCTTAGGCTGAAAAAGGGGTGTGAATGTATCATATCTCAGGTCATGTGATCAGTTATGAATGACGGCTGTCTCCTGTCCCTCATCTCTACCCTCTCTCTCTCTCTCTCTCTCTCTTCTACCTTCCTCTTTTCTTTTCACTATGTCGCCTCTCTCTCTCTCTCTCTCTCTCTCTCTCTCTCTCTCTCTCTCTCTCTCTCTCTCTCTCTCTCTCTCTCTCTCTCTCTCTCTGTGTCTCTCTCTCTCTCTCTCTCTCTGTCTCTGTGTCTCTCTCTGTCTCTCTCTCTCTCTCTCTCTCTCTCTCTCTCTCTCTCTCTCTCTCTGCAGGACATTTCGGCTCAAGAAAGCAATATCCTGGGCTCCTTCTGCGACATGAACGTAAGGCTCTCGCTACATCTTCCGTCCGAACTCACTCGGCAGCCGATTGGTTAACGGCTCTTGCTCTGATCTTGGACACATCTGTGTCACATGTGGCCTACATGGAAGGGATCCCTACAGAGATAGACCTGTGTCTGTTTACCTCAATAACTGTAAAGAAACGAACTGAATATGACTGAGAGATGGCTAAACTAAGGGTTGTAGAAACGGTCATTTTCAGGTCTGCACCACTGGCTCATTGGATTTTACTTTGAGTGACATGCCAAAGCAGGAGAGGCGTCCATGTTCAATTAAATTGGCCTCCTTGAGGAGGGTGTGTGTGTGTGTGTGTGTGTGTGTGTGTGTGTGTGTGTGTGTGTGTGTGTGTGTGTGTGTGTGTGTGTGTGTGTGTGCGTGTGCGTGTGTGTGCGCGCGCGTGTGTGTGCAAGTGGCAGCCTCCCAATCACAGAGGGTTTTAATTGTGCACGGTGACCCGGGTTTGAGTCTGATTGCCGATCCAACTCCCGATCTCGCCCTCCTACTCACTTCCTGTCATTCTTCACTGTTCTATCTAAATAGGACAAAAAGCTCCAAAAATAAAATCAGCCTACTTGCTTTTTGTGAAAGGCGTCTTCTCTAGAAACATTCCCTGTCAAGAAACACGCTGACCTGGGAGGCTGTGTTGATCATTGGGTTATCAGCAGCAGATATGGAACAGGTGTGCACTGGTGTATCTATCGTTCCAGCAAAGCGCAGGCAGTTTCTAGAAAAGCAGACGTGTTTTGGACAAATGTACCTCTGCACCTGTTCAAGCAGAGTGCCTTTGAGGCAGAGTAAACTCAACCGATGTATTACATTGTGTATACCTTCATATTTACTTGAGGATATACACTTACTATTTTTTTACGTCTGTCCCTTTCTCGTGGTCTTCCTTCCGTCTTGTGTGCCGCTCCCACGCTGGCTCCTGATTTATGACATCTTGGACCTATTTATATTTTATTGAGGAGCTGCACGGAATAGAAGCATGCCCAGAAAGCTCGACAGCTGTGTCCCATTTTATTTAGTCGGTTGATTATTTATTTATTTATTTAGCATGGCAGAAGAAGTCCCACTGCCACACACACATGCACTGGTCTTGGGTCAGTTAAACTCCCCAGATTTGAGTTTATCAGCGATGAAGAGGGAAGAGTCAGAAAATGTTCTGTGTGTGTGAGATATTTATATATATATATATATATATATATATATATATCTTGATACATGATGTGACTAAAAATAATATATAGAGTTAATATATAGATTTGTTGAGCAAGCTACTGCTGTCCTCATTTGGATGCGGGTTGGTTTCAGTTGGATGAGGGTAAGAAGTTGGAGACGGTCAGAGATGAGTCAGCGTTTTGACATTTATAGTATTTGAATGTTGGTGAGCTGGTGGTTCAGTACAGGCTGAATTCAAACAAACGAATGGCAGGTTTTTTTTTTTGTGAAAAGCTGTCGTGAATAGGTAGCCTGACGATGTCTTACTCATAATTCTAGTCAGAATATGAGTCTGATACCGCTGTGATTATGGGGCGTGTTTCAACCGAACCAGGGAAAAAAATGCCTCTTTGCTCAATTGGATATATCTAGAACCAATCAGAGCAACGTAGTATGACCATAACGTAGACCATGGGGCCAGCTGATACATTGAATAAACTTTTACCGGATCCCGTAGGAAGGACGGCAAAAACATCTTTTCGATCGACAAATGCCTTGATCGCGTTTCTCTGTTCCTCTTTCAAAATGAATGTGCTGTCAATGTCTTTTAAAACAGACTCGAATCTCCACATTTTAGCTCTCCAACGGCAGCCATGTTTGTTGAAAACGAATTCACTCCAAAAGCTCTTTGGTGACGTGGTTGATTACGTTACGGTTGATCATCTGTCCATCATCGTATAAAGCCCGCCCTGATAATTTGATTGGTCTATCTATCTCCTCACAGATTTTTGTGAGGAGATAGTTTCTCCCCAAGGGAGCGACACCAGACCGAACTTCCCGACCAAAAATGTTGTGGGCGGGGCTAAGTTCGTCTGGCATTCAGGCTAGTGAATAGGTGAAATGTCAAACAAAATGGCAGATGTCTGAGTGGTTTTCATCGTTTGTGCTGTGAATGACTCAACTTAATTTTTTTTAAATGTTGTAAACATTTCCGTTGCCTACTGAAGAAACGCATACATTAAAAATAAGATTAATAATCCGTGATTTGAATAATTTAATGGTCACACAGCGCTCCTTGTCACCAGTCATGTGACTGGCGGATGACTTCCTCATCTATATAGGGCTCCGTGTGTGTGCATTTTTTTTTCTTGTTCTCCTCGAAGGACAATAGTGTTTCTCAGTACTGTTGCTTCTGTTTTTTTTTTGTCTCTCCCCCAAACAAGGCCCTCTCAGTCAGATGTAATTATCTCCACATGCCCCTGCCATTTCTGTCAAATCACCCCCAAGTCAAACAGGAAGTGGCGAGCTTTTAGAATCACTACAGGAAGCAGAATTCTCAGAATCCTACAAACACTCTCTCTCTCTATGTTGCTCTCTCTCTCTCTCTCTCTCTCTCTCTCTCTCTCTCTCTCTCTCTCTCTCTCTCTCTCTCTCTCTCTCTCTCTCATTTTTATATATATAAATGGCAGTTTGGAGTTTTAAAAAAAATATATTTTACATATATATATAACAAACTCCAAGCTGCCATTTTTGGTCTGATTGTTGAAAAAGGTGTACTGCAAGGTGGAGATGAGCGCTGTGAGCTCACCACCGCGTCCTCGTGTGAGCTCACCACTGCGTCGTGTTTGTTTGCAGGACGTGGAGGTCCCTCTGCACCTGCTGCGCTACGTGTGCCTGTTCTGCGGCAAGCACGGCCTGGCGCTCATGAAGGACTGCTTCGAGGCGGGCACGCCGGAGACCCTCCCCTTCCCCCTGGCCCACGCCTTCATCACGATCGTCTCCAACGTAAGTCCCCCCCGGCCAGTCAGATGCCTTGCCTTGCGTCGGCCGTTTCTTTTTCTTTTTTTTTTCATTGGCTACAGTGCGAAACAGCCGTCACTGCAGTCAGCCAGGGCTGAAACGGGAAAGAAAAGACTCCCATCAATGAGCGAGAGAGCGTGGTCATTTGCATACGCACATAATAGGCCTGTGGTATTCACACACAGTCATTCAAGTAGGTCATTCCCATATAACACATGATTGTCCATGAATGTCCCCAGTCTCGTCTAGCCCTTGCTCTCTGAGTTACGAGGTGATGGGCGGCTGATTAACCGCGGTGCCTGTGTCGCTTGTGTCTTGCAGATCAGGATATGGTTGCACATTCCCGCTGTCATGCAGCACATCATCCCCTTCCGCACACACGTAATCAGGTAAGGTTCAGCAGCGCTCGCTTTTGCTTTCTTTTTTCTGCCTCTTTTTCTACCTTCCTCTTTTCTTTTCACTCAGAATCGCCTCTCTCTCTTTATCGCGCTCTCTCTCTCTCTCTCGCTCCATCTCCCTCTCTCCATCTCTTTCTGTCCCTTTCTCCCATCTGCCTCTCCCTCTTCCTCCATTGGCTCTCCCCCTTCCCTTTCAATCTTTCTCCATTCCTCCCTCACTCCCTTCCTCCTCTTCCAGTCCTTCCTGTTCTCCCTTGTCTCTCCTCGCTGCTTGAGCGAACCACATCAATCCCTCCGAACAGAAGGCTGTCTGCATCTCCTCCTGCCATGATGTCTCCCCACATGGCCACATGCATACATCTCCTCCATGAATGCCATTTTATTTTATTTTAACAATCATGCATGCCTAACTTCTACATAGACAGAAGCATCCGAAGTACTTTACTCCAGGGCTCGCTTTATAAACCTGAATACGGCATTATAGAGTTTAAAGATACGGTCCACTGCTGTTCACTTGAATTGGAAGATACAAGGCGCCGCTCAATTGAATTCCAACTTCCAGCGCCGCACGAATGTTATTGGCATGGTAGGTGTCGCAGAGTGCAGATTTGGGAAGTGAATAGAGAGAAACCGGGGCTCATTTTCGCCTCAAAGCGGAGTAGCATATGAAAATGATTTCTCACTTCTTATGTAACCCTGCTCTGGAGCCACACACCCTGCTCGGAATTTCACACATTCCTTTTGTTTTTCCTCTCTCGTCTAATTTAAAATGAGAGCGATTTGAGAGAAGGAAGGAAGGGCATTCTGCTTGTGTTTGATCGGGGTTTGTTGCACTGCATTCTAAGATCTCAATCATTCTCGCTCTCTGACACACACACACACACACACACACACACACACACACACACACACACACACACACACACACACACACACACACACAGACAGACACTCTGTTCCTTCACAGACGTAAACACACACGCAAACGCACTTGAGTTGCTAGGAAGAGCATCCCTCACCATGGCAACAGTCGCTCCCGCGGCCACGCGCTCTCCTCACATGACCTCGCACAAGCCAGACGGCTGGCGGGGCCATGGCTCCGGTGCTGGTCACATGACCAGTGGAGACAGGATTAGAACAGTGCCGAGGAGGGGTGGGGGGGGTCTCTTAAAGAGACAGGACACATATTCTTCCCACTCTATTATAGTCCTTCTTGTAGTGTAGAAATAAGACATAGAATCATAGAAAATATATTGTGCAAAATGCAAAATGAAATGTTATAAACTTAACTCTTAACTGCAAAACTGCATCTTGTAACGACATGTACTAATTCAAGAAATGACATTGATCTAATTAATTATGATTAAGTTCATATTGGCCAGATTATGTACCCTACATTTGCTTTGGATGATTGAGGACATGAAGGAAATATTACTGTCGATTGCATTGGTGGAATGAAAGACGCCTCTGTTTTACATGACTGTCATTTTGAGACTGCTCCATCTGCACGCCTTCAGCTCACCTAATGAAATGCCCCTTAACTCCTGATTGCCCTCTAACTCCCTGTGTGTACGTTTTTACAATGAAGGGCACTGCTGCCGGAATTTTTTATATACATTATAAACATCAGATATATATATATATATATGCTCACACACATACATCTGAACACCTATGACTGCTGCTGGAATACTGGGCTTTTTTGTATATACATTTATATAAATGATATGATGTATATCATATAATGATGTATATAATGTATATAAAAAGATGCGTTTTTATATATACACACATCTGAACACCTACGACTGCTGCTGGAATTCAGGGCTTTTTTTTTTATGTGAAACAGTTCTCACTAACACCCCCCCCCCCCCCCCCCCCCTCTCAGGTATCTGTGCCGGCTGTCGGATCAGGAGCTGCGTCAGAGTGCGGCGCGCAACATGGCCGACCTGATGTGGAGCACGGTGAAGGAGCCGCTGGACAGCGCCCTGTGCTTCGACAAGGAGAGCCTGGACCTGGCCTTCAAGTACTTCATGTCTCCCACGCTCACCATGAGACTGGCCGGCCTCAGCCAGATTACGGTGAGGGGAGAGGGGTGGACACACACACACACACACACAACCACACAGATATGCCCACTCATACTCTTTCACACTTACTCATTCTCTCTCTCTCTCTCGTGCACACACACTCACACACTCACTCACTCACTCACTCACTCACTTATGTGCACACATATCAACCCACACACACATATGCCCACTCATTCTCTTTCTATCACATGCACACACACACACACACACACACACACACTCACTCATTCACATGCCCTCACTCACTCATAAAGATTGATCATACTTTCTTTTTTGCCTTTTACACTGGTCTACGAGTTCTTCCTTGAGTTTTTACCCGGAGTGTCAGTCTCCTTGTGTTTTGTAAAAAGTGACTTCCTTTTAGTCTGTCATCATGTAACCCAGTCCATGTCCCAGTTGACCTAACCTCATTCTCTCTCTCTCTCTCTCTCTCTCTCTCTCTCTCTCTCTCTCTCTCTCTCTCTCTCTCTCTCTCTCTCTCTCTCTCTCTCTCTCTCTCTCTCTCTCTCACTCTCACTAGAATCAGCTTCACGCCTTCAACGACGTCTGCAACAACGAGTCGCTGGTGTCCGACACAGAGACGTGAGTCACAGCCCTCTCTACTAAATCTCACCCTGGGCAAATGCACGGACAGTTACAGTCATGGGTCTGAACGCTGAGTGTGTGTGTGTGTGTGTCGGTGTGGGCCTTTGAACAGACACACGAGTCAGCCGCCACTACGGAATCCCTTTCAGTTCAAAGCCAGAGTCATACATTTGAATTTGAGTCCACTCCTCTGAGTCTCGCTGAGTGAAAGGGATTCTGGGAATTACGGTAGTAGAGAGGAGGACAGTGAGGTTTCTGTGTGGTTAATTTGCAGTGCATCGTTTGTGTTTGAGGGAACTGTACAGTGAGGATCATTTATGGTAGAGAATTCAAAGAAGCTTTACAAAATGGCCGATGCACTATATAGAACCCTACTTCTGCAATAAGGAGCGATTCTGAACATAACCCCGCACTCAGCGTGTTTAGGGCATTCTGGGGAAAAGAAGACAGTAGGGGTACTGTATGTAGTATGTGAATGAGGGCCTGACTCTCTCTCTCTCTTTTTCTCTCGTTCTCACTATCTTTCTTTCTTTCTTTCTTTCTTTCTTTCTTTCTTTCTCTCTCAGGTCAATAGCCAAGGAGCTGGCAGACTGGCTCATAAACAACAATGTAGTGGAACACATATTTGGACCAAATTTGCACATTGAGGTGAGTCATCACTCTGTGTGTGTGTTTAGGTTTTTCTTTTTTTTTCTTCCTCATTTCTTTTTTTAAGCCCTTGCTTGAAGGAAGAGTCACTCGTTTCATTCACATAAAATAGCATTCAGCCTTTTTTAAGTTCCAGTTGGAGTATTTCACCTTTTCCAAAATCTATACACCATCACATTAGAAATGTTTTTTTTATTTATTATAATTATTATTAATAATTGTTTTTTCTGTTCTTCTGTCTTAAACTCCCTTGTACCGGCTATCTGTCTATCCTTTATCTTCCATTCATGTTGTCTCTCTCTCTCTCCCTCCCTCAGATCATCAAGCAGTGCCAAGTGATCCTGAACTTCCTGGCTGCAGAGGGCCGTCTGAGCACCCAGCATGTGGACTGCATATGGGCCGGCGCTCAGGTGAGACCCCCCCCCCCCCCCCACACACACACACACACACACACACACACACACACACACACACACACACACACACACCCAGCATGTGGACTGCATTTAAGACACCACCACTCCTGAAAATGTGTTGATTGATATCGTGTGTGTGTTTTTGCAGCTGAAACACTGCAGCCGGTACGTCCACGACCTGTTCCCCTCTCTCATTAAGAATCTGGATCCTGTGCCTCTCCGACACGTGCTCAACCTGGTGTCTGGACTGCACCCCAGCGCACACACAGAACAGGTAATCGCACACACACACACACACACACACACACACACACACACACACTATCCACGGATGTACGCACACATACCTGCTTTTGGTCTTGTTACTTAAACAGACTCACACACACACGTACACTAGATCTTCATCTTCCAGCCATTTTTGCACATATCGTCACGACATAATCTTGCACACACCCACTCCTTGAACTCCACACTTACCCCTGTGTGTCTGTGTGTGTCCTCCAGACTCTGTACCTGGCCTCCATGCTGATCAAGGCCCTGTGGAACAACGCCCTGGCGGCCAAGGCTCAGCTCTCCAAGCAGAGCTCCTTCGCCTCGCTGCTCAACACCAACCTCCCTATGGGCAACAAGAAGGGTAAGTGGACAGAACAGGGGAGACTCACAGTGTCTGTGTGTTTCTGTGTGTGTCTTTCTCTGTGTGTGTGTGTGTGTGTGTGTGTGTTTCTGTTTCTCTGTGTGTGTGTGTGTGTGTGTGTGTTTGTTTGTGTTTCTCTGTGGGTGTGTTTCTGTTTCTCTCTGTGTGTGTGTGTTTCTGTTTCTCTCAGTGTGTGTGCTTCTGTTTCTCTGTGTTTGTGGGTGTTTTTCTGTTTCTCTGTGTGTGTGTGTTTCTGTTTCTCTGTGTGTGTTTCTCTGTGGCCTTGGGCAAGAGGAAGAGAGAGTGAAGACTGCGCCTGTGTGTGTGTCTGACTCTTTATAGCTGCTGATAAATATCAAAGTGACGCTTCTGTAATTGGGCCCAGTAGCTGGCAGCAGCACCAGGGTTGAGGGTTATTTCCCCTTGGAACCCAAGTGCTGATGACGGATAACTTCTGTGTCCTCGCTGTTCTGTGAATCATCCAAGACCGCACCATTAGATCATTAATAGTGCTGTCAGTTTAATGCGTTATTAACGGCGTTAACGCAAACCCATTTTAACGCGTTAATTTTTTTATCGCGAGATTAACGCGAATTTTTTTTTTCAATATTTATTTATTTATTTTTTTAGATTAACGTTCTTTTTGGCCTCGCAAACTGTGTAGTATGCTAACGTTACGGTTTGAGTGAATGGTGAGCGCTATACGGCAAAATGGATGATAAAAAGCTTCTGAATGGAAAGTTTACTTTTAAAAGTTGTGTTGTGCAAAAGAAGCAAGCTTCACTGTTGTCCGAAAATGTCAACAGGCAGCTGGCTGAAGTAGTAGACTTACCTTTTATTGGTAACCTAACGGTTACGGTTCATTGTTTCTGAAATAAGAGGCCTGACTGCTATGTTCCCAGCAAACTTGAAAAAAAGAAAATATTAAGCATCATTTAACTGCACTTTAGGCTGAGTCCTTGTTTACCTGAAATGTGCACTTTATAATTTTATTTTGTACCGCCCTGTTTGGCAATGTTGGTTTTCAATAAAATAAAACATTTGCATAAAGCAAGCCAATCCACTTTTCCATGTTGATAAGGGCATTAAAATAAAAATAAAATGATGGAATAAATAAATAAACGAAGGGACATTTAGAATAGATAAAAAATTGCGATTAATCGCGATTCATTTTGAGTTAACTATGACATAAATGCGATTAATCGCGATTAAATATTTTAATCGTTTGACAGCACTAATCATTAATAATGTAGTCTTGCCATGTTGCTCTGTGAGTCACAGTTTTCACTGTGAAGTTTACAAACCTGAAAATGTGATAACCTAAGTTTGTTATTTGTGTCCGTGTAAATGTTTTGAATGTTGTTGTTTTTTTTATCGGTTGCCCCGGATCTCCAGACATCTAACACAGATCAGTGTGTGTATACAGACGTGGACAAAATTGTTGGTACTCTTCCGTTAAAGGAAGAAAAAGCCACAATGGTCACTGAAATAACTTGAAACTGACAAAAGTAATAATAAATACAAATTTACTGAAAATGAACTAATGAAAATCAGACATTGCTATTGAATTGTGGTTCAACGGAATAATAATAATAATAAAAAATTGTAACTAGCCTGGACAAAAATGATGGTACCCCTAGAAAAGATTAAAAATAATTTGACCATAGGGACATGTTAAACTAAGGTGTGTCCTCTAATTAGCATTACAGGTGTCTTCAAACTTGTAATAAGTCAGTCTGCCTATTTAAAGGGTGAAAAGTAGTCACTGTGGTGTTTGGTATCATGGTGTGTACCACACTGAACATGGACCACAGAAAGCTAAGGACTGAGTTGTCTCAGGAGATTAGAAAGAAAATTATAGACAAGCATGTTAAAGGTAAAGGCTATAAGACCATCTCCAAGCAGCTTGATATTCCTGTGACTACAGTTGCACATATTATTTAGAAGTTTAAGGTCCAGGGGACTGTAGCCAACCTCCCTGGACGTGGCCGCAAGAGGAAAATTGATGACAAATTGAAAAGACGGATAATACGAATGGTAACCAAAGAGCCCAGAACAACTTCCAACGAGATTAGAGGTGAACTCCAAGGTCAAGGTACATCAGTGTCAGATCGCACCATCCGTCGCTGTTTGAGCCAAAGTCGACCGAGGAGGACACCACTGTTGAAAGCAAATCATATAAAAGCGAGACTGGAATTTGCCAAAATGCATATTGACAAGCCACAGGGCTTCTGGGAGAATGCCCTTTGGACAGATGAGACAAAACTGGAGCTTGTCAGTTTCAAGTTATTTCAGTGACCATTGTGGGTTTTTCTTTCTTTAACGGAAGGGTACCAACAATTTTGTCCACGTCTGTATATATACTAAACTAAATATATATAAACTCTGTGGTGTGGTCTTTCAAGGGGAAAGTGTTGCTTGCATGAGTCTAGTTCAATCTGCTGTAGAGCTTGTGGTGATGAGGTGACCTTTATTTCCCAGGATCCCCGGCAGCCAGCCCTGAGAGCAGCGACAACAGCGACACACACCACAGCGGCGGCAGCGACCTGGAGATGGACGAACAGATCATGACCGGCAGCAAGAGGGGCCAGCAGAGACTGTCTGACACGGAGGTAAAACACGAACACACACACACACACACACACACACACACACACACACACACACACACACACACACACACACACACACACCAGACAAGGTCACCACAGAAGTAGAGACTTTGAGCAGTCAGAGACATTTGAACATGGTTAGTCCTAGACGTTAACTTGCCCTTCCCTCTCTTCTCCTCTTCAGTCTCTTCATTCTTGTTTGGTTTTCTTTTGCTCTTCTATTCCTTCTTTCCTGCCTTCCTTCCTTCTTTTTTCGCTCAAGTCTTCCTGGATTTTTGGATGCAATCGCTGTCCCCACACATACCATCTCTCCTTGCACAGAGCCACATATCAGTTTGAACACCATTGATCTATGAGATGTTTTCAATTAACCTTTTTCTCTCTCCCCCTCGCTTTCTTATTCTCTTTCTCTCTCCTTCCCTCTCGCTCTCTCTCTCCCTCCCTCTCGCTCTCTCTCTTCCTCCCTCTTTGTCTTCCTCTCTCCCAGGAGTCTCTGCAGGGCAGCTCCGATGAGACGGCCAACAGCGGCGAGGAGGGCAGCAGTGGCCCCGACAGCAGCAGCGGGCGCTCCGAGGCCTCCAGCAACGAGGAGGCGGGCTCCAGCCGCGCCAGCCAATCAGCAGGCAGCCCGGGCTCAGAGATGCACTCGGATGACATGGCCGACAGTGAGGCGCTCAAAGAAGAAGAGGAGGAGGAGGAAGAGGAAGATGACGATGATGACGAAGACGACGATGAAGATGATGAAGAGGACGATGAGGAAGAGCAGCAGCAGCAGCAGCAGCAGCAGCAGCAGCAGCAGCAGCAGACGAGGCCCAGCGGTATGGCCGTGTCGGCAGTATCGTCGGTGGTCGCTGGGACGACTGAGGGAGGGGCGCAGAAGGAGCCGCGAGAGGCCCCAGCAACGGCGGCAGCCGCATTGTCGTCTTCATCTGAGCTGAGGAAGAGAAAGGCGGGCGAGCCGCTGGGCGAGATCCAGCCCCCGCCTGAGCGCCCTGGCATGGGCGTGGGCATGGGCGTGACATCCAACAACAACAACAACAGCAGTGGTGGCCTGGCGTCCATCTCCATGCCCTCCACCTCCTCTGCTGTTCTCCCCGGCCCCGCCCCGGCCAAAACCAAACCCCTCCCCTTCACCTCTGACCCCCCCTCCGTCTCCGTCATGGCTGCTGCCATCGCGTCCACTTCCTCCTCCTCCGTGGCCTCGTCCTCCATGAGGATGCTGGACCCCTGCACCTCCTCCTCGTCCTCCTCGTGCCTGGACCCGGCGGCTGACCGAGGCGAGCAGCAGCATCCACAGCAGCTGCTCCAACAACAACAACAACAACAACAACAACAACCACAGCAGCCCCAGCCCCAGCCTCAGTCCTCCCAGCAGCAGCAGGGGCCTCTAGGGCCAGAGATGGGGCCCCTGCACGGCCCCCCGGGCCCCCAGGAGGGATCCTGCCTGCCCCACCCCAGAGCGGGGGACTTCCTGGGGGAGGCGATGGGGAACGAGCTGTTCAACTGCAGGCGCTTCATTAACGCTCAACACCACCACCACCATCACCACCACCACCACCACCATCATGAGGGGTAAGGCTGCAGCTCCTGATCTTTGGAGCTTTTTATATCTTGATAAGAGGTGGACATCACTAGACCGACCAAACCGCACTAGACCGTGCTACGCTAGACGAACCCCACTAGAGGCGACCCACACTAGAGAGACCGACCCACACTAGAGGCCGACCCACACTAGAGAGGCCGACCCACACTAGAGAGGCCGACCCACACTAGAGAGGCCGACCCACACTAGAGAGGCCGACCCACACTAGAGAGGCCGACCCACACTAGAGGCCGACCCACACTAGAGGCCGACCCACACTAGAGGCCGACCCACACTAGAGAGACCGACCCACACTAGGCAACGTAGCCATTAGCCGCCCGTCTAACAACACGGCTCTTAATAGGCCCAGTTTAACCTCTGACCCCTCTCTGTGCAGTCATGTGATGGAGGACATGCTGAGCGCGGACGACGTGAGCTGCAGCAGCTCGCAGGTGAGCGCCAAGTCGGAGAAGAACATGGCGGACTTTGACGGCGAGGAGTCGGGCTGCGAGGAGGAGCTGGTTCAGATCAACTCGCACGCTGAGCTCAGCTCACACCTGCAGCAGCACCTGCCCAACCTGGCCTCCATCTACCATGAGCACCTGGTGCAAGGTACACACATTTACATTTTACATTTAGTCATTTAGCAGACGTTTTTATCCAAAGCGACGTACAAAGGAGAAACCAATCAAGCTACTAGTAATAGAGACCTAGTGTAACAATAAATACTACTTTACGTAAGGAATAAAAAGTGCAGGAATGTTACTACTGTAAGTTCGATGACATTAGAGGAAAGATAAGGAGAGGTAGAGGAAGGAAGAGGAAGGGAGCTAATTATTTCCTATTTATTTTCAATCTATTTCTGTTCGCTAAGGAAAAGATAAGTGTGTGACCTTCCCTCCCAATTGTACACTTGGTTGTGCCCACGGTTAGCGTTTTCTCAAACTATGTGCCGGGACGCGACAAGGAAACTGCCTGTCAGCAGAGCCTTTCCACCGCTGAGGTCAAACTCTGCTCAGTGCTTCTGTCACTCTCCGGATAATTTGTGGCACAATTGAATGGATTCATGAAACCGCTGACAGGCAGAACAAGAAAACCCAAAAAACAGAAGTTTAGCGATCGAGAAATATACTTGCTAATGAGGTGTCCTCAAACTCGGAGCCACCACAGAAGTAGTAGAGCCGAGCGCTCATGCGAAAGAGAAACAGAGACCACTCCAGCTGCGGAGAACGCTTGTTAGTAGGCGAAGCGAAGCTGTTTAATAATTAGAACGAAGTTGGTTTCATTCAACTTGTCTATCCAAAGAAAGAAACAAAAACAAATAAACTGCTGTTAAAGAGACACGCCATTTTAAAGGGTCAAATCTGTTGGCAAGGGATATAGTTGTGCAGAATGTTTACTACGCAAAGGCTGGAGTTGTTTTCTGACATTCAATCACTCCGTTATTTATATATGAATTTAATTTCATCATCATAGAATTCATATGTCCGTACCATGGTCTATACAATGTCTATACCATGGTTACATGTTTTTCAGTTCCAAACAGAGACACTTAATTATAAAGGGTCCAATCTGTTCGCAAGGGATCGAGTAGTGCAGAGTGTAGAGTTTTCGGAATACAATCATTGCACGGGTGGAGTTAAAACACAGCAAAGCATGCCCAAAAATAAATCTTAAAAAAAAAACCCGGCAAAGCTTTTACTTCAGAATCTGTAATTTTCCACTCCAGGCAGACTGCAGTGCCGAGCAGTCTGACTCTGATTTTAGTCTGGCGCTTGAGAGAAAGCGTTGAGGATGTGTGCCGCTCTAACGCCTCCGGCGTGGTTTGTCCCTCAGGCCCATCTGTGCACAAGCACCAGTACTCCAGCCACGCCGTCACCGACATCAACCTGGACAACGTGTGCAAGAAGGGCAACACTCTGCTGTGGGACCTGGTGCAGGACGAAGATGCGGTAAATACATACACAGAGACAGAGACACACAATTAAATCAGACACACAGAACACACACAGTTAAATCAAAAACACAGAAGACACACACACAATTAAATCAAAAACACAGGCACACCATTAAATCAAAAACACAGAACACGCACACATCAAATGAAATCAAAAACACAGAACACAGAGGTGTCCACACACAATATAGGACAATTATCTTCTAGTGTGTCACACCAGGAGTGTGAGTGTGCATTTGTTTGCTGTTTGCACACACACAAACACACTCGGATAGTGTGAAGGCTTGACTGCACAATATCACCCTCAAGGCAAGATGAAAAACTTTCTCTCTCTAGCCCTCATTTTGCAGAGAAAAACAGGTTTTGAAAAGAAAAAAATAACAGAGAACCAGACACAGCCAACCCTCTGACGTAGTGTTCCGTTGTTTCCATGGCAACCCAGATCCACCTATCGGAGGGCCTGATCGGCGAGGCAGAGAAGCTGCTGTGCTCGCTGGTGTGCTGGTTCACCGACCGACAGATCCGCATGCGCTTCATCGAGGGCTGCCTGGAGAACCTCGCCAACCACCGGTGAGTCAATGGGACACGCATGGCACAGCCATCCCATAATGCCACGCCCCGGCTACGTGTTTTAACAATTCTCAAATTGGGCTTGTCGTGTGAGTGAGAGAATTTCAATGTCTGCTGGAGAGTTTGCATCACATTTGCATTAATTTAGTTACCAGACAGCATCACCTGAAGCTATTTGCAATAGAGCAATGGTTCATACTTTAGCAGTGCATCAGCTCCCAAAGGCTTTCAGTCTATAACCCTTGTTGCAGCTGGCCAATGCAAGCACAATTTAAAGCTACCTGTAAGAAAATAAACAGCCTTCTCACTATATTCATAACATTTCCGAAACATTTTGTTCAACCATAAGGCCATTGTCGAGGCAGTGAACAGTCATGAGCTGCCCTTTGAATCTCAAGTAATCGAAACGATTCTTTTCATAACAAAACAAAGACCATCTATTCATTTTACCAGAAAGCCACAAAACTCAGGGTGAGTCATAGACGTTTCGCCATCCCATAATATGCACCGGGCCATCACGCCATCTCTGGATCACTCTCAGATCTCCCTCTTATTATTCCCACGCACTTGAGTAGGAGCCAGGTGGTATGAGTCATCTCACATCTCCCCTAGCAACAACATTTCCATCCCATAATATCGGCATTTTCTTTCTGTCGAGAGTTTAGCTGGAATTACATCCTCCAAGGTGTCAGGACAGACATGAATGCACAGGAATCTTCAGTCAAGGCCGACTGTGTTGTACTGTGCTGCTATCAACACCCATCCCTCTCCAAAATATACACACACGCACGCACGCACGCACGCACGCACGCACGCACGCACGCACGCCTCCGGTCTGTTTACTATGAACACCCAGACATAAGCACATAAGACTCACCACTGGAAAACACCCATTATGCATCCCATAATATCTTCACCCCTATCTTGCCACTGAACGTGCCCGACTTTAATTGTCCTGGTGGTTTTAACAATGACCTTCATACCCATTAATGCATCGGCCATAATTCTTATATATTTCACGCGCGCACGCGCACGCACACGCACACGCACACGCACACGCACACACACGCGCAAGGGCAAGGGCAAGGGCAAGGGCAAGGGCAAGGGCAAGGGCAAGGGCAAGGGCAAGGGCAGGGCAGGGCAAGGGCAAGGGTAAGGGTCTTTATTAGGCCTACATCTTGCCACTGAAAGTTCCCGACTTTAATGGTCCTGGAGGTTTTAACAATGACCTTCATACCCACTAATGCATCCCATAATATCTTCACCCCTATCTTGCCACTGAAAGTTCCCGACTTGAATATTCTTGCCCGTTTTATCATGGCCTTCATACTTGCCCTCCTTTAATCTGTTACACATAAAAGGTTCCTGTGCTTTTACATGTCGATCGGCAATGAGTCAGACGCTCTGGTTCCACGCGGTTCCACCCTTTTGGTGTAGACTTTAATCTTACGTAGTGTCAGTGGTTATTATGGGATTTTATAAAGGGGAGAGTTCTAGGTCTTTCTGAGTCTATTATGATGAGTCAGCGTTTATTGTTGGCTCTTTATAAAGGGCAGGGTTTAGGTCTTTCCAGTTCTGTATTGCTGAGTCATTATTTAGCATGTGCTGCACAAAGTGGAGGGTTCAGTGTGTGTCTGTCTGTGCTGATGCAGAAATGATTACTATTTGACACCAAAGTTCACAATCCACCAGCCACCATCATTTATCACTGTTATTACTCCTGTTTTTTTTTTTTTTTTTTTTTTGTATTAAGTCACCTTTTCGACAAAAGCTTAAAAAACTTGGCCCGTAGCACACAGTGGGAAAAGCTAAGCCATGATTCAGGTGGGCCGGTAGGGAACTTCAGCTATGAATGGAAACTTGCACACAAGTGAAGATGTTGCCGTGTTGCACAAAGTCCATTGACTGGTTCCGTATTTTAGTGTAAAATGTGATTTCTCGGGAGGAAAAAAACTCTTGAGTTGACTGTTGTTTGTGTTTTGTCTCTCTTCTCTGCTCTCTCAGGTCTGTTGTGGTGTCCTTGCGTCTGCTGCCCAAACTGTTTGGGACTTTCCAGCAGTTTGGCTCCAGCTATGACACCCACTGGATCACCATGTGAGTTCCGACAACCACTAAAGTATCTGTATGAGTCCTCAAGTGTCCACATTCTTGCATGTTTTTAATTTAAAAACATTTTTTTAATTAAAGCTGTCAGGACTCTGTACTGCTGTAGGATACTTTTTAGGATACTTTGTGATTTAACAAACAGCACTTCAGTCCTTGTACTAAGTTAACCCACTGCACACACCTGCCGGACTACTACACAGCTAACTGCCTCACAGACACACGTGCAGATCATCATGCTATTAAAGATGTTTTAGGTTCAGGGAATTGGACTTGGTGTGTTTCATAATTACAATGTTATAACAGTAGTAATAACAATAGTAGTAACAGTAGTAATAACAGGGTAATGCTGGAAATGGCATATTTGGTCCAATGACCTTCAAGGTAGTGACTAATGAGGAAGTAAAAGACCTTCCTAGCTGTGTTCGGTGTGCCTATTGAATGAGTCATTATTATCAAAATGAATTAGCTGAATAATATGGACATTATTTTCCTGCCTGTTGCTGTACTGTAGTAATAGCAGTGGTAATAATCCTGTAATAACCTTTTACACTTAAGATCAGTGTGGGTTAGCGGTGGTGAACACATGAATGAAGTGTGTGTGTGTGTGACAGGTGGGCAGAGAAGGAGCTGCACATGATGAAGCTGTTCTTTGAGAACCTGCTGCACTACATCCAGGAAGTGAGGGAAAAGCGCCACAAGTTTGCTCTGTGAGTACCGCTCTCCTCCTCTCTCCTCTGCTCTGCTCTACTCTGCTCTAATACTTCTAAAACCACTCTAATAACTGGTTTGGGTGTTTTTAGGGTTGAATATTTACGCTATGTAGTGTATCCTGTTGTGGTTTGGGCTACTTCCTGTTTGACATTTCTTTTTTTTATTTCTTTTTTCTCCGCCTCTCTTCCTGTTCCTGTGCGCGGCTGCAGGTACAGTCACAGTTCCGAGGTGCAGGTCCGTCTGCAGTTCCTCACCTGTGTCTTCTCCACGCTGGGCTCCCCGGACCACTTCAGTAAGTTACTGACCGAAGCGCACAGACAGCCACACTGATCAGTGTCCTCGCTCACGACTGCATGCTAGTGAACCTCACTCTCCTCATGAAGGATGTAAGGGTGAAAGTGGCCATCATTTATTCATTCAGGATGCTGCGTGACTTTTTTTTTTTTGTCTGTTTGTTTGTTTTGTTTGTGCTATGCATCTATCGGTGAATTGCAGATTAATTAATTGAATTAATGAATGAATTAATTAATGATTTATTTAAAATGAATCAATTGCAATCAGTTTGATACACTTGATTAGTCTTGTGTAACCCCATATGTTAACATGGAGCGAGAGAGCTAGCTAGCAAACAAACAAACAGACAAACAAGGCCATTGCATGTCACAACTGAATATCTCCTCTGGCGTAAGGCTATGTGTGTCCCTTCTCTCCCCCCGTCCCTGCAGGGCTGAGTCTGGAGCAGGTGGACATCCTGTGGCACTGTCTCGTGGAGGACTCGGAGTGCTACGACGACGCCCTTCACTGGTTTCTCAACCAGGTGCGCAGCAAAGACCAGCACGCCATGGGCATGGAGACCTACAAGCACCTCTTCCTGGAGAAGGTAACTGCACCAGCAGCTGAAGGCTTAAGATTATGGGCATATATATATATATATATTAATTATAAGCTTATATGGTTTTCTTAAAATGTTTATGTTTATTTATAGTTTTAGTGTAATATGTCATAGTGTGTGCGATGACTGAATTTTCCTCTCCTCTTTGCAGCTGTTACTCATTCAGTCGATGTAATTGCATTTCCATTTTCTTCTCTCTCTCTCTCTCTCCCTTCTCTCTCTCTCTCTCTCTCTCTCTCTCTCTCTCTCTCTCTCTCTCTCTCTCTCTCTCCCTTCTCTCTCTCTCTCTCTCTCTCTCTCTCTCTCTCTCTCTCTCTGATGTGTAGATGCCCAAGCTGAAGCCTGAAACCATCAGTATGACTGGACTGAACCTGTTCCAGCACCTGTGTAATCTGGCCCGCCTGGCCACCAGCGCCTACGACAGCGGTCCCAACTGTGAGGTGAGGGAGCGCAGCGCACACACACACACACACACACACACACACACACACACCTGCTGTTAGGACAGATGATGCCCTGTGTGGTGGTTTCTGTGGCTGGCTTTTTTTCTCTTTTTTTTTTGTCTTTCATTTTTTTTTCTCTCTCTCTCTCTCTCTCTCTCTCTCTCTCTCTCCCTCCCCCTCTTTTGAACCTGTGCTGTGTGGTTCTCCGTGTGTTCCAGTTGTGTGGTATGGACCAGCTGTGGGGCATCGCTCTCAGAGCCCAGTCTGCAGACATCAGCCGGGCCGCCATCCAGTACATCAACTCCTACTACATCAACGGTCTGTACGCCTCACCTGCCACTCCCTCCACACAAACTGCCACTCCCTCCACACAAACCTCAGTGCTGTACTCCTCAACTGTCAAGTATAAAAGTGGTGTGCTGGTGCTAGGCTCATACAGTGATTTTTTTTTTTTTTTTTTTTATTCTGTACGTGTGTTGTTTATGTTTGTTCATAGAAATGTTTTGACATATGTTTAATTTTAGGTGGCAAAGTGTTTAAATATGTGTCCTTAAGGCGGCAGTGTTTTAATCTGTGTGTGTGTGTGTGTGTGTGTGTGTGTGTGTGTGTCACCCACTGCAGGTAAGGCAGGGCTGGAGAAGGAGCAGGAGTTCATCAGTAAGTGTATGGAGTCTCTCCTCATGGCCTCGGCCAACCTGGAGAAGGACGCCCTGTCCAGCCTCACCGTCATCGAGAGGGGTCTGCTCATGCTCAAGACTCACCTGGAGGCCTTCAGACGCAGGTATGACACGCGCAAACGTACGCACACGCTAAGGTGTAAACACACACACGTACACAGATGCGCGCGCACACACACACACACACACACTCTCAGTTGTATTGGCATGCACACAGACAGGTGCACCTGCATACAGACTTGGACAATAGAAAGAACAAAATAAACATTCAATGGAGGCCGTTCAGATCCAGGTACACTCATATGGACTTAATTTGCAATGTTTCAAGGTGTAATGTTTTCTCTTTCGTTCGTTCTCTCTCTCCCCCTTCTCTCTTGCCCCTCTCCTCTCCTCTCCTGCAGGTTTGCGTACCATCTGAGACAGTGGCAGATCGAGGGCACGGGCATCAGCAGCCACCTGAAGGCCCTGAGTGAGAAGCAGTGCCTGCCACTCCGCATCGTGTGCCAGCCCGCCGGACTACCCGACAAGGTATGCCAACGGCCTCACCTTCACCTCCTTGCTCCTTGCTTGTTATTTGATCTTTACCAACCCCTTGGTCCTGCTGACGCATCTGGTTTGATGGGTTGGGTTTGTCCCAGAGCACAGGCAATGGTACTTTGCTGACCTACTTGGCTTTTGGGGAAGTTAATGCAGTGAAGGACAAAATCTGTGCATTAGCTTAATGGAGCTTTAGCGTGGCACTGCTCAGTGTATAGAATATGTTATATTTATTTAAGTAATTAAGTATAGTGTATAAATAATAGTTTAGTGTAGTGTATAAATAATAATTTAGTACAGTGTATAAATAGCGTATCAATAATAATGTTGTATAGTGTATACATAATCATTTTGTAAAGTGTGTAAATAGTGTGCGTGTCCGTGTCCATGTCCAGATGACCATTGAGATGTACCTGTGTGTGTGTGTGTGTGTGTGTGTGTGTGTGTGTGTGTCCCCAGATGACCATTGAGATGTACCCGAGTGACCAGGTGGCAGACCTGAGGGCGGAGGTGACCCACTGGTACGAGAACCTGCAGAAGGAGCAGCTCAACCAGCAGGCCCAGCTGCAGGAGTTCGGCCAGACCAGCCGCCAGGCAGACTTCCCAGGTAGTGCGCACATTCACACTCTCATGCATGTACACACACACACACACACACACACACACACACGTGTGTCTATGGTTGGTTTTTTGTAATGTATGTAATTCTGTTGTCAGTAGGGGGTCTAATGGGTCCAGTGAGGATGATTTCATCTGGGCATGAACTGACCACCGACTACGATGAGAAGACACTGCACGAGCTTGGCTTCAAGGACATGCAGGTAAAGCGCACACACACACACACACACACACACACACACACACACACACACACACACACACACACACACACACACACACACACACACACACACACACACCTCCTCCACGCATGCGCTCGCGCACACATACATACAACAAACGAAAATGCAGGCACTGCATTCATTGAAAACTATACCTCGCATTAGTCCCACCCATCCTTGTCTACATCTTATTATCCTCCTCCTCCCGTGGTTGTGTTTAGTCACAGGTGTTTACTAAAGTCTCTGTTTGAAGTACTATATGTGTATGTATGTGTGTGTGTGTGTGTGTGTGTGTGTGTGTGTTATATATATATATAAAAGTACCTCCTAAAGTTGAAAAGGGGCATCAAGCTCTCTGTACCTGAAGTATGCTTCATGAATAAGAGCCCCTTCCCCTCCCACCAACTCTCTCCCACAGATGGTGTTTGTGTCTCTGGGCGCGCCGCGGCGGGAGCGTAAGGGGGAGGGCGTGCAGCTGCCGGCCTCCTGCCTGCCCCCCCCTCAGAAGGAGCACATCCCCATGCTGCTGCTGCTCCAGGAGCCCCACCTCACCACGCTCTTCGACCTGCTGGAGATGCTCGCCTGCTTCAAGCCGCCCAGCCCCGACCGCGCCCTGGAGAGCGCTGAGGTAGGAGGGGAAGGGAAGGGTTGGGGGCACGGATGGAGGGGATGGAGGGGGGTGAGGGGGGGTGCCCATGTGTGTGGGGAAAAGACTAGCACGGGAAAGGAGGACATGCAAAAACGAGTGATGATTGTAATGAGAAGAAGGGACAGAATGAAAAGGAGAGATAATGTTAGTGATTAATAAATCACTTAATGGTCAATAGAACTATCAACAGAGAAGGAGAAGAATAATAATAATAATAATAATAATAATAATAATAATAATAATAATAAAATGAAGATATAATGAGGATGATGATAAATGTAAAACCTCTGTCATCAACACAGAGGGCCACATGGATCTACACATGGTACACACTAAGATTATGCTGAGCATTTTTCTGCACATGAAATGGTGTATATGAGAAGATGCCGGCAAACTTCCAGGGGAAAACATGTGTCTCGAGTTGGCGTGTGCTGCATAATATCAAATGATTTGAGACTCCACCATCACACTTAAAAACGTGGTAAAACAGTGTACAGCTCAAAATGGAGGCGTGCGTGATCTTAGTAAGAGTGAATGTATTCATTTATCCTCTTCTCTATTTGGCGTATTAGTCTAACTTTTAACGCAGGCGTGACCCACATGGCAGCTGATTATCCTGATAAACCTGCAGGTTGCACAGCAAGAGATTCAAGCTCATCCTTAGGCACGCCTAACGTGGGGTAGTTTACCTGGAAAATGTACACGCTTAATCAACCTATATAATATAATATAATATATAGCCCATTCATGTGCACAAGATTTTACACGGTCAGATTTCGAAAGAGATAGTATAATAGAGGGCGTATGTTGTACGTACGTGATGTTCAATAACTGACCTACATACACAAACCGCAGGATTTTGTGTACATGTGGACCTACAGCACGCTCTACACAAAGATTGTCACATTTGGCACCAAGTGTTATAGAAGGAGAATAAAACACAATCAATTGGGCAAAAGTGGGCACAAAAACAAAAGAATAAATAGAACTGTATAAAATTATTCAGTGGATTCTAAAAAAATAATAAAACCTGTTAGTCCACAGCCTAAGGCATCTGAGTTTGCCGTTACACTTGTTGAGCTGTTGCAGTCAGGACCTCGTCGTTATTATGTGTGAAATGTCTCTGTGAGCCCCCTGGCTGTGAAGCTAATTTTAATGGACCGGTGCGACCCAGACGCTTCACTCCCCATTAACCTAAGACCTCCCGCAGCGCACACATGTTCGGAGCGCTCTGCCGGCGTGACCTCGTCGAGGTCGGGGTTGCTTCCGCTCACGGCGGGGGCGGTTTCCGGGGCAGGAAGTAGTTTGTGGTGCCGCACTCGAGACTAAAACTAAAACTATGCCGGGGTCAACGCGAGGACACGCACGTAATAACCCTGTGTGTGTGTGTGTGTGTGTGTGTGTGTGTGTGTGTGTGTGTGTGTGTGTGTGTGTGTGTGTGTGTGTGTGTGTGTGAGTGTGCCCCCACACAGGGTTGTGTGTGTGTGGTTGGGAGGATGAGTTTGGCTGACTGCTCTCTCAGCTTGTGGTTTCTCATCTTCCATCTCTCGCTCTCACTCTCACTCTCACTCTGTTTCCTTATTTAACCTCTTCAAGGTTTTCTAGAAGAAAGAACAATCGTTCATTTGTTGATACGGACATAAGCAGCCTCACCCAAAAAATAATAATAATAATGATGATGACGATAATAGAAAATGTGTTTTTATGTGGGTTTTGGGTCAGATAATTGATCATGAGTGTCCAAAAATTCAACGTGTGTGTGTGTGTGTGTGTGTGTGTGTGTGTGTGTGTGTGTGTGTGTGTGTGTGTGTGTGTGTGTGTACTACAGAGTGTGCGTTGTGAGGAGCTGCACCTGCACGCTGAGAACCTGTCCCGTCGCGTGTGGGAGCTCCTCATGCTTCTGCCCACCTGCCCCAACATGCTGCAGGCCTTCCAGAACATCTCAGACGACACGGTCCGTCACCTAGCAACCGCCTCCACCTTCTCATTCTCGCCATTTGTGTGTACCTTTTTGTTGTGTGGTCCTTGCAACCAACCAAAACACATCATACATCACTACATGTGCCTGTTTTGACTGACATGTGATGTCTGTCCTTTTTTTTTTTGGATAGTGTTTATGTCAATGTGTGTATGTCTGTTATGAAATTGGGTGTTTGTATATAAATGTCTGTGTGTTTGTATGTAAATGTGTGCTTGTCTGTAATAAGAAAATCATGTATTGGTGTTGATGTCTGCTCAGGGCTCTGATGGTCTGTGCTGGAAGGATCTGCTGAGGATCAAGAGTCCCCATAAGCTGCTTTACGCCCTGGAGATCATCGAGGCCCTGGGGAAGCCCAACCGCCGCATCCACAGAGAGTCCACGGTATGCACACACACACACACACACACACACACACACACACACACACACACACACACACACACACAGCTTATTTCTGCCTCATATCTCATCATATACATGTACTAACACACTCAATCCTAATACATAGATATATGCCACTCTGTATACATGCACATGTTTGAGATCAGATGTCCTTCATGCTCAGTTAAGTCCACTAATATAAACCAACTCCTCCCCTCCTGCCTGCCTGTCCACAGGGGAGCTACAGTGACCTGTACCCAGACTCCGACGACTCCAGCGAGGACCAGATTGAAAACAGCAAGAATACTTGGAGCTGCAAGGTATGCGCACACACACGCGCACACGCGCACACACACACACTCACACACTCACACACGTCTTGAAGTCGTCATGTCCAAACTCCCACCATTGGTCACTCTGTTTCTCCACAGTTTGTTGCGTCTGGCGGACTGCAGCTGCTGTTGGAGATTTTCAACTCGGCCATCTTGGAGCCCAAAGAACAGGAGTCCTGGACTGTGGTAGGTCTCCCTCTGCTGCTGCTCCCCCCCCCCCCCCCCCCCCCCCCACACACACACAGGAAGCCCCACGGGTAAAGCAGACCCATCTGCAGCTGGCATGGCCTCCCATGGGCACGGGGGTCATGTTATGTTATGCCCCAGTGGTGCTCACTGTCAGAGGGAGGACAGGATGTTGAGGGAGGGATCTGATTGGTCAGTGGTGCTGTCTGTCAGAGGGATGAGCCTGCTGGACAGATGTGTTTGCCCCACTGTTTCATAAAGGAATAATTAATGATTGATCTGGTCTAGACTGATCTCTGGACTTTCTCTCTCTCTATATATATATAACTATCTATCTCTCTTCTCTTTCTCCCTATATATCTATCCTCTCTCTCTCTCTGTCTCTCTCTGTCAATATCTATCTTGTTCTTTTTAATGTTTCTATTTCATTCTTCCTTTCTCCATTCATTTCTGTCCCCCTCTCTCTCTCTCCCAGTGGCTGCTGGACTGTCTGGCCTGCCTGCTGAAGCTCATCTGCCAGTTTGCGGTGGACCCCGCGGACCTGGACCTGGCCTACCACGACGTGTTCGCCTGGGCGGGCCTGAGCGACACGCAGCGCAAGCGCGCCTGGCCCAGCAAATCCCGCAAGGCTGCCGGAGACCACGTCAAGGGCCTGCACATCCCACGCCTCACAGAGGTGCGGACACGAGAGAGATGGAGAGAGAGAGAGAGTGGGAGAATGGGAGAGGGAGAGAGAGAATGGGAGAGAGAGCGAGAGAATGGGAGAGAGAGAGGGAATGGGAGAGCGAGAGAGAGAGAGAGAGAGAGAGAATGAGAGAGAGAGAGAATGTGAGAGAGAGGGAATGGGAGAGGGAGGGAATGGGGGAGGGAGAGAGAGTGAGATATTTATCGAGAAGGCTTGTGTGTGGGGTGTACAAGGTAACATTATTATTTTGTTGTGGAAAGATAATGTGGATCGGGTCTTGAAAATTGTCAGATAGATCCCACCCCAAAAAAATTACTTTTGATGAATTGAGGCAAAAGTGTTTTCAAGTCTCTAATTGTCTGTAGAAGCACCTCTGGGTAGAGTACTCAGTTAACATATGGCCATGCAGTGCTTGTCTGTCTGTCTTGTTCTCGTTCGCTCATTCTTTTTTTCTTTCTTGCTTTCTTTCTTTCCTTCTCGCTTTCTATCGTCCTAGCTGTCTTTCTGTTTGTCTGTGTGCTTGTCTCTGTCTCTGTCTGTCTGTCTGTCTGGCTGTCTTTCTCTCTCTGTCTGTCTGTCTGTCTGTCTGTTTGTCTGTGTGCTTGTCTCTGTCTGTCTGTCTGTCTGTCTGTCTGTGTCCCTGTCTCAGTCGTTCTGTGATTGCTCTGTAAGTCAGGTCCTATTGTTGAGGCTCCTGTGCTGACGGTTGTTGGTCTTAACGAGGCAGACTGAGTAAGAGGGCTTCACACATTCAGCTCACGCCATCACTGATCTGCAGCTGTTACACCTGCCCCTGTCAAAGAGGAGTGTGTGTGGTTACAGAATACACCACTCTGTGTGTGTGTGTGTGTGTGTGTGTGTGTGTGTGTGTGTGTGTGTGTGTGTGTGTGTGTGTGCGTGTCTCTGCCTCTCCTCAGCTCATATGGTCATTCCGCTATTCCAGTCATGTTTAGAGTGTCTGGCTGCAAGTCTCTCTTTCTCCCTCTCTATCCCCCTCTCTGCCAAATGCAGCTTGTTCTCTTGTTCTCTGTTTCTTTCTGTGCCAAATTCATCTCATCTCATCTCTCTCTCTCTCTCTCTCTCTCTCTCTCTCTCTCTCTCTCTCTCTCTCATATAATTTTCCAGTGGTTGTTCTGGTTTTCAGTAGTGATCTCTAGTGGTCTCATCTTTCTGTCCCCTAGGCTGTATCCTGACCTCTGATTGAACTCGGGGCACCCTGCTCTCCCTCCACTCACTCTCTCTCTCTCTCTCTCTCTCTCTCTCCACTCACACTCTCTCTCTCTCTCTCTCTCTCTTTCTCTCTCTCGCTTGTTTTCTTTTTTATATATTTAAATAAATGATCTTCTTTTCCACTGCTCATGTTTCAAACCACACACACACACACACACACACACACACACGTCCCTGTGTTAGCGTCTCCCCTTGTTGGTCTGGTATCTCTCCCCTCTCTCGGTGAAGTCTTCTCACTTTAACAACGATTAAGGGAAGGCAAGGCAAATTGAAGTTTAATTAAGTTTATTTTTTATAGCACAACTTTCATACGCTTTGGTAAATCAAAGTGCTTTGCAAATGAGAAGATAAAAGAACTTACAAAAATAGCTGGAGCTGGATTGTATGAACATTCCCTTTAGGATCCTTACACATTAGCGCAGTATTAATGTGTGTGTGTGTGTGTGTGTCTCTGTGTGTGCGTGCTCTTCCAGGTCTTTCTCGGACTTGTCCAGGGTACCAACCTCATCCAGCGCCTCATCAATGTGACGTATACCTATGACAACTTGGCTCACAGGTGAGGTCATGGTTGCCCACATACTTTCACATACCCACAGCGACTGTTATTGAAGCGGTCCGGCATACCCACACTCATCTGCGCACACACTCATCTACACACACACTTATCTGCGCACACACTCATCTGCGCACACACACACACACACACACACACATAAAGACAAGCCATCATGTGCACCCAGGCATCCCATGAGGCTATTTGACAGGCTAAAGTTGAGAGTTCAATGCTGATGTCATTTCCTGTTGGTGTTTTAGGGTTCTGAAGGCTCAGTCAGATCACCGGTCCCGCCATGAAGGTGAGAACCTGCACTCCTCTACTCTAATGTAACACTCGTGGGCTTTGGGCTTTAGTGTCACAGTTGCCCTGTCAGTGTTAATCTTTACTGCTTTTGTGTGTTTAAAAGGTGTGTCAGTCTGTGCCTGTGTGTCTGTCTGTCTGTCTGTCTAACTCTTCGTACTCCTTGCTCATGTTTATCTGTTAAAACGTCTGTATGTGTGTATGCATTTCACTGTGTGTGTGTCAAGGGGTCATGGGTGTTGTGTTTCTTTCAAATCTGTATTTATTTATATCTATCTATGTATTATCTATAACTCTGTGTGTGTGTGTGTGTTGCAGTGACCCACTACTCCATGTGGTTGCTGGTGAGCTGGGCCCACTGCTGCTCCACGGTCAAGTCCAGTCTGGCTGACAGCGACCACCTGCAGGACTGGCTGAAGAAGCTCACACTACTCATACCCGAGGTACGGCACGCAGTGAGGGACAATGTTAGGCAGAGACAAACCGATGTAGATTCACAGGGGGAATAAACAGACTTGTTGTCTTGTTTGGTTGTTTGTTTTCCATTTATTGAGATTCATTGAGCTTTGGTGCTATAGCCATGCTTATGAAGCTGAATTAAATGCAGTGAAATTGAATCCATCAGAAGCGTGTTGAGTGAAGCTGGATTGGAAGACTAATGGTGGACAGTGAGATCAGAGGCAGAGAGATATTAGGTTTTATTCCTTAGTCTTAATCTGTATATCTACCTCTTCTCACTGTTGTTCTCCTCTCTCTTCTTCTTGTTCCCTTGCTCTTTCATTCTTGAATACTTTTTTCTTCCATGTTTTTTTCTTTGTACTCTTGTCTTTTTTATCCCTTCCACTTTCTCCTCACGCTTTCACTTTCTCTTTATTCCAATTTATATCTTCCACCTTTTTTCCTTTCACTTTCTCATTTACCCCTTTGTCACTCTTTGTGATTTCTTTTGTCTCTTCTCTTTCTTTTTTTTTACTCCTTCTCTCTCTCTCTCTCTCTCTCTCTCTCTCTCTCTCTCTCTCTCTCTCTCTCTCTCTCTCTCTCTCTCTCTCTCTCTCTCTCTCCCCCAGGCTGCAGTGAGGCATGAGGCGTGTAATGGTCTATATAAGCTCTCTCTCTGTGGGCTGGAGGGGGGCGAAAGCATCAACAGGTCCTTCCTGCTGCTGGCCGCCTCCACACTGCTCAAGTTCCTGCCCGATGCTCAGGCCCTCAAGCCACTCAAGGTACACACACAGACTCACACACACACACACACACACACACACACACACACAAACGCACCTCTGCTCAAGTTCCTGCCCGACGCTCAGGCCCTCAAGCCACTCAAGGTACACACACGCACTCACACGCTCAAACACTCAAACTGAGGATCGTCCACACACACATAAATACATAACTCTGCTGAAGTTCATTTTCGACACACAAGGTCCTTAAGCCACTCAATGTGTACACACACACACACACACACACAACTCCGCTGAAGCTCATGTTCGACACACAGGTCCTTAAGCCAATCAAGGTATAGAGAGAGATGCTCGCGCACACATGCCCACTGAGTATGATACACACACCACACACGTACACACATGCCACGTGTATATTCTTAGACTAGCACACTCATTCCCAACACTAGCATTGTACATTCATACACTCACCAGACAATCTCCCAGGGCATGCAGACATCTTCTTCTTTTTACACACACACACACACACACACACACACACACACACACACACACTCCTTTCTTCTCTCTGCCAGAGCTCTTGAATTATTCACACGTGTCCAATTGAGAGACTTCATCCTAAAATCAATAGCAGCTACACAAAGATTAAATCTTGGTTGGCAGTGTTTTTACGAAGAGCTCTCCGATGGAAGAGTCGAGTGCCATCCAAACAGAGAACGGTTGAGGAAAAAGTTGTAGAGCACGCTCAAAATAGATGATGCTCTCAAATTGAAAATACCCAAATCAAATTTCACGTTTGAAAATGTAAATATGATATTTTCTACCGGCACACTAATGCACCGTAGAAAAGATACAAAGTAACTGCGTTAAGACAAATGCACAGTCCTGTTTTGTCATATTTGTTTATTATTGTTATAGTTCATTTTCTCTTTCTGTGGTCTAGACATTTCGGCACTGCACCTGAACAAACTCACTCGCACCTTATCGCGTTTATCTCTATGCTCCCATTGACTTTGTCGAGTGGTGTGTGTATAAATGAGGGGGCTGATGGGATAGGTCTTTGTGTGCAGGTGGAGGACTATGAGGAGGAGCCCTTGCTGAGGATGGGCTGTAAGGAGTACTTCTGGCTGCTGTGCAAAC